>NC_080070.1:17446514-17763465 GCF_949987535.1 Balaenoptera acutorostrata | reverse complement strand
TTTTTATGGCTGAGCAATATTCCATTACATATATATGCTACATCTTCTTTATCCATTCATCTGATGATGGACACTAGCTTGCTTCCATGTCCTGGCTATTGTAAATAGAGCTGCAATGAACATTTTGATACATGACTCTTTTTGAATTATGGTTTTCTCAGGGTATATGCCCAGTAGTGGGATTGCTGGGTCGTATGGTAGTTCTATTTTTAGTTTTTTAAGGAACCTCCATACTGTTCTCCATAGTGGCTGTATCAATTTACATTCCCACCAACAGTGTAGGAGGGTTCCCTTTTCTCCACACCCTCTCCAGCATTTATTGTTTCTAGATTTTTTGATGATGGCCATTCTGACCAGTGTGAGATGATATCTCATTGTAGTTTTGATTTGCATTTCTCTAATGATTAATGATGTTGAGCATTCTTTCATGTGTTTGTTGGCAATCTCTCTATCTTCTTTGGAGAAATGTCTATTTAGGTCTTCTGCCCATTTTTGGATTGGGTTGTTTGTTTTTTTGATATTGAGCTGCATGAGCTGCTTGTATGTTTTGGAGATTAATCCTTTGTCAGTTGCTTCATTTGCAAATATTTTCTCCCATTCTGAGGGTTGTCTTTTTGTCTTGTTTATGGTTTCCTTTGCTGTGCAAAAGCTTTTAAGTTTCATTAGGTCCCATTTGTTTATTTGTGTTTTTATTTCCATTTCTCTAGGGGCTGGGTCAAAAAGGATCTTGCTGTGATTTATGTCATAGAGTGTTCTGCCTATGTTTTCCTCTAAGAGTTTGATAGTGTCCAGTCTTACATTTAGGTCTTTAATCCATTTTGAGTTTATTTTTGTGTATGGTGTTTAGGGAGTGTTCTAATTTCATACGTTAACATGTACCTGTCCAGTTTTCCCAGCACCACTTATTGAAGAGGCTGTCTTTTCTCCACTGTATATGCTTGCCTCCTTTATCAAAGATAAGGTGACCATATGTGCATGGGTTTATCTCTGGGCTTTCTATCCTGTTCCATTGATCTATATTTCTGGTTTTGTGCCAGTACCATACTGTCCTGATAAATGACTCTACTACCCAAAGCAATCTACAGATTCAATGCAATCCCTATCAAACTACCACTGGCATTTTTCACAGAACTAGAACAAAAAATTTCACAATTTGTATGGAAACACAAAAGACCCCGAATAGCCAAAGCAATCTTGAGAACGAAAAATGGAGCTGGAGGAATCAGGCTCCCTGACTTCAGACTATACTACAAACCTGAGATTTAAATCAAAGTTTTCCTGTGACTATGAGTCTGGGGACTCTCCATCATACTATATTACATACATGTATTTTTGGCAGATAAAAAATCATTTCTGCATGGTGGAGTCTGTGAAATGCCATTCTACCCTTTATTGTCAACCTGGGGCCTAACATAATTAACATTATTTTAGTTGAAACAAATAGGCATGAAAAAGCATAGGTAATTAAGTTTACAAAGCTAAAAGAAAGAAAAAAAGAGTGGATCCCATGATTGACATGGAGAGTCAAGGGTGACAAGGCCCTTAAGAATCTAGGATGAATGGTCTAAAGTGGTTATAACAAGCAATCATGAGCAAATGGCTTCAGTTCAGTTTAACGAGACATAATTTGTCTCCCTAGGATGCACATAGTTTTCTACCTACATAAACCAGCTACTTATTAGTTGGCACCACCAAGGAGAGACTTTATAGCTTTGATTTCATAGTAGCTGCATCTAACTTACCATTTTATAGATCTGCTGACATATAAACAGTGATGCTGGGCTTCCCTGGTGGCGCAGTGGTTGAGAGTCTGCCTGCCAATGCAGGGGACACGGGTTCGAGCCCTGGTCTGGGAAGATCCCACATGCCGCAGAGCAGCTGGGCCCGTGAGCCACAGTTACTGAGCCTGCGCGTCTGGAGCCTGTGGTCCGCAACAAAGTGAGGCCGCGGTGGTGAGAGGCCCGCGCACCGCGATGAAGAGTGGCCCCCACTTGCCACAACTAGAGAAAGCCCTCACACAGAAACGAGGACCCAACACAGCCATAAATAAATAAATAAAGTAAATTAAAAACAGTGATGCTCATAAAAATTAAGGTTAATGGGCTTAATTTAAATTTAAAATATGGCACTTAATTTAAAATAATGGTTGACTATTCTTTCACAGGAAACTAGGTTGCTCTTTTATGATGATTTTGAATTGTGGGTTTTTATGGCTATAACTAAGGATGACTGCTGACACAGGTCCATCCTCACCAGCAGGCTTTCACCATTAAACATAAGTAAAGGATGAACAGAAATGTAATAAAGTGTATTCTATTTTATTTTGTACATTTGATTCATTTAAAATTTTAAAAGTGGATAAAGCACACTTGCAGAAGAAAATTAACAAGAGCATTGACTGACAGCTGATTCATAAAATCAGGCTCTTTATTGAAAAATATGCACAGTAAGACATTTAACTGTATTTACTTAATAAATTATTTTCAGTCTCTACTACCGTGGCTAATAATTACATACTACATACATCTTATTGAACAAACATGGGATGCTAATTACATTTCTTATTATTTGAAGAAGTAGAATATTAAAAATTAAAGCCTTTCTTGAAGCAGCCTTTTGGAGTAAAAATCTCTGACTGATGCCTGTGAAATTACTTGTACATTAAGATACAGCTCACAAAAAAAAATATGTGCTACAAATAGCACATTCTTTCTTTTCCTTTCCCTTCTTGTAAATAGCAAGATCAGAAAAAGCTGAAAGCAGGTTAAAAGTGCAACTTCTTCCCTAACTTATTCTTTATTCATCATGCTCATGTATTTATCAAAATATATTCTATTGATGCTGGTTATAGTGTTGAATAAGACAGGAAAAGCCCCAGCCCTCAAGGAGCTTACAGTTTGTAAAGAAAGTAGATTTGGAGTAAGAAATGGTGCGTGTCATAAAGGACATCATCAGAATGACTAACAGGGACGCACAACCCAGCAGGGATATGGCAAAGAGAAGATCAAAGGGGACTGAATAAGTGCTAGTTAATTCAGGGAGAGGTAGTTAGAATATATTCCTGGCAGAGGTTAGGAGGGCCTAAGGTGAGCAGGAAAATTCGAGGAAAGGATAGTGTAATATGACTGGAGTATGAAGACATAGAAATGAGTGGAGGGTGAGTGGCAAGAGTTTGTAAGATTGGCAAGTTGGTTCTCTAGGTCATGTGAAGAATTTTCGGCAATCTGACTTTGGGGCATATATCCAAAAGAATTGAAATCTGAATCTCAAAGAGATATCTGCACTCCCATGTTCATTGCAGCATTATTGACAATAACCAAGACAAGGAAGCGACCTAAGTGTCCACTGACACATGAACACATTAAAAAATGTGGCATATACATATAATGGAATATTACTTATCCTTAAAAAAGATGGAAATCCTGCCATTTGCAACAGTAGGGATGGATCTGAAGGACATGATGCTAAGTGAAATAAGCCAGACAGAAAGACAGATACTGCATGATTTCACTTATATGTGGAATCTAAAAGAGTCAAGCATATAGAAGCAGAGGGTAAAATGGTGATTGCCAGGGAGGAGGGCAGGGAATGGGGAAATGGGGAAATGTTGGTCAAAAGGTACAAAGTTTTCACTTTACAAAATAATTTCTGGAGATCTACTGTACAAAATAGGGCTTATGATTAATAACTCCATATTGAATACTTAAAAATTTGCTAAGTGAGTAGATCTTATGTTAAGTGCTCTTATCACAAAAGGAAAAAAAAAAACAAACCTCAAAAAACAAAAAATAAAAAGGGGTGGGTGAAAACTTTTGGAGATGATGGATAAGTTTATGGTATTGATAATAATGACAGTTTCAGGGGTGTATACTTATCTCCAGACTCACAAGTTGTATATGTTAACTATCTATAGCTTTTTGTATGTCAATTATTCCTCATTAAAGCTGTTAAAAAAAAAGAATTATAAATTTTTTTTCAGCTTTAAACTCTAATCCAAAGGAAAGCAATTGAAGGATTCTTTATTTAAAAAAACTTTTTTTCATTTTATTTATTTATTTATTTTTTATACAGCAGGCTTTTATTAGTTATCTATTTCGTACATATTAGTGTATATATGTCAATCCCAATGTCCCTATTCACCCCCCACCACCACTTTCCCCCCTTGGTGTCCATGCATTTGTTCTCTACATCTGTGTCTCTATTTCTGCCTTGCAAACCGGTTTATCTGTACCATTTTTCTAGATTCCACATATGTGTGTTAATATATGATATTTGTTTTCTCTTTCTGACTTACTTCACTCTGTATGACAGTCTCTAGGTCCATCCATGTCTCTACAAATGACCCAATTTCGTTCCTTTTTATGGCTGAGTAATACTCCATTGTATATATGTACCATATCTTTTTTCTCCATTCGTTTGTTGATGGGCATTTATGTTGCTTCCATGACCTGGCTATTTTAGATAGTGCTGCAATGAACATTGGGGTGCATGTATCTTTTTGAATTATGGTTTTCTCTGGGTATATGCCCAGTTGAAGGGTTCTTTAGAGTCAGGGAGTTTGAATCACAGAAGACAACTATTTCTTATCAATTCCTTTATAAAGTGGCCTAGAACAGAAATCCATCAGGAAACATGTGAGTGGTCACAGTTGAAGACATCTTTTATCAATAGCAATGTAAGTTACCTCGTGAGATGGAATACCTTACTCATTATATTTACACCTCAAGTTACTTTACATTCGGTCTCTAAGAACATGAATAAAACAGCCTTGCCATACACTCAAAGAAGTGAGCTTCTGGGATTGGAGTGTTCTGGGTATTAGATCTGATTTGGAACACATATTTGCAGGGTTTTTTTCCCTCCAATTTCTTTGGTCTTTAAATATTCTTGCTCAAAAGTATAGCCTGAGAGATAGCCTCATCCACCAGAGGGCAGACAGCAGAAGCAAGAAGAACTACAATCCTGCAGCCTGTGGAACAAAAACCACATTCACAGAAAGATAGACAAGATGAAAAGGCAGAGGGCTATGTACCAGATGAAGGAACAAGATAAAACTCTCGATAAACAACTAAATGAAGTGGAGATAGGCAACCTTCCAGAAAAAGAATTCAGAATAATGATAGTGAAGATGATCCAGGACCTTGGAAAAACAATAGAGGCAAAGATCGAGAAGATGCAAGAAATGTTTAACAAAGACCTAGAAGGAATAAAGAACAAAAAAACAGAGATGAACAATATAATAATTGAAATGAAAAATACACTAGAAGGAATCAATGGCAGAATACCTGAGGCAGAAGAACGGATAAGTGACCTGGAAGACAGAATGGTGGAATTCACTGCTGCAGAACAGAATAAAGAAAAAAGAATGAAAAGAAATGAAGACAGCCTAAGAGACCTCTGGGGAAACATTAAAGGCAACAGCAGTCACATTACAGGGGTCCCAGAAGGAGAAGAGAGAGAGAAAGGACCAGAGAAAATATTTGAAGAGATTATAGTCGAAAACTTCCCTAAAGTGGGAAAGAAAATAGCCACCCAAGTCCAGGAAGTGCAGAGAGTCCCATACAGGATAAACCCAAGGAGAAACACGCCGAGACACATAGTAGTCAAATTGGCAAAAAATAAAGACAAAGAAAAATTATTGAAAGCAGCAAGGGAAAAACGACAAATAACATACAAGGGAATTCCCATAAGGTTAACAGCTGATTTCTCAGCAGAAACTCTACAAGCCAGAAGGGAGTAGCATGACATATTTAAAGTGATGAAAGGGAAGAACCTACAACCAAGATTACTCTACCTGGCAAGGATCTCATTCAGATTCAATGGAGAAATCAAAAGCTTTACAGGCAAGCAAAAGCTAAGAGAATTCAGCACCACCAAACCAGCTCTACAACAAATGCTAAAGGAACTTCTCTAAGTGGGAAACACAAGAGAAGAAAAGGACCTACAAAAACAAACCCAAAACAATTAAGAAAATGGTCAAGGGAACATACATGTTGATAATTACCTTAAACGTGAATGGATTAAATTCTACAACCAAAAGACACAGTCTCGCTGAATGGATACATAAAGAAGACCCGTATATATGCTGTCTAAAAGAGACCCACTTCAGACCTGGGACACATACAGACTGAAAGTAAGGGGATGGAAAAAGATATTCCATGTAAATGGAAATCAAAAGAAAGCTGGAGTAGCAATACTCATATCAGATAAAATAGACTTTAAAATAAAGAATGTTACAAGAGATAAAGAAGGACACTACATAATGATCAAGGGATCAATCCAAGAAGAGGATATAACAATTATAAATATATTTGCTCCCAACATAGGGGCACCTCAATACATAAGGCAACTGCTAACAGCTATAAAGGAGGAAATCAACAGTAACACAATAATAGTGGGGGACTTTAACACCACACTTAAACCAATGGACAGATCATCCAAAGAGAAAATTACTAAGGAAACACAAGCTTTAAATTACACAATAGACCAGATAGGTTTAACTGATATTTATAGGACATTCCATCCAAAAACAGCCAATTACACTTTCTTCTCAAGTGTACACGGAACATTCTCCAGGATAGATCACATCTTGGGTCACAAATCAAGTCTCAGTAAATTTAAGAAAATTGAAATCATATCAAGCATCTTGTCAGACCACAATGCTATGAGATTAGAAATCAATTACAGGGAAAAAAATGTAAAAACCACAAACACATGGAAGCTAAACAATACGTTACTAAATAAGCAAGAGCTCAATGAAGAAATCAAAGAGGAAATCAAAATATACCCAGAAACAAATGACAATGAAAACACGACGACCCAAAACCTATGGGATGCAGCAAAAACAGTTCTAAGAGGGAAGTTTATAGCAAGACAAGCCTACATCAAGAAACAAGAAAAATCTCAAATAAACAATCTAACCTTACACCTAAAGGAACTAGAGAAAGAAGAACAAACAAAACCCAAAGTTAGTAGAAGGAAAGAAATCATAAAGATCAGATCAGAAATAAGTGAAATAGAAACAAAGAAAACGACAGCAAAGATCAATAAAACTAAAAGTTGGTTCTTTGAGCAGATAAACAAAATTGATAAACCATTAGCCAGACTTGTCAAGAAAAAGAGGGAGAGGACTCAAACCAATAAAATTAGAAATGAAAAAGGAGAAGTTACAACAGACACCACAGAAATATGAAGCATCCTAAGAGACTGCTACAAGCAACTTTATGCTAATAAAATGGACAACCTGGAAGAAATGGACAAATTCTTAGAAAGGTATAACCTTCCAAGAATGAACCAGGAAGAAATAGAAAATGTGAACAGACCAATCACAAACACTGAAATTGAAACTGTGATTAAAAATCTTCCAACAAACAAAAGTCCAGGACCAGATGGCTTCACAGGTGAATTCTATCAAACATTTAGAGAAGAGCTAACACCCATCCTTCTCAAACTGTTCCAAAAAATTGTAGAGGAAGGAACACTCCCAAACTCATTCTATGAGGCCACCATCACCCTGATACCAAAACCAGACAAAGATACTACAAAAAAAGAAAATTACAGACCAATATCACTGATGAATATAGATGCAAAAGTCCTCAACAAAATACTAGCAAACAGAATCCAACAACACATGAAAAGGATCATACACCATGATCAAGAGGGATTTATCCCAGGGATGCAAGGATTCTTCACTATACGCAAATCAATCAATGTGATACACCATATTAACAAACTGAAGAATAAAAACCATATGATCATCTCAATAGATGCAGAAAAAGCTTTTGACAAAATTCAACACCCATTTACGATAAAAACTCTCCAGAAAGTGGGCATAGAGGGAACCTACCTCAACATAATAAAGGCCATATATGACAAACCCATAGCAAACATCATTCTCAATGGTGAAAAACTGAAAGCATTTCCTCTAAGATCAGGAACAAGACAAGGATATCCACTCGCGTCATTATTATTCAACAAAGTTTTGGAAGTCCTAGCCATGGCAATCAGAGAAGAAAAAGAAATAAAAGGAATACAAATTGGAAAAGAAGAAGTAAAACTGTCACTGTTTGCAGATGACATGATACTATACATAGAGAATCCTAAAGATGCCACCAGAAAACTACTAGAGCTAATCAATGAAGTTGGTAAAGTTGCAGGATACAAAATTAATGCACAGAAATCTCTTGCATTCCTATACACTAATGATGAAAAATCTGAAAGAGAAATTAAGGAAACACTCCCATTTACTATTGCAACAAAAAGAATAAAATACCTAGGAATAAACCTACCTAGGGAGTCAAAAAACCTGTATGCAGAAAACTATAAGACACTGATGAAAGAAATTAAAGATGATACCAACAGATGGAGAGATATATACCATGTTCTTGGATTGGAAGAATCAATATTGTGAAAATGACTATACTACCCAAAGCAATCTACAGATTCAGTGCAATCCCTATCAAATTACCAATGGCATTTTTTTACAGAACTAGAACAAAAAATCTTAAAATTTGTATGGAGACACAAAAGACCCCGAATAGCCAAAGCGGTCTTGAGGGGAAAAAACAGAGCTGGAGGAATCAGACTCCCTGACTTCAGATTATACCACAAAGCTAGAGCAACGAAGAAAATATGGTACTGGCACAAAAACAGAAGTAGAGATCAATGGAACAGGATAGAAAGCCCAGAGATAAACCCACACACCTATGGTCAACGAATCTATGACAAAGGAGGCAAGGATATACAATGGAGAAAAGACAGTCTGTTCAATAAGTGGTGCTGGGAAAACTGGACAGCTACATGTAAAAGAACGAAATTAGAACACTCCCTAACACCATACACAAAAATAAACTCAAAATGGATTAGAGACCTACATGTAAGACTGGTATAAAACTCTTAGAGGAAAACACAGGAAGAACACTCTTTGACATAAATCAAGCAAGATCTTTTTTGTTCCACCTCCTAGAGTAATAGAAATAAAAACAAAAATAAACAAATGGGACCTACTGAAACTTAAAAGCTTTTGCATAGCAAAGGAAACTACAAACAAGATGAAAAGACAACCCTCAGAATGGGAGAAAATATTTGCAAACGAATCAATGGACAAAGGATTAATCTCCAAAATATATAACAGCTCATGCAGCTCAATATTAAAAAAAACACTAACGCAATCCAAAAATGGGCAGAAGGCCTAAATAGACATTTCTCCAAAGAAGACATACAGATGGCCAAGAAGCACATGAAAAGCTGCTCAACATCACTAAGTATTAGAGAAATGCAAATCAAAACCACAATGAGGTATCACCTCACACCAGTTAGAATGGGCATCATCAGAAAATCTACGAACAACAAATGCTGGAGAGGGTGTGGAGAAAAGGGAACCCTCTTGCACTGATGGTGGGAATGCAAATTGATACAGCCACTATTCAGAACAGTATGGAGGTTCCTTAAAAAATGAAAAATAGAATTACCATATGACCCAGCAATCCCACTACTGGGCGTATACCCAGAGAAAACCATAATTCAAAAAGACACATGCACCCCAGTATTCATTGCAGCACTATTTACAATAGCCAGGTCATGGAAGCAACCTAAATGCCCATCAACAGACGAATGGATAAAGAAGATGAGGTACATATATACAATGGAATATTACTCAACCATAAAAAGGAACAAAATTGGGTCATTTGTAGAGACGTGGATGAATCTAGAGACTGTCATACAGAGTGAATTAAGTCAGAAGGAGAAAAACAAATATCGTATATTAACGTATATATGTGGAACCTAGAAAAATTGTACAGATGAACTGGTTTGCAGGGCAGAAACTGAGCCACAGATGCAGAGAACAAATGTATGGACACCGAGTGGCGAAAGCGGTGGGGGGTGGTCATGGTGCTGTGATGAATTGGGAGATTGAGATTTACATGAATACACTAATATGTATAAAATGGATAACTAATAAGAACCTGCTGTATAAAAAAATAGATAAAATAAAATTCAAAAATATATATATATAGGCTGAGAGCAGACATAAAGTATGTTTGTTTTCATCAATAACTGCAAATTTGGCTGGTCATTAACCTGTCCTTTGGCATTAAGATGCTTGTGCAGACAGAAATGTAAAGGAACTCATTGTTAATATCTGTTCAGGATCAGAAAATTGAGGATTTAAGAGTATGGCTGTGACCTCAACTGTATCAGAGGGCTATAGATGTTTTAGTTTCCAGCTCACTCTTTCAAAAATACTTGTGAACAGGGAAAAATACCTGTATTTTAAACCTTGCCTCATATTATACCCAGAAAAAAATTTGAAGCAATTTTTGATAAAAATAACTATGTCATTACTTTAGAAATTATTTGATTAATCAACGAATATTTATTGGGCACCATATTTAAGTCACGCAGTTTACACATATAAATTAATCCTCCAAGAGTCCTGAAAATTAGATATTTCAGGCATCTTCACTTTAGCAGTCAAACTTGGGATCAGAGAGGTAAGTTTTCCATAGGACACAAAGCTAATAAGTAGTGGAGATGTGATTTAAACTCAGGTCTGGCTGCTTCAAGAGGGTGTGCTATTTTCACTGTCATGTACTGTCTCCAAAGGGTTTATTTAATATTTATTAAGTTACTTACATGGACTGGTTATTTTGTGGATCACAAACCTATGCCCAGAGGTCATAAGAAAAATGAGGGGGAGATGTAAATTATTAAGACATTTGCTTTGAGGAAATATTATTTGCTATCCTGGAGCAGGGTTTATTATAGCTCAACTGGATAAGCAAAAGACAGAGTCATGGGGTAGTGGGCTTCTTATTCTGTTTAAAAGGTGGTCTTTAACAGAAGAGGGAAATCTTCATGCTTGTTTATTTGCTTATCATTTGTCTCACAATAATTATACCTAAATGAGGAGGATTAATGAAAGTCCCAGCTTCTCTCTAGGGTTTTATTCAAGTATGATTGATAATAAATAAGAAACAGTGGTAAATATACAGAATTATTCCTGGGGATTTATTTCTTTAAAAAGAAAGACTAGCACTTCTCAAACTATTTTTTGCTGAAGATTAGTGTTTTGTTAGATATTTAAAATGGTTCTGCCAAAAAATAGTTGAAATTAATTTAGGAAATTTGAGATGATACACTGTCAGACTTGATCTTTATAATTGGATTTCTTAGAACCTTTAATAGGTATATTATAATCACTGATTCCCAGGAACCACCCCAAACCTATTTAATGGGAATCTCTGGGGGTGAGACTCAGGCATCAGTTTTAAATTTTTCAGATGATGCTGTGATTCTGGTATGCAGAAATGCTATTGTAATGAAACTTTTTTTTTTCTTTTAGTACATATGCTCAGGCTAGAGGCCAATTGTTTTCATTTCGTCAATTATTTGTCACAATGGAGAAAAAATGATGATAAATGACACAAAGTAGAAAGGCTTTTGTAGTTTGTCATAGATTCAGTTCTTTATTAAATGAAAGTCAATTTTGATCAGACAAGCATCCTATGAATTACTAGTGATGGGAGAACAGATGGAGCTACAAGAAGGAAGGAAATGACTGGAAAGTAAGCCAACGCCCCCCTGTATATCTCTGATTTCTGTCCACAGTGCTTCCACTTTTCTAGAGGCAGCAGCCAGGACCACCGCGGGAATGCAGGGCCCTCTGCAGCTGCCCCCTCTGTCGCCTGGGGCACCTGTTTTTGCAGCACTGTTGAGGGCTGAGGTCTGAATTTCTCCTTTTATCTTTTCACTTTAGTCCCTTGGTTCTGGCAGAGACTTCCGGTCCTATTAAGTGGATTCTTGCTCTTTTAGCCTGTTCTATATGCCTGATGTTGTGAAACAAGTTCATTAAAGATTAAGGCTGACTTCCCTTCTTAATTCTTTTCCATGGAGCCCAAACCCAGGAGAGAAACGCCCCCCACCCCCTGGGCTTGCTCATCTCTCCAGGCCCAAGTCCCGCTTTTGTTTCGGACTCTCTGCCTGGGCACTCCCCTCACTGCAGTTCCACAAACACCGGCCTTTCTCTTTGACTTTGAGCTTTTGCACGGGTGGCTCTATTCCTCCTCGCAAGCACTTCCTTTGTGCTGTCTGGCTAAGGCCTATTTGATATTGTCCTTCACAACTTGGCTTGGAGACCACCTTTCCTGGCAGTGCCCCCCTCCCACCGTCCTCCCTCATATACTCTTCCGGGTTGAAGGCCCCTCATGTCTGCTACAAACAGCACCCCTTACATGGTCTAACAATGGTAATCTGCATGCACTTCTCCCCAGCTGGCTCCTAGAGTCCTTGAGGGCAGAGTCTGTGTTTTGTCTTCCAGTTCCCAACTTAATGCCTGGTCTACCAAAAATGCTTCACTGATGTTTTATGGGTAATTGAAGACACTCTTTTCTTGTTCTTCTCAACACTGAACACACTCGTTCACATGTTCACAACTTTACATTCTTTTAGATCCCTTTCTCTTCTTTTCTAAACCACCTTCTCAACTGGCAAATTGTGGTTCCAGCCATACCCCTCAATATTGACATCATATTGACTTCCACTTACCGATTTAATATTTTTTCTTTGTAATATGTATTTTATAAAAACCTCATATGAGTTTTATATTCCCAAATGGACTGTAAACTTTTCAAGACGACTATATTCTCCCACTTCCAACTTCAAGTAGCCATTGAATGGCTGTATGACTCAAATGATGTAACTCAGGTCTGTATTTTAGCCTTATTCTGTCCACCTACATGTATGCTTTCATTGTGCCCTCATGTATGATTCCAGCAATTAGCTTTCTGCTTGCAGATGTCTTCATTCATTCTTTATTTTCATAAATTAATGTCTTTGTTCAATATATATTTACCGAGCACCTCTTCGAGGGGCTAAGGACACAGCAGTGAATAAAACAGACAAAATTCCGGCCCTAGTGGGTGGGGGCAGAAAGAAGACGACATAAACAAGTAACATATAGAGGGTCACATGGTAATAAAGATATTGGAGAAAGTAGATCTAAAGGAAGGAGGATAGAGAGTGTTGAGGGAGGTGCAATTTAAAATAGGAAAAGCCCGCTGATAATGTGGCCTTTGAGCAGCATCCTGAGGGAATGAGCCCCGTGGCTATCAGGGGAAGAAGGTTCCAGGAAGAGGGAACGGCAGATGCCAAGGCTCTGATGGGAGCATGATAAGTGTATTGGAGGCACAGAAAGGCTATCAGTGTGGTTGGAGCAGGCAAAGTGGTAGAGTCGTGGGGGAGGGAGCTGGAAAGGTGATGAGGGTGAACAGAGACTATAGGGTCTGGAGGTCAAGATATGAACTTGGCCTATTTATTGGAACCTTGTTTGGGTATCCAGTGTAGAACCAATGCCCTTTCAGTGCTTTGGAGGATATAAAGGTGAAGGCTCAGACTCTGCCCTCAGTGAGTTCGGACTCCATAATGTGGGGAAAGCCCCAGTTTGGGTGAGAAGCATCTCAGATCCCAAGTACAGAAGCTTAGTGCTGACTCATTTACTGTTGGTGTGAGTGTAAACTAATATACTTCCCCCTCCCCCACCATAGTTCAATCTGGCAAAATGTATACAAATTTCAAATATGTATGCTCTGGACGTGGCAGTTGCACATCTAGGTTTTTTCCCTAAGTAAATACAAAGTATACAAAGATGTATAAGCAAGTATGTTTATAATGAATTGTTTATAATAGTGAAAAATTAAATATTCAGCAGTGAGCTTAGGCAAGTGAATTGTGATACATCCAGTTAAGGAAATATTTTATAGTTATTCAAAATGATGATGTAGCTATTGATACAGAAAGATTATCGTGATATATAATTAAGTGGAATAAAGTTATAAAACAGCATGCAAAGGAGGAATCCATTTTTATAACATATTAAAAGTGTGTGATTTATATATCATGGAAATCTAGATGAATATGAACCAAGCTGTTAGTCGTACTAATATACACATATTGGAACTTGGGGGGATTTTTACTTTCTTCATTTTACCTCTCTGTTTGGTGTGATTAAATCAATGGGAAGCCATTTCTATGGCAATCAGAAAATTATTGTTTTCAGTTTTTAAAAAAGAAAGAAAATGATAAATGCTTAGTCCATAATAAACCCTGTGGCCAGCAAGTGTACTGCTTTTCACCTGATCCCCCTGATCACATGGGGTGGACTTCTGGGTTCCCACATATAAAGGCTTACTTGGTTTTATCAATTTACTTTCTTGTCCGCCCAACTAGGGCAGATCTAAGAACCCATCACTCTGACTCTTACTTCCTTCTACCCTTCCCTAAATTACTTTTGATATCAATATCTCCAAAGTGAAAATGAGAGATGAAAATACCACAAAATGGGAACCATATTTATCAGGTGAAAATGCATAACTGAATAACTCGGGTTATATGTTCTGTGCCCAGTTTGGGACTTTTTGGTCCTTGATTAGAAAATGTTTCTGGGTCCCCAAGGACACTTATTACTCGTGGTTGTTACTTCTTGAATACTACTGATGCCTATTCAGGATTCTTTTTTTTTTTAATATTTATTTTATTTTTGGCTGCATTGGGTCTTTGTTGCCATGCGTGGGCTTTTCCCTAGTTGCAGCGAGCAGGGGCTACTCTTCGTTGCGGTGCGCAGGCTTCTCATTGTGGTGGCTTCTCTTGTTGCAGAGCACGGGCTCTAGGCGCATGGGCTTCAGTAGTTGTGGCACGTGGGCTTCAGTAGTTGTGGCTCGCGGGCTCTAGAGCGCAGGCTCAGTAGTTGTGGCGCAAGGGCTTAGTTGCTCCGCGCCATGTGGGATCTTCCCAGACCAGGGATCGAACCCGTGTCCCCTGCATTGGCAGGCGGATTCTTAACCACTGCACAACCAAGGAAGCCTACCTATTCAGGATTTGTTTGAAGAGTTTTAAAATTGGATTGTCCTGCCCCTTGCCTGTCCCCTATACAGTCCTGACTCAGCCAAGCAGAAAAAAATAGAGTTCTGAAAGGACTGAATGAAAGCTGTAGTTTCCAGCCAATCCCCATGGGGAGCTGGAGATGTCTGGGCCGTGGTTCGGAGGCATTAAATCTGCTTGCTTTGACTTTGCCAACTGTGTTTCATTTCTTTTTTTCTCTCTCACTGGGCACTTCATTGTAGAATTTTGTATATAAAGGGAGCGTTCAGCATGTACTGCAGTTTCCCGCATGTGCTTAGGCAGCGAATGCTGTCAAAAGCACTCAGTATAATAACAAAATGGCTGTCATCAATGACATTTTTTTTATTATGGATTTCCTAGCTCTCTGATAGGCTGTACCTTTGATTTAGGATTTCAAAAAGAATTTAGTCATGAAAGAAAGCTCTGTGTGCTGGGTGAATCCTCTTGAAAGCAATTGCCTTTTATACCTCCAGGTTCTTAATCGCTCCTTCAGCCTGCTCAGCTGTTTTATTCTCTTTTATGTTTGGATCAACATGTAAATAACTGAGGATGATGGCTGACTTTACTTAAGGTAAATGTAATGGAAAGGTAGAAATGAAATCCAGGCTCAATGGAGGAAGGAGAGAATATACCGTTTGGGGAATAAAAGAGATAGAAAGCTGATCCACTCAATCAAAGGATGACTTTTCATGCCCAAGTTTCTGCATCAGGAATATGGAACTATTCCACTTTAGCTTTCCCGAAAGTGAGTTTCAGGGAACAGTAGTCCCATGAGGCTTGTGTTCCAAGGCTAGTGCTCCAACGTCAGGTACTACACATGATCCTCAGTGGTTTACAACATGTATTAGCTCTGAGAAGACTTGATGTAAAATTTTATTTTGTTGAATATAGCATTTTTTTTAATGTATTTGCCTACTGAACTCTTTTTAGAAGAATCACTTATACCACCTGGGTTTTATGTTCCTTTCTTCATTTGGAAAATTGAAAGATTAATGAATTCTCTATAATTGAGATTAAAAGACATATACACTGGAGCCCAAAGTTAGAGCAAAAAGTTAATATATTAAGGGATCTTCTGCTTTATATCTAATTTTGTGAATCTTTCATTTAAAAAGATACACAAAGCAAATATGACAAAATTAACAGTTCTTATTTTTGAAAAGAGATTTTCGGTTATGCTCCTTTTTAGTATGTGTTCAGTTTCTGAGAAAGTCAGTTAAGGTGCACAGGAAATGTAAATGTCAGTTGTGTATAAGTCATTACAGTAATAACCATTCATCTGTTCATTTATTCAACAGAAGTTTATTGAGTACTTAAAATATACCATGCACGATTCTTGGCATTTGTGATATATCAATAAATAAATAGATAAAGATCTCTGTCCTTGAGGTGCCAGACTAAGGTTTAATTCAATAAATATTTATGAATTGTAGAGGCTTGTTTCTAATAATGTCTGAATAAGATTCTATCTGACTGACCTTTCTGCAGATAACAACTATAAAGTCTAGACAAAAATAAGACAAAACTAAAAAGCAAAACCAATGGCCAGAAAGTGCTGGAGAGCAACAAAATGTGGGTAGTTTCTGGAGGGAAATCAACACTTAGACAAAAGGGAAGGCTCTGGGTGAGTTCCTACCTGTATGGCTTATAAACCGAGTAAAGGCCTCAGCTTGCCCTATAGATGTAGGACGCTAAAACTATGATAGAACACCTGAAGTCTTTTTGGTCTACAAAAATCAAATAACAAAGATCTGGACAACAAAGCTTCTGGAAAGTGATGGAATCAGAGAGAAGGAGACTAAAGATATATCCTGACCGCCTGACTGGCCCTGAAACATACATGTTTGGGGTAGGTTCCAAGCAGCTTAGTTAAGGATTAGATAGAAACTGTTACCCAAGAAAAAGAGCTTGAAGTTTGAGGCCTGTCAAGCTAATTGCCTGCTAACAGAAACAAACTCAACAACAAAACACTCTTTAGAGGAATAAAACATAATCTATCAAACCACAATCTAAAATTACTTAATATACAAAGAATCAGAAAAATCTGATTCATTCTCAAGAGAAAAGAGAGTAAATGAAGGCCAGCTCCAAGATGAGCCAGATGTTGGAATTAGCAGTCAAGGATTTTAAAGTAGTTATTATATTGATGCTCAAGGTCATGAAGAATATATGATCACAATGAGTTTTTAAAAAGTAAATCTTAGCAGAGAAGTAAAAAGAATAACAAAGAATGAAATGGAAATTCTAGAATTGAAAATTACAATATTTGAAAATTTAAAAATTCACTGGATGGGCTTAACCAAAAGAAAAAGAAAAAAAAAGAAAAAGAGGAATCTGAGAACTTGAAGAGAGAGCAGTGGAAATTAGTGATTCTGAAGAATAGAGAAAAAATATTTTATAAATGAACAGCACCTCAGTGAAACATGGCAAAATGTGAAAACATTTACCATTAAGTGTAACCCAAGTCCCAGAAGAAGAGAGAGGGAATGGGGCATAAATAATGGCCATTTTTTTTACATACATTTGTAAATTTGAGAAGATTAGAAAAACCTAAGCGGGATGTATACAAAGAAAACCATGCAAAACATA
Organism: Balaenoptera acutorostrata; assembly: GCF_949987535.1. Classification (NCBI taxonomy): domain Eukaryota; kingdom Metazoa; phylum Chordata; class Mammalia; order Artiodactyla; family Balaenopteridae; genus Balaenoptera; species Balaenoptera acutorostrata. The sequence goes on along the minus strand of NC_080070.1, from coordinate 17,745,978 downwards.
GTCACGCTTCTGAAAATCAATGATTAGGAGAAAATCTTGAATGTAGCCAGAGAAAATCAACACATTTTATAAAGGGGAATGAAAATTCAAATCATTACTGATCTCCTGTTAGAGAAAAATGGAGGGTAAAATACATTAGAACAAAATCTTTAAAGAGCTGAAAGGGCAAACTGTTAACCCAGAATTTTCTGTCCAGAAAAAATATCCTTCAAGAATGAATGCAAAATGAAGACATTTTTAGGTCAAACTAAGGGAATTTGTCACCATTGGACCTGAACTGGAACCATATTGCGTTGAAAGAAGTTCTTCAAGCTGAAAGGAAATGATATCAGACAGAAATGACCAATTTTGAGAGTTAACGATAAAGATATATTAATCAAGACAGCAGAGTATTGGTGAAAGAATAGACACATCAATCAATGTAATAGAATAGAGAGCTCAGGAATAGATCCACACAAATACAGTCAGCTAATTTTTGAAAAAGATGCAAACACAATTCAATGGAGAAAGGATAAATTACACAAATATATACGTTTATCAAAACTCAGCAAATGTACACTTAAGATTTTTGCATTTCATTGTACGTATGCAAGTTTAAAAGAAAAAAATAAAGTGATGAACTTTAATGATTTGCATATTGACAGATTTAGGAGTGAAATGCATCAATGTCTTCAATTTACTTTGAAATGCATTAAAAACAAGATGGATTGATGCATGGATAGAAGAATGAATAGAAAAGTGATAAAGCAGATTAGTAAAATGATAATGGTCAAATCCAAGTGGCAGTTATAAGGGTGCTTCTAGTATTATTTTTCTCTCTCTGTTTAAAGTGTTTTGTGTAAAAAAATAATAATGGACTGCCTATTATGGACTGGTATTTCTAACCATGGTCCCCCAAATCAGGAAAAAGTAGTTCTTTATTCTCAAGTATCTCCTATTCTAGTGAGAGAAACAAACATGTAAATCATAAAAGTACAGTACTATAAATTCAATAGGGATGAATAAAGGTTATTATGACAACATGGAGAAAGGTCCCATAATCCAAACCAAGGATGGTCAGAGGTGGTGAGGAAGGGGGTCTAGTATTAGGTGATGCTTTTACTGAGTCCTAAAGGATGAACAACAGTTTGCCAGAAAAGTTGAGGAAAGAAGGCAAGGGAGGAAAGAGTATTCCAGGTAGAGGAGATAGCATGGGCAAAGACAAGAAGAGGATTTACAAAAGAAATAAGTGGGATATTAAATATAATCAGAAGCCAGACACTGCAGTTTGAGCCTGTCTATTGGGAGCTATAGAATGGTCTTAAATAAGGAAGTAGCATGAACACATCTGAGTTTTAGACAGACTGCTCTGGCAGCTGTGGAAGACAGAATTGAAGTATTGCTTCTGCAAGAGTAATTAGGCTGTTACAATAATAAGACTTGATGGGAGCCTGAACTAGGACTTACATTTTAAGGATGGGGGAAAAAGGGATGTCAATTTAAGGCACAGGAAGAAAGCAAGGTTGGATATGGGTTTGGGGTGGCCATATAATTTATCATCTATAAAGGGTACTTTCGAGAGTGAAAGTTGGCATTTTGATAATTATGCCAGGGCACCAGGAATTAACTGAAATAGTCTAGGGCAATTGGAGCATGTTGTCAGATGAGATATGACGGGGCATGAATTGAAGAGGAGCCTAGAATGACTCTGAGGCCCCTAACTCAGCTGACAGAGATGGGAGCAGGTTTAAAAGTAAAGATGATGACGTACAAAGAAGTCTGTGATTTGTTGGTTTCTGGTCTAAGGAATTTACAGTCTAGAGAACACTCAACTTTTCTCGGCTATGGTAGTCAAGGATAGAAGGGGCATCTGAGCTGGATCATAAAGAATGTAGGATTTGGACCTCCAGAAAGATAAAAGGAGACATAAGACCAAAGTGAGCCCTGTGCCTTGAGCTCTGAAAATAACATTTTTCATAGAGCTGGGTTTTTTTTTGATTATTTAAATAGTTTAAAAATGGAAATAACTCAAGTACCCCATTATTAGAATTTTAGGAGTCCAAGTGAGAAATAGACACCAAAACAGACAGATGAGGTCAATATATCTAGATCTATCTCTATTACTATTATTACCAGATCTGGACTGGAGCAGGTAACTGGGACCTGCAGCCACCATTGTGCTTCCTGATTGGATCTCGGGAGTCCTTATGGGGAGAGGAGTCTCTAAGGCAGTCACCACGATATTCTTGTTTTCAGAGATATTCTGTAACTTCAGGGTGGAGCTCCTTTCCAGGTAGATGATTATCCATCTAGAAGAAGAATCACTGTCTTATCTGTATCAAGCCCTGAGAGGGGGTTTAGAGAGATAAAGATAACAGATGACATCTGACTTTTATGTCATTATCTTGTTCCTATCAAAAAAGTAAATCAACTGATGTCAGAATCTTCCTACTTAACCAGTTGGATAATTCCCTCCTCTTCCAATGTTGGGGAGTTAAAGGAGGGGTGGGAAAAAGATAAAAGCTTTACTGGCATGCTGTCCTTTCCTGGAATGAAAGTTATTTCGTGGACACATGAAGGCAGGAGAGTAGAGTCCCTTCTAACATACTTTATATTTCTATCATAATTCAAGTCCAGTTTTGTTATCCATTTCAGAAATATATTAATATATTCTCATGTGGCAACACCCTTTATAGAACACTCCCACTATGCCTCTGCCTGCAAGTCTCCTTTTTTTCTTCATCCTAATGGTTTCTAGGCACTGACATCCTCATATTTGTAGATTTACATTCAGTTACAAATTCTTTAGGCTGCAATTTCATTTTGCTTCCATTTCTATCTGATTGGTTTCTTTTGAACAAGATATACCTCTTGATCACTGTCTTCATAATGAATTCTATACCACCAAGTCTCAGCCATATTTATGAGGTAAAATTGATCTTCTTTGCTAAACCTCAAGTTCACCTTGACTTTTTTCCCCTAACCTATATTGAATGCATTGGTATATCTACTAAAATATATGTAGATTCTTGTACTTTCAACTATGTTCTCCTTTGAATTATCTGGCACTTCATCCACTGTTAATCTTTTTTTTCAATGTCAGAAGCGACGTTGACTGTCTTAATATTTTTGCCATTTTACTGAGAATATTTAATCTTCCTTCTCAATTTCAAGTTAAAGTCCTCTCAATCAGTACAGCAAATTATTTTCTTCCCAGTCATCATGATATATTCTTTGTCAGAGGTATTCTATAACCTCTAGATGGAACTCAAGGATACATGCCCTACTCCTTCTTTCCAAAGTCAAGGAAGAAGAAGATGTGTACTGATATCTATCCATATATCTAGATCTATAATCTATATATCTTCACCAAAAAATGAGTGCCTTTTGGTGGGTAGAGGAAAATCTCTCTCAGGACTGGATGATATCATTGGAGGCTTTTTTCTCCTTATCTTTTCATCCCTGCAAGATGAACTGGGGAAGACTTCTATTTGGAGGAGTCCCTTATCAAGGTAGACCTAGAAGAGCTAGGTAGAAGACAGAAGAGGAAGGCTGGCGAGTACACCTTAGCTGAGATTGACTTTGGAACTCTGGAAAATAGGCTTTATTTTCCGTGCTGTCACTATGAGGGTAGTAAGATCTAGAAAGCCGAGAAGAAGGTCATTCAGCTTCATTTTAATTAAAGCTTAAGGCTAAAGGGTCAAAAGTAATGCCCATAGCTCATCCAGACCAATGTTGGGGAAAATATTACAAGCCTCTTCTTAATATTTACATATGGGGGCTTCTGTTCCATTCTTCATGAAGAAGCAGTATTGGAGAAACACTCCTTGCCCTTTTATCCAACCTCTTCCTCCAACAAGGAGAGTGAGACTAATTCAACTGGTGAAACTAGGGAGTCCTTGGAAGCCTTTGAGTCCCATTAATGGGAGCACAGACATTGCACTGTGACTCAAGTAACATAGGACATCTCTTTCATCTCTACATGCTTCCAGGATTGGCAGGGACTTGCTGTTCTCTATTCCCTAATTTCAGCTTCTTCAAGACTGTAACTGCATGGGTACATCAGGGTTGCATATTTACCAAACTCTAGGTTTGGGGAGTGGTAAAGGAAGTTTTGCAATGACCTCTGATTCTGATTTATTGGCAATTGAGCTGATAGTTTGATACTGATTTAGCTAGTTATTTATGTTTGTACCCCGGAGGGGACAAGGAAAAGTGCTAATTTGGGTACTAAATCCCACCCTGAACTTTCAGCACCCAGCTTACCAAGGAAGTAGATCCTACTGAGATACCAAAGATTTAGCTAGGAAAAGAGCTTTGCATGTTCCTGGAATTTATTCTCTGCATATGGCTGCCTCCTCACCAATGTGACCTGTTACAGTGTCATCTAGTCAAGGATTCAAGGACTTAGTATCCCAATCAAATGTCTCTTTTCATCAGCGATAATCAACATCCCTAGCCAAAATCCTATTCTTTTTGGAACTTTGTGTTTTGGTCTGGAAAACCAAAACATATCTATATTATCCTCCATTTTCTAATAATCTACAATTTACTTCTCATCTTCTCTCCTTTTAAAGCCCCAATACAATGTGGAAGAAATGGTTAAATCATTACCTGTCATGTGGCAAAGATGTCCTAGTCATAGGCCACTATAGTTAGAGTGGTGAAGATATAAAATAGGATGTAATAGGGGAAACTGCACAAGCAGAGACGTAGCAGAACACACACACTCCCACAAGCGCTTCTTTTGCTAGAGAGTTGTTGACTCAAGCTGGGCATAGCTGGACAGCGTGCACTATAACCGATGATCCAGTGGAGAAACTTTGCCCCTGTGATACTCTCCATATTTATAGGAATTATACATTTATTTTTATAGGAACTATATATTTATATATTTGTAGGAACTTGTTACTTAGACCAGGATTGGCAAAATTTTTTTCTGTAAAGGACCAAAGAGTAAGTATTTTCAGCTCTGTGGTACATAGGTTCTGTCACAACTGCTCAACTCTCTACTGTATTGTGAAAGCAGACATAGCCAGTATGAATATTAATGGGCATGGCTGTGTCTCAATAAAACTTTATTTACAAAGGAGGTGGTGGGTCAGATTTGACTCATGGAGCCAGTTTGCTAACCATTTATCTAGATAACAGTGTAAGAGTGAGCACTTTGTATTCAAAAGTGGTCCTGATAGAAAGGGAGAACTTTTGGAACTTAACACCTGGTGTGTCAGCCTGTTCTTCTATTGACCTAACTCTGACTGGCTGAGTCAGCTTTCTGCCAAGCTACCAAAAGGGATCTGGAATGAACCTCCAGAACTAGACGCCAGGAGCACTATTATTCATTTCACACGAATCTACAGGAGAAGATAGGACTCACAGCAACATTTCTAGAAAGACCTGTCTGAAGTTCCAGTCTCCAATTCGTTACCTTCTCAGTCAACTCCAGTAGAGCATCTATCCCCACCATGTTTTTGAAAAGGTCATTCATTATCAGTCTCCATGTTATAAAATCCAAAGATCGCTCTCTGTACTCTCCTTACTCAATCACTCTGCAGTGTACATGTAGCTGACTGCTTTGTCTTTCTTAATGCACCATCTTCTCTTGGCTTCTATGACACTGCATTTTCTGCATTTTCCTTCTGCTTCATTGGCTACTCTTTTCTGTTTGTCTGTATTGGCTCCATCAGCACATCATCTAAATGTCAGAGTGCCACACAGTTAGGTTTTGGGTACACGCTATTCTCTATTTGTTCTTCCTCCATAACTAATTTCATTTAGTCCTTTGGTTTAAATGACATTTATATTCAATGATTCCAAAATTTATAACTCCACCTCTGGCATTTCTTTTCAGCTTTAGAGCCATATATGCAATTATATGTTTGATGTTTATATTTGGCTGTTTAATAGCCATCTCAAGTTTAATATTTACAAGGCAGAGGTAAACCTTTTCCCCAGCTTTCAGTATCTCAGTGTATAGCACTATCCTTACAGCTAACCAAGTAAAAGCCCACCTCTTTCTTTATTTCTCTCTCTCACAAGCTCCACTTCGGAACCATAAGCAGAACAGAGCCCAAACCAAACAGCTTCTCTCCACGTCTACTAATCCAAGTCTCCTCCCTGCTGGACGACTGTAACAATCCACTGATTCTTCCAAATTCTCCTTTCTGGTTACAACCTGTTCTCCAAGGAACAGCCAGAGTGCTATGTTTAAATGGTAAATCGGATTGTGTCTCTTTCTGCAGAGAACCTTTAATGACTTCTTGGCACACGCAAAGAAAACCTAAAGATCTTACGTTATTTGGTCCCTCTCAGACTCCCCAATCTTCTCTTCTGTCACTCTCCCCCTCACTCCCTTTGTTCCAGCTATGTTGGCTTGTTCCCATTGTAGAACTTGTTGTACCAGCTCTTTCTTCTGTCTGAAATGTTCTTCTCCCCAAGATCTTTGCATGACCAGTTCCGTTTCTGAGCCTCAGCTCAAAAGTCATCCTCTCAGGCCTTTCCTTATTAACTAGTTATCACTTCACTCACCACCCATGGACATTGTCTATTACATTGTCTATTGTAATAGACAATGTTCTTATTTTCCTCATAGCTCTTACCTTGATTATAAGGGCCTATGTTTATGTGTTTCTTGTGTCTCCCACTAGAAAGTAAGCTCCTGATAGCAGGGACCTTGTCTTCTAGTCACCCTCTGTATCACCTACAGCAATGCTTAGTAGAGAGTTGCCTCGCAGTAAATACTTGCTGAAATTAAACAGATAATATACCTCAAAAAGCTTATTTGCTTTCTTAAATATCTGAGCCAGGAATATTGTTTACCCTCTGCTCAGCTTTAATTCATAAACAGTCACATCTCTCAGCAGTGAGTCATCAACCCCCACAATGCATCTCTTCTTCCTGTGGCAGTTGATTGATTTCTGGATCTTTCTAGGCTCTTTATTCCTGGATACAGAAAATACGGGGCTGCCTCTTCCCGAGAGGCTCACTCTGCACTGTCTTTTCTTTTCTTGCTAAGTCACAGTTTCTATCAGTTTCTTGATCTCCTTATACTTTTTAAGAGATTTAAAATTTAAAATCCTTTTGGATTTTCTTTGATTATGATACATACTTATATATGATAAAGAGTCTGTAGACTCCTGAGTCCAGTTGGGGCAGTTCTAACTCACTCCACCCCTGTGGTCTCAGCGTAATTATTATTATTTTTTAAAATAAATTTATTTATTTTATTTATTTATTTTTTGGCTGCGTTGGGTCTTCGTTGCTGCATGCGGGCTTTCTCTAGTTGTGGCGAGCGGGGGCTACTCTTTGTTGCGGTGCGCGGGCTTCTCATTGTGGTGGCTTCTCTTGTTGCAGAGCACGGGCTCTAGGTGCATGGGCTTCAGTAGTTGTGGCACATGGGCTCAGTAGTTGTGGCTCGTGGGCTCTAGAGTGCAGGCTCAGTAGTTGTGGTGCACAGGCTTAGTTGCTCCGCAGCATGTGGGATCTTCCTGGACCCGTGTCCCCTGCATTGGCAGGCGGATTCTTAACCACTGCACCACCAGGGAAGCCTCAGCGTAATTATTATTGGCACCTCCTTATGTTCCCCAAATTGTCTCAGTTTGGACAATATACTATATAGTCGCCCTTACTGGTAAGCCTTCCTGCAGTCATTCCTGCTCGTTTGTCATCAAACCTCCGTTCCCTAGTTTTTTTTTGTTTTTTTTTTTCAAACATCTTTATTGAAGTATAATTGCCTTACAATAGTGTGTTAGCATCTGCTTTATAACAAAGTGAATCTGTTATACATATACAATATGTTCCCATTTCTCTTCCCTCTTGCATCTCCCTCCCTCCCACCCTCCCCATCCCACCCCTCTAGGTGGTCACAAAGCACCGAGCTGATCTCCCTGTGCTATGCGGCTGCTTCCCACTAGCTATCTATTTTACATTTGGTAGTGTATATATGTCCATGACACTCTCTCACCCTGTCACATCTCACCCCACCCCCTCCCCATATCCTCAAGTCCATTCTCTAGTAGGTCTGTGTCTTTATTCCCGTCTTGCCACTAGGTTCTTCATGGCCTTTTTTTTTTTTTTTTCCCTTAGATTCCATATATATGTGTTAGCATACTGTATTTGTTTTTCTCTTTCTGACTTACTTCACTCTGTATGACAGACTCTAACTCCATCCACCTCATTACAAATACCTCCATTTCATTTCTTTTTATGGCTGAGTAATATTCCATTGTATATATGTGCCACATCTTCTTTATCCATTCATCTGTCGATGGACATTTAGGTTGCTTCCATGTCCTGGCTATTGTAAATAGAGCTGCAATGAACATTTTGGTACATGACTCTTTTTAATCCCTTCTGGTGAGGGGTCTCAGGTGGCATTACACTCTTAGTGGATCCCCAGGGAGCCCTCATTACACACTGTCACATCTGGCCATGGAACTCCAATGTGGGCTTTGCAGCCACTATATTCTTGTACCATGACAGGCAGACTCAATTATCTCAGTGAGATGAATTTGCAATTAACAATTCGCCTCCTTAGAGCTGCTGAGCTGGGCTTTGCACAGGGAACTGCCTGCCTCAGAAAGCTGAGTCATCAGCCAAGAACCCACAGCCTTCAATATTTGAAAACTCCGTCTCTTCCTCTTCTGCCAGATGAATTGCTTGCTGTTTGTTAACAGGACTGCTAGTCTAGGCTGAAATGAAATTTCTTTCTTTCTCTTTTTCTTTGGCTCTTTTTCTTTTTTTGTCTTATATTTAGCCTGCTTGTGCCTCATTGGCATACACTTCAGGAATCAATAGTAAATCATTTTACTTATTGATTATGTCTGGTTTAGCAAAGTCTTTTCATAGCCATTGATGCTATGGCTTAAAATGCTATGGTATTCTCCTCCTAAATAGTCTATAATTAGATTTCTACCACTGAACTATATTAGTCTTCACCCAATTTAGTTTTACTTTACCTCATTTCACAAGGGAATCCTACAACATGGGGTGATGTTTCACTGTAGCAGCTGTGATTTGATTCCCTCTGCCTTAATGTTCTCTTTTGAGTTATTCTGACATCATTTTGACAACATTCTCTGCCTGTGCCATACGCTAATAGATTTTTGCCATCGTGTAGCTGATTTACTATGGTATCACTTGACTTTGGGAGGCTATTTTTAGTCTCTGAAGACAATGTTTTGGGTGCTTTAACATGCAAATATTAATTCTATTCATTTGTGTTAAAATAAGTTCTAAGGTTCTGAGGTTTTCATTGTATTACTTAGTTTTTGCTGTGTAACAAACTCCCTCAAAACTTAATTGCTTAAAACAATAACCATTACTTTAGCTCATGATTCAGTGGGTTGGTAGTTTGGGCTGAGGTCGGCTGGGAGGTTTGTTGTGCTGATCTGGGCTGGGTTCACTCAGGTAAATGCAGTCACTTCAGCTGGTTCTGCTTCTGGGTTTTGGTATGCAATTGGCTGGAGTGATGGGGGCCAATGAGCCATATGTTTCTCATCATCCAGCAGGCTCTTCTGGGCTTGTTCACATGGGGTTTCAAGAACATCAAAAGACATGTCCCAAGGCACAAGTGATTTTCGAGCCTCTGCTTATGTCACATTTACTAATGTTTAATTGGCCAAAGTGGGACATATGGCTAAGAGTAGTTTGAGAGGATACTGCAGAATCACGTGGCCTTTTTTTTGCAAACCATTTATCAAAAGATCGTAAACAGAAACATTGCCATAATTAGACCTTCTGTGTACAATTCAGTGAAATTCTACACATAAAATACTTTATAAACATGTGAAAAGAACTTTATTGTCAAGTTTCACCTAGTTATTCCATGACATAATCCTAGAGAACAATATTATAGTGGGAGTCTAGTATATTTTAGTACATTTTATGGACTGAATTGTGTCCCCACCCCCCAAATTCATGTTGAAGTTCTGATTCCTAGTACCTCAAAACAAATTCCCATGACCTGTATTTAGAGATAGGGTCTTTAAAGAGGTAATTAAGGTAAAATGAGTCCTTAACCCAATATGACTGGTGTCCTTACACAGAAGGGAGATCAGGACACGGACACGTGTGCGCAGAGGAAAGGCCATGTGAGGACACAGTGTGACCATCTACAACCTAGGGGAGAGGCCTCAGAAGAGACCAACACTGCTGACTCCTTAACCTTGGACTTCCCAGCTGCCAACACTCTAAGAAAATAAATCTTTGGTGTTTAAGCCACCTAGTCTGTGGTATTTTGTTATGGTGGCCCTAGCAAACTAATATAGTAAATATATTTAAATTATAAATCAATTAAATTATACATCGTTACTGAAGTCAGTATTTAAAGAAATGATTATTTTCTACCCAGTATTGTACTAAAATGTTAATAATTATGCCAAAGAAAATTGCATTTCATCCACTCTTTCAAAAGTCATTATTGAGTTCTGATTCTGTTCAAGAAAACCATTTTAGCATTTTTGTGATTCCTGCACAAAAGTAGATTATAATGCAGTTGAGAAGATAGGGCTGAGGCTTTTGGGGGAAAAACATGCTTATATAATGGCATATGTTCTTTGAATTATTCTTATTTTCTTACATGTTTGAAGTCTCGCAGTTCTGTATGTTCCTTTAAGGTGAACACTATCTCCTGTGTCTTTGCCCTTTAGTACCTAAAAATTGATGAATATTTTTGATTAAAAGTTGCACTTGGTGTGAGCTACAACAGAGCAAGAAAGGTGTCAGGTGTAGTCTGTGAAAGGGAGATAACATCAAGGGTGACTGATGGAGTAATAACAGCTGATGTTCAGGGGTAGTGGACCTATTCTATAGGGCTCTGGAACCAAGAAGTCCAGGTATGAATTCTGTTCAGACATTCCAGGAGGCAAATAGTTATGTCAGATAGAAGTAGGTTTTATCTCAGGGTCATTTGTTCCCTGTTTCTCAGTAGGTCCAATTTGTTTTGGGGGGCTAACTTTGAGAGCTCTGGTTTTCATCCCCTATCATCCTAAGTGTTATGGATTCCTTAGAAAATGCCGAATATAAGCATGGAATGTTGTGGTTCACATAGTATCCAGAAAAGCAAAGGAAATTCCTAGGCAGAGAATAGTCTCTTGAGAACAGATTTATTTGAAGACCTTATGGGAAACATGAGCTATAATTATTATGGCTATAAACATTAAGAGTTTGAGTCTTTATCCAGAAAGCAGGAACTCAGCTCAGCTTGGCAGTTAGAAACAGTTCTCAGTCAATATTTGTGAAAGGAAAGGAGATTGCTTCTACATTTTCACAGGAGAAGAAGGCATTATGTTTACGCTATCCTACTTCTTAGGGGGACTACTCTTAAAAAACCTATCAGTGGTTTCAACATGTCAACTTCTGTCAACATGTCCAACAATTTTTCAGTAGGAATTAAAGCTGGGTGGAATTCTGGGGAGTCAAGAGCTAGGGAAATGACCTCTTCTAAAGCTGACAGAAGCTCAAGTGCTCAGAGAATGTGAAATGAAAAGTGTGAATAGAAACTGTAAATAGAAGAATTAAGTAAACAGACTTTAAACTCAAACTATAGGAAACATTGTTTTTTCTGAGTTGCAGTATCACTGAATTTTTTTTTTCTATCTGGGTAGATTCCATTTTTAGCCAACTTAAAGGGTTAGACATACCTACCAAGTAATTTCACATAGACATAGATTGTTAATGTAGTACTTTCATAGGCATTAAATAATTAGCATACCGTCTTGGAAATATGTGAATTTAAGCAATACTATACAAAACTTTAATTTAGAAAAATATTTGAGGGGCTTTCCTGGTGGTGCAGTGGTTAAGAATCCACCTGCCAATGCAGGGGACACGGGTTCAAGCCCTGGGCCGGGAAGATACCACATGCTATGGAGCAACTAAGCCCGTGCGCCACAACTACTGAGCCTGCGCTCTAGAGCCCACGAGCCACAACTACTGAAGCCCGAGCGCCTAGAGCCTGTGCTCTACAACAAGAGAAGCCACTGCAGTGAGAAGCCCGCGCACCGCAGTGATGAGTAGCCCCCACTCACGGCAACTAGAGAAAGCCAGTGCACAGCAACAAAGATCTGAAGCAGCCAAAATATAAATAAATAAATAAAATTGATTCTTAAAAAAAAAAAAAAATTTGAAAGCTTCAGAAGGGAAAGATGTCAATAACGATAAGAAAAAGTCAGCGCTTCTGAAAACTATGTAATACCCATTTCACTGAAGACCACTCTTGTGTAGGTAGACAATATTGATTTTAAGTGGAAAGAATATGGGTGGAAATCAAAGGAAAAAGAGAGACTAGAAATTGCAAACATAGAAGCTTACATAATCAGGACATTACTTCCAGATGGGAAAGTGAGATTATGAGAGAAAACGGTGTCAGTGCCAACTCTATGGCCTGGAGGACCTTCCTACTTTGTGGGGAGAGTAGTAAAGGGATAGAAGGGCTCGTTTTTGAGGCAGAGTGGGATGAAAGGAGCTGGAAGTGGAGAGCTGATGACCAGAAAGAAACTTTCTGTGTTTGAAGAGAATAAAAACTGAGCTACTAGGTGAAGCTATTTCCCTGACCACTTTTATTTTAAATTTATTTATTTGAATAAATAATACATTCTCATGAAAAAAAATAACATACAAAGTGAAAAGAGAAAAAAAAGTGTAAAGAGTAAGTCATTTTCCATTCCCCATTTCTGACTTTTAATTCTCCACTCCCCTTATCCATTTCTTGTTTCATTTAGAGGTTATCTAGGAATAAACATGTAATTTCACCCAGAAAAAAAAAAAGAAGCAAATGGTTACAGACCACATTAGTGATTCATAACCTTCTTCATTTAACATCCTTTGGGACATGTGCCATATCAGTACATATAGAAAATATCTCATTAAACAAACTGCTCCAGAACATTCTATTATATGGACATATCTTAGATTGCTCTGTAGGTTTAACTGCTGTATTTTAATATTTGAGGGTTTGTTTTACTCTCCAATCTTTTGGAGCTAAATGCTTATCTCTATTAATTTTGAGTTTTTCTTCTTCAACAATAAAGGCATTTATGACTATGAATTTGCCTCTGATTCTTTCACAAAAATGTTTCCATATTGTAGCCTCATTGTCAGTAATTTCTAAAATATTCTGAAATTTCAGTTTTGATGATTTCTTCTTTGATTCAAAAAAAGGTTTTTCTCCATCAAGGAGATAATGTCTTTTTATGAAGCTTTGGCTATTAAAATATAGTGTGACTTCTTATTTATAGGCTAATTCAAGTTATTATTTTAATAATGGAAGTTTTTTAGGAAAAAAAAAGCACATTTCATGTGGAAGTAGTGCTCTATCCTGAGTCTCAGCTGATGGTGCCTGAAGAAATCTTTCACTACGATACCCTAAACCTGGCCCCGTGATTACCAGCTATCAGAATTATACAACCTCACAAGGAAATTACTGAGATCTAGGAAATGTGTACAGCAATCTAAACAATAACAGTAAGGACATCACACAGGTAAATTACACAGTTTCAAGCTGTCAACACTGAAGGTAATTCTATTACTTATCACAAACTAGTAATCGGTGTTTCCTGCCATATTTGAGAGATTCATAAACCCAATTTTTATCTTAGATAACTCAAAGGAAATTTTTTTCTCGTTGATGAAAAGCATCCACTTTGGAGGGCAAGTAGAGCCTTCTCAGTACCCTTTCTTAATTCAATATGTACTTTGTTTATGATTCAAGGTGATTTTTCTCACCCTGTATCTCAAGAATTCTACTTCCTTCCTCCCTAGAATGCCAAGTGCAATTGTTTTTGTTTAAGACAAACTACAAAACTGGCCAGGATGATTTGGCCAAGAGATTAAGCCCGACTTCTCAGAAGGCCATCAGTTCAGTTGTGGATGCAAGGATCCCCTCCTCCCACACCAGAACTGTTCATTTGCTACAGTAACCTCAGATGTAGGTACTATGTACATGGATGCAAAACATCCGGTTGTGAGGAAAGTGTTCAGTCCATATTCAGGCACTGGGTGGACTTGCTCAGAGAAATGTCACTCTGCATTTCTTAAGCATTTATTTATTATTGGTTATACCTAAGAGATGGAAGAAAAACACAAGTACTCTTTCTCTTTATAAAAGACATAGTAATTTGTGGATCCATAGGGGAAAACAGCACTCTTATGATGCTGAACAACTTTTCATAAATTGGTAATTTTAAAATTACCAAGAAATAGGTCAGTGAGAGAACAACAGGTACAAAAAAATGAATAATAGGGTGACGCTCACCTCTTTTATTTTTCACTTTTTTTTCTCTCCAATCTTGCAAATGATCTTCGGGCAAAACCAGTTTACAGGTTATAAATCATATAGTTTTCTAGTTTTAGGAATAATATTAGCTTATATGATACAATAATTCTATTAAAATATCTATTTAAGTGATTAATTCTATTTATGAGTGTCTTCTGAGCACAGCATTACAACTGTGCCTTACAGTCATTTATAGACTGATAGACGAATTGGAATGAGTAATACTCTAATACAATTAATTTGAAATGTTGTAGTCTGTATCCTCTTTCTGGAACAAGAAATTTCTTTCCCCAAAGGGACTTTTATTAATGTAAGTCCTACATGAGACTCCTACACAGATTTTCTGAATTATTCATGAGGAAAACTCTGCTTGGAAGAGCATTACCTGGTAGAGGGTGTATTAAGCAGGCCTGGGAAGACCCGGGTTCCTGTTCCACCTCTTGCACCAGCTCATGGGTGATTCTGTGTGCATCATTCAGCCTCTTTGGGCCTCGGTTTCTTCATCTTTAATGTGAGGAAATTAGAATAGAGATGTAAGTTCCCTATAACTCTAACATTTAGAGACTAGGATGAATATGATCTACATGTCTAGAAGCTTGCAGACCAAAGGTATAATTATCTGGATTTTATGATAAACATATGCTACGTCTTTCCTTTTATGTAGCAAAAGTCTTCACAAACAATTGTTTCCAAAGGAAGTTTTTCTCTGATAAAAATATATCTGAATAAATATTGAGCTGTGTTGATCATTGGGAACTGCTGGAGATTCCAGTATAATGAATTGATTATTTTCTTATCCACAGGCAATAAAAAAGAATGTGCCTCTGAAAAGGACAAAAAAACCCCCCAAAACCCCAAACCACACACAGTGAGATATAGTTTTTTGAATACAAAATGACCAAAGCTTTTTCTTCTTTCATTTTTTTTATTGTGGTAAAATAACATAAATACCATCTTAAACATTTTTAAGTGTACAGCGGAGTGACATTAAGTACATTGATAAGGTTATGCAATCATTTGTCACCATCCATCTCCAGAACTCTTCATCTTGCAGACCTGAAACTCTATGCTCATTGAACAACACCATTCCCTGCATGCTACAGACCCTCTTAACCACTGACCAAAACTTTTAATTCTCAAGTTCAGCTGGCTTCATTCTGTTCTCATTGTCCTTTACCTCTCTGTAGCATTGGACACCATTGACCAACTGAGGCTTTTTGAAAAGTTTTGTGTTTTTTTTGTTTTGTTTTTGATTTTTAACCTCTCTGTTCTCTCCAACTGCTCCTTTGCTGCCTGAGGAGAGGAAGCTTGTCTTTTCCCTTTCTTCCTAATTGGATACGTGGAAAACTTCAGTCATGAGCCTTAGCTTACCTCTCTCACTGTCACTTTTCCCTAAAACATCAATTTTTTGTGTGTGTGACTTTAACTATCATGTCTATTTAGACAATTCAGAAATTTGTGTCTCTGGTCCTATTCTGGCACTTTAACCTCTGGTGTATCCATTGCCACTCAAGAGTGCTGCCATCACCTCATACTTAATGTTTTCAAGGATTTTATCCTGTTATCATCTCTTCCAGAATTGTTCCTCTATTTTCTCTCCCTTTTTTTTTTGCTGCTTTCTTAATTATCTCTCACATTCTCCCAGAAACTCAAATGCTTCTTCATCTCCTGCTCCCACTCAGTATGTACAGTAGGTTCCATCTTTGAAAATATTGTATGTCTGTCTTTTACTTTCTCTTTTCAGTGCTGCCATCCAGGTATAACTCTTGGTGGGCTGCCTGGTGTCAAACTGTTTCCTTCTGAGGCATTATGCACACTTCTGCCCCATTTACCTTCCCCGTGTCTATCACTTCACTGAACCTATTTCCCATGGTTTTCTGTCTGAACTCCTCTGCTTGGTTTCAAGTCTCTCAAACCACATTTCATCTCAAATATGCATTCTGTACTCTGGTCACGCTAGTCTCTTTCCTGCTACTTGGGTATTCTTATTTCTGTGCCTTTATCCACATGGTTCCTGTTTTCTGAGCACCCTTTATCTTCCTCTAGCTACAACCTGATATGTGAAGGCGACTCCATTTCTCACTGATCTACTCATCTCCCCTTTCTCTAAATTTCTGTAGTCACAGCTGGTACCACAGGAATCTTAGTATCATGTACAGTCTTAGATTGCTTGCTTTTTTATGTGTATTTATTTTGTGATCTCCATACTTAATTGCAAATTCCTTGAGGGCATAAGTCTACATAGCTGCTGAATGACTAGAGATTTTTCATCAAACAGAAATGCCCTGGGTTTGAAAGAGCTTGTAAAAAGGACAAGTTTAGAAACACATCAAGGGAAATTGGAAAGCTCCTTCTAAATTGTTTTTCAGGTGACTTTATTGCAGTGCAGTTGTTGAGATCATGTTTTGGGAAGCAAAGCTATAGATTTTGGAAGGAGGCCAGAGAGAAAGCTCCAGTGTAGACACCAACTAGAATTAAGACGTGGCTTATCCACAGATTACTCTTCATATGCATGTGATTAACTTGTGATTCAGCTCTTTGTTCTAAAAAGAAGTGTTACTGAAGACATTTGTTGCTCATGTGTCATAAGCAGCCATAAAGCTATACTGAAATTTGAACATTTTGGGGGTGAAATTTCCCCTTTTAAAAGAAAGTTTCTTCATTGTCTATACTCTGACATTAGATGGAATTAGAGTTATAAATTCCAAATTAATTAGAATTAATTAGAATTAGAGTTATAAAGTCCAAAGAGCTAAAGTCACAAAGTCTAAAGATGTAATGATCCTTCCCACAGTCAGAAAATTGGATGAATTTACATTTGTGTGATTAGCTGGATTAGAGATTTATCTGGTTTATTGATTGATCTGTTCAAATAACCTGTTTTTGGTTTCATTGGTTCATTGTTTTCTGTTTTCAGTTTCATTTATTTCCGTTCTTATCTTTAAACTTCTTTTATTCTGGTTGCTTTGGTTTTGTTTTTTCTTATTTTTCTAGTTTCTTAGTGTAGAAGATTCTTTTATTGATTTCAGAAATTTCTTCTTTACTAATATATACATTTAATATTATGAATACTCTTCCAAACATTGTTTTAGTTACTTGGACAAATTTTGTTATATTTCTATTTTCATTCAGTTTTAAATATTTTCTACCTTCTTCTTATGGACTGAATGTTTGTAGCTCCCGCAAATTCATATATTGAAGCCCTAACCCTCCCAGGGTGATGTTATTTGGAGGTGGGGCCCTAGGGAGGTAATTAGGTTTATTATTTATTTACTTATTTTTAGAATTTAAAATATTTATTTTTGGCTGCATCAGATCTTAGTTGCGGCGCATGGGCTGTTTCATTGCAGCGCGCGGGCTTCTTTCTAGCTGCGGCACGCGGACTTCTCTCTAGCTGTGGCATGCGGGTTTTCTCTCTTTAGTTGCGGCATGCAGGCTCCAGAGTGTGTGGGCTCTGCAGTTGTGACGCTCGGGCTCCAGAGCAAGTGGGCTCTGTAGTTTGTGGCATGTGGGCTCTCCAGTTGAGGAGCGCGGGCTCAGTAGTTGTGGTGCACGGGCTTAGTTGCCCCACGGCATGTGGGATCTTAGTTCCCCAACCAGGGATCGAACCCATGTCCCCTGCATTGGAATGTGGATTCTTTACCATTGGACCACTGGGAAAGTCCCAGTAATTAGGTTTAAATAAGGTCATGAGGATGGGACCTCCAAGATGGAATTAGTGTCCTTCTAAGGAGAGGAAGAGAGATCAGGGCTCTCTCTCTCTCTCAACCATGTGAGGACACAGTGAAAAGGCAGCCACCTGCAGGCCAGGAAGAGGCTCTCACCAGGAACCAAATCTTCGGGCATCTTAATCTTGGGCTTCTCAGCCTCCTGAACTATGAGAATAAGTTTCTGTTGTCTACCCAGTCTATGGTATTTTGTTCTAGCAGTCTGAATAGATTAATACACTTCTCTTGAGAAATCCTATTTGACCCATAGATAATTTAAAGTATAATGTTTCATTTCCAAGTATTTGAAGACTTTCCTAATATCTTTTTCTGATTAATTTCTAGTTTAATTCCATTGTGATCAGAGAATGTACTTTGTACAATTTCATTTCTTTTAAATTTGTTAAAGTTTGTTTTATGACCCGGGACATGGTCTGTTTTGGTGAGTACTTTGCGTGCACTTGAGAAAAATGTGTATTCTCTCTTTTGGGAGGATAGAATTTTCTATACCTGTTAATTAGGTCAAGTTTGTGGTTTCTTCATTCTTGATGATTTTATCTCTTACTAGGTGTTGATTACTGAGAGAGGAGTATTGAAGTCTTCAGCTATAATCTTGGGTTTATCACTTTTTTCTTTCAGTTTTATCAGTTTTGCTTCATGTATTTGAATGCTCTGTCATTAGGGTCATTCCCATTTTAAGTTGTTTTGCACTCTTGGTGAATTGATCCTTTGATAATTTTGTAGTATCCATTTTTGATCCTGGTAATTTTCATGGTTTTTAAGTCTAGTTTTTCTAATGTCACTCTAGATACTCCAGCCTTCTTTTGCTTTGTATTTACATGGAATATCTTTTTAAGTCATCTTATTTTTAAACTATCTATATTATTACATTTAAAGTGTATTTCTCATAGACATGATATATAGGGTCTTGTTTTGTTCCATACAATCTGACAGTCTTTGTCTTTTAACTGATGTGATTAGACCAGGGATTGGTAAACTATGGCCTGTGGTCTGTTTTCATACTTCCCATTAGCTAAGAATGATTGTTATATTTTAAAAGAGTTATACACAGACAAAATAAACTTAAAAAAATAAGCAAAGGAGAACATATGTGTCCTGAAAAGCCTACACTACTTATTATCTGACCATTTACAGAAAATGTTTGGTGACCTGGTTCCCTCTTGTTTCTACCACATTACATTTTATCCATATGGTGATGCACTGTCTGACCCAGTGATATAATATATTGTGAAGGATACTGCAGGTGAAGTGGGGTTTGTCCTATTTGCTTTACAGCATTGCCAAATAGGTGAGAGGACTACAGGCCTTTCAATTGTGCATGAAGTCAATCATCTGCTCCAGTTTCTCAGGCTTCCCAGCTATAATTTGAAGCTGGAAGAGGGTGTCTGGATCCAAGCAAGCTCTCCCACTGCTGAAAGGTTTGGGCTCTGTTCCAATGCCATGACTCAGGATTTCAATCTGTTACTGAATGGGTTCTCAGATGCCCTCTCTGACTCAGAGCATTCCAGTTCTCTATACCTACAGAAACTCTGGGTTAGGGTCTCAGACTTATTCCTCTTTCCCTCCTTGTTAGAATCATTTCAACACAGGGTCTTTGAACTTGTCCAGGCTACCACCTAATCACTCAAGTGCAGGTGGTACTCCAGAAGTGGATGATAAGTAGCCCCAGTCATCCTGGTCACTAAGGTAGTATTTCAGAAAAAGGAAGTGATGAGTAAAATGAAGAACAGTTATCGTCTCAAGGAATACTCTGTCTCAAGCAAGGTAGAGATGAAATAAATTAGAAGATACCTGAGCAGGAGAAATAGGCTTCATTGGGATGCTTAGTGATGACAGAATTCAGCCAAGAGAGGCAATCGGACACTACTGTACTTAGGTCTAGTTCAGACTTCTTTTTTTTTCAGAGTAGGAATTTTTAATACAGCCAGAAAAACTGAACCTAAAAATTGCTGATGTGGTTATAGTTAGTGGACAGGGAAGGCCTTTGGCCATTTTATAAGTATGATGCAGTCAGGAGAAGTAAAGATGTTTTGATCACCAGGTAGAAGTCTAAGCTAGACTAGGAAACTTTTAGCCTGCCAGTTCCTCCACCAAATAATGTGTTCTTCTCTATTTGATGTGTATCTTCTCTATTTTATTTATTTACTCATTAAATTTTCATTTATTTATTCATTAAATTTTGTTATAATTATTTATTATTTTTATTAAAGAATTACATGTCTAAAAAATTGAAGCATACACAGGCTTTAAAATAAAAACCAAAAGTCTTCCACCAACTCCTATTCGACAACATTACTCCCTGTCCCATTTGTGGTTTTGATTCTTCTGTTTGCTTTTTCTCTTAATTGCATTTACAAATTACTTTTATTATTTTTATATACATAATTATTAAATCTTAGTGGTCTAATATAGGCTTCTTCAACAGCAGCAAAATTTCAGCTAGAAATCATCCAGCCTAATCTTAAACAACTTCCTTGATGAGTGATTTAGCATTTTTTAAGTTTGGTAATTTCTTTAGGCTTTTTTGTAAATGATGTTGTCTAGTCTTTCTACGTGTGACTCCAAATGCAAAAATTCAGAAAATTAAAAAGGAAAGAAAGAGAGAGGGGAAGAGGGAGAGGAGAAAGCTTTGTGGTTAAAAAAATGAGCAAACAAAATCTTTGAGTGAAAGCATTGAGTGTAAAATTAACAGCAAAAAAGATAAATGGTAGAAATTATACATACATATATTCTTTTTTTTTTAAATTCATTAATTAATTTATTTTTGGCAGCGTTGGGTCTTTGTTGCTGCATGTGGGCTTTCTCTAGTTGCGGCGAGCGGGGGCTACTCTTCATTGCGGTGCGCGGGCTTCTCATTGTAGTGGCTTCTCTTGTTGCAGAGCATGGCCTCTAGGCATGTGGGCTTCAGTAGTTGTGACACGCAGGCTCAGTAGTTGCAGCTCGGGGGCTCTAGAGTGCAGGCTCAGTAATTGTGGCGCACGGGCTTAGTTGCTCCGCGGCATGTGGGATCTTCCCAGACCAGGGCTCGAACCCATGTCCCCTGCATTGGCAGGCGGATTCTTAACCACTGTGCCACCAGGGAAGCCCCCATACATATATTCTTGTTGATTGATACTCAAAGAGCCACACTTAAAAACAACGAGGTACTATTTTTTTGTCTGTCAAATTGACAAAGAATAAAGAACGTTAATACCTAGTTTTAGTAATGAGGTGGAAAAATGATCACTCTCATGGTAGAAATATAAGTGATATAATATTTCTGGTTGGCAATTTAGCGATGTGACAAAGTTAAATAACATGCATAAACTGTGATCAAGCAGAAATGGGATTGTTAGAAGTTCATCTTACTGATAGATATAGATAGAAGAACAAAAATACATGTATAAATGTTTTTCAATTGCATACTTGTTTTTAACAGTATAAAATTCGAAAAAATTAAGATTCCAAAAATATTGGTAAGTAAACAGTGGTGGTTGCATACAAAGAAATACTCTGTATCCATTATGTGAGATGTAATAGATATACCAATATACTTATTTACAAGTAAAGATGTTCACTATGGTTTTAAGTAAAAACTCTGGTTCCAAAGCAATATGTGCTGTGGGATTCCTGAAAGGAGATGAATCAGGGTTAACAGTGGTTTATCTCTTAGTAGTGGGATTTTAGGTGACTTCTAAAAAATTTTGACTAATTCAATATTTCTTTTTTAAATACAGAAAAATACTTTAAATAATTTGTCTCCTTCATAGTAAATGACAATCATTTTTAACTTTTCATAGGGCTTAGTTTAACCCCTTCTAATGATCTAAACAATTGTAATTTTTCATCCATATGTTGGTTCTTTAGATATTTGAAACTGTCATTATGTACTCAAAGACACTAATGTTTGCTATCCCAAATTGCCCTCCTTTCTCATTCTAACAGTGTCTTGTTTGTTTAGCTATCCAGTTCTCAGGGGAGCTTTGTAGATCATCACACTGATGTCAATAAAACCCTCTAACTCATTTTTAAAATGTGGAATTTAAAATTTTCCCTTCATTCTTTGTTTATTTAGTCTCTTTGGAAAGTGGTAAGGAGGACCCAAACTACAAAAGCTTATACATCATTTACTTCTTGGAAAGATGATTTTCCTATAGGTCTCTTTCAACTTTGTGATTAGATTTGTTTTAGGGCATTTACAATTTAAGCCATAGGGTTTGTTTATTTAATGCTAAACTCTCTTTATTCCCAGGAATATCTTCAAATTGGATTTTGTATAATCACTCTGGAAGAGATTTGAAGGTGCAGTTGATTTGAAAAGTAAGATGAATACAGGAATACAGGAAGCTTCCTATTTTTCGTTCTTAAATTCTAGACGAACTAGGTGTCATAAGGAAAGATTTATATACTACAGCGAACTATGACCTTAACATATTCTTGTAAGATGTCCTTGCTTCTTCTGTTCCATATTTTGGTATACTAAATGCAAAATGTTTTTTCAGTTCTTTCTTTTAAATTAATACCATTTAAATAATGGAGAATGTTTGAATCTTATATGTAATCTAACTTACACTAAATAAGTAGGAAATAAATACTGGTCAAATTATTAAAACCACAATTAAACTTCTGCTAGAAACTAAAATAATTTACTAAATTGAAGTCATCTTAGTTGTTACAACCTTTGTTTCTTTCAGTTAGTAATAGATATAAGTACTTGAATTTCACGAGAGCCTTTCAGGTGTGATATATGTGAGAATATGATATATTCTCATTCAGAGAATGAATATTTTTGAAGTAAGGCTTGGAGAGTTACTTACTTTTGTATACATATCACTACCTTTGACAAACAAGACTGTTCTGGAATTGGGTAATAGCTATTCATTTCTTATAGCCATGGTATGTATATAGCGCTTTGATGTCAAAAGTCATGTCTTTTTCAGGGACACACCAACATGGGTTGTACCACTCATTTGGCTAAACATCCAGCAATCTGGGAAGTAGCTTGGCTGCCTTCAAAAGCTAAATTATTGACACCGTTAAACATACTTGGTAAAAGTAATTCCAGGCAAAGATCATTCTCTAGGCACACCTTTTGTGGACACGAAAGGGGAATCGTGTTCTACACCGGAAAAAATGACTTGTTTCCTCTCTTTAGATCTTGAAATTAAAATGGTGTTTGAGAAAGTCAGAACTACAAAAAAGAACTGATAATGAGAAAAAGAGCAGTTCAAAACATGATCAAGGGAAGGACTCTATCTCCATGTTTATTATTGATGTAAAGATTTAAAAAATGAAATCACTTTTTAGGATGCGTATCCACATCCTCAGATACAGAAACACATGAGGACGTGTACATTTGTGCATAGCAGAAGTTTAATCTCTTGAGAATGGAGAGGTAGCTATTTTGGTAGGTGTGGGAGACTGAGTGTGTGAGAGAAGATGGAATGAAGGAAAGATAAATGAGAGTTGGAAAAGGACAGACAACATGCTTATACAACCCTGTGGGTTATTTTCTGTTGTTGGGATGTGAGAAGGACGACCAATTGTAAATGATTCACGAGGGGCCAGATAGAGCCTATGACGAGGGCAATGGAAAGATATTGCGCTGGGGGGATGGAACATTCCCTTTAGCACCTTGAGCCTTACTCTTAGCCTTGGGGGAAAAAAGCAATAAACCAATAAAAAAAGTAGATGTTACTCCTCTCGTTCTCATTAGCATCTGGAAATGCAACTCTGCTGTTTCCTTGACGTAGCTAGGGTCTTCATCTCAATGAATACTTCATGGTCCAGTTTGAAGTGTAAGCTATTCTTATCAGGGGGAGAAGAAGAGAAAGTAAGAATATGTTTTAAAGGATTGGAGGCACATGGTCACCTATAATTTAACAAAGCCCCTCATTTTATTTTGTGTTCATGTAAATGCACCATCAAGTATTTCTGAAAGACACTCAGGCTTTTAACAGTATTCTCTACTGAGAATATTCTGTAGCTCCAGTTCAAAAGCATGCAGACATCAAAGAAATTGCAAAAAAATGAAATAGGGCAAAAGAACAAATACTACGGAAACAAATTAGCATAATTTATTAGGTGTCTGGCACTGTGATAGCTGTTATTTATACAATATCTAGCTTCACAAGTTATGAGGTTTAGTTATAACTTTTACTTTTTTGACATTTTTCACGAAAAAAATTATAACTTAGTTTAAGAAATTTCTCCAATACCATGTATCTTTTAAATGGGGAAACCAGATTTTAAATCAAGCTCTCAAATGCTTATGTTCTTTCTAATAAACCAAAACTCATGACCAAATAATACCGCATTTTTATTACCTTGAAAACTTGTGTAAGTCTTCATTCTTCTATTTCTTTTAACTACCACATTTAAGAATGAAGTCCTATCTAATCTACCTCCTAGGTCCATCTCAATTGTTTTTTCTCTTCTCCATTTTCACTAACATCCTTTAGGCCCCTAATGTTTCTTTTTCTTTTTCTTTTTTTTTTTTAATGGGTATTAATGTATCATCTTTTTTTTAAATTAATTAATTAATTAATTAATTAATTTTTGGCTGTGTTGGGTCTTTGTTTCTGTGCGAGGGCTTTCTCTAGTTGCGGCAAGAGGGGGCCACGGTTCATCGCGGTGCACGGGCCTCTCACTATCGCGGCCTCTCTTGTTGCGGAGCACAGGCTCCAGACGCGTAGGCTCAGTAGTTGTGGCTCATGGGCCCAGTTGCTCCGTGGCATGTGGGATCCTCCCAGACCAGGGCTCGAACCCATGTCCCCTGCATTGGCAGGCAGATTCTCAACCACTGCACCACCAGGGAAGCCCTAATGTTTCTTGTATATACTATCTCATTAGTCTTTTAATTGGTTTTCTTTCTTCTGGTTTATCCCTTTTCCAACAGACAAGCGAATCCTCCTTGTTGAAGTGCTTTCTGCTTCCCTTCTCAATTTTTTTTTACAACTTAACCCTTTACCTAATGCTGATTCCAATCTGACCTACTACCATATGACATTTATCAACTAACATTTAGCAAGCATTTATCAGCAAATATCTGTCAACTGCCCCCTACTTGCCACATACAGGGATGGGTTGGCTCATAGAAGGATTGAAAACTCAGCTAAACCACAGTTTCTGGTCTCAAAGACCAGTGGAGGGGGAAAAATAAACAAGAAAATTAATGATTAGAGTAAAAAGTTTCCCATGCTTTGAAAGAAAAGCATGCACAGGGTGCTAATTGAGCCTCTAGGGTGGGAGTGGCAGGGGAGACCACTGATGTAAGTCAGACTGGAAATCTAGGGCATTAGGGATGACATCTAAAGAGACGATGGAGTGATTTGAGTAGGAGCAGAGGTAACTTACACCAAAGGATATAATGTGTTGATTCAGGGTTATGAATTGGAAGAGGCCTGTCAAGTCATGATTGGTGTGAGAGGCCTTGATACAATACAAGCATGTGTGCTTTTGGAAGTATGTTGGGCTCCTGGATCTGCAGATGGTCTTGGTCCAGAAAGAGGGAGATGAGACGAGGAAGGACACATAATCCTCTCCCCGACGCAGGGATGAGGACGGAGGAGTCCAGTCCTAGTAGAAGTGGATGCAGCGGCATCCTTCCCTGTATCTTGTGAGCAGAGTGTATGTGGGCTTTGCACCGACGGAGGCCTCCAATTCACCATGTCATGTCAAATTAAAGAAATACATATTTTAATTTTTTCTCAGTTTTAATTTTAAATACAGTAAATATTAGTAGTTGTAATCCACATAATCCAAAGCCTTTGGAGTCTTACATAAATTTTTAGGGTATAAGTGGTCCTGAGACCAAAAAAGTCATAACTGCTGAGCTGGCAAGACGGAGTCCAAAGCACGAATCGCTGGTGGGTGTGTGAAGCTAAGAAGTTCTAATTTCATCTTAAAAATTATGGGGAGATATTGAGAGATTTTAAATAGGGAGGGACAAATCAAATCTATGTCTACCTGTGTTGTGAAATATCAGTTGGCCTGTTCTTGGAGAGGAGGCATGGTGACCAGGTAGGAGGCTGTCCTTAGTTGTTCAAGCTAGATGTGATAAAGGAGAGCAAAGGAGTGGTCAGAATCACTTTGAGAGGAATCCTGGATCTCTGTAGGACTTAGTGACTGAAGCAGTGCCCAGAATGAATAAGCCTGCGGACTCAAGAGTGAGCGCCTCAGGCTCCTGGGTCAGGTAACTCAGGAAGCCACCGACACTGACTGTACTCACATCCTCTCAGGTCTCTGCTCCCTCCCCAGCCTTCTGTGCTCTTTTGCCTCTTCAGGAGATGACTCCATGGCTCCTGGAGCCCTTTACTCACTTGTGCAGAGGCTAAAAGTACCTGAGAATTTATGTTTCCCCAGCCCGACCCTGAGCTGGCTTTTAGCCAGGGACTGACTGCACAGGAATATGAAAGCTCAGCTGCCCAGCCTCGAGGTGGCATGAACTGCAGATGTAACATACATTCCAGGGCTTCCCTGTGGAATCAGGCTGAGGCTAGAATTTTTGCTGAAATCACACTGTTGCTTGATTTCCACGTTTTCCCATTCTGCTTTCTCTTACTCCCTTAGAGCTTTCTCCTGGGAGCACGTCTCTCTCTCTGTCACCACACATGAATATTCATCTCAGAGTCGGCTTCCCTGGAGGCTGACCTAAGACAGGGCTCACGTCGACCTTGGATTTTGCTCAGATAGAACATACCATGTATGGAGCGGAATTTAGAGGAAGGAGAGTAAGTTCGC
Source organism: Balaenoptera acutorostrata (assembly GCF_949987535.1). Classification (NCBI taxonomy): domain Eukaryota; kingdom Metazoa; phylum Chordata; class Mammalia; order Artiodactyla; family Balaenopteridae; genus Balaenoptera; species Balaenoptera acutorostrata. The sequence goes on along the minus strand of NC_080070.1, from coordinate 17,719,275 downwards.
TTTGGACACATTGATTTTAAGTGCACTTGGATCATTATGTGGAAATATCTAATAAGTAGTCAGAGCTGAGTTAGAAATAATTGATTTGAAAGCCATCAGGATATAGATGGTGGTCAAAGCCATGGGTGTGAATGAGGTGCATTTTGGAGAGTGTATGGAGAGTCTAGAGGTGAAGACTGGGCCACAGGGAAATTTTTACAGATGCATATTAACCTGTCCTTCATAAAAATCCTTTTCACAAAAGTAGCACTTTACATTTTCATATTCAGAAACATCATCTCATTTGAACTGTACGGTAACAAAGGAAGGTGGGAGACTGTATAATTATTGTCCTTATTTTTCAGATGAGGAAATTGAGACTCTGAGAATTCATGTGAATTACCTAAAGTCATGAAAGTGGCAAGACCAGCACAGAAATCCAGGTCATTTAACTCCTAGCACAAAGCTTTTCCTGCCACCCAATTCCTTTTGAAAAAAAATGTCATTTTTTTTCCCTAAATACTCTTGCAATATGTAGGCAATTGTCTTTATTGCAGACTCAGCATTCTTACCAACTCATATGACATCTGTTCCAGTGTTTCTGATATCCTCATAAATTTATCATGCTCTGCTGCAAGATAACTTTGTTTCCTAGAGCCCAGAAAGTCACTTCCTTCAGGAAGCCACCCTGAACCAACTTCAGCTCTCTGGTTGTTTCTTAACAGTTTTAAATTTATTTGACAGCATATTCTTTTCACATGTTGATATACCAATTTTGAATTTTTTCCTTGGTACATTTTGTGCATTTTTGTTTTTCTTTCCCCAACTATATTGTATCTTAATCTTTAAGAGATTCTCTTTTATACAAAAGTCAATGCATTCTCATTATAGAATTTTTTTGGAAAGTAAAAGATAATCTATAGTCCTAGATTATAAAAACTATCAATATCTTATATATCTAATTTCAGTCTGTTCATTTTCCCCACGTATTTATGCATTTTCTTCTGCATAGTGACATTCCTGATGTTTGTAGTTATTCACCCAGGTTGCTATTTGATGTACAGATATGTTTTGTAATGAATTTTGATTCTGTGTTAGTATATATTGCAGTGCATTGAATAGGGATTCCACACCTGATTGGGCATTCCTTAAGTGGGAGATAGATTTGCAAAAGATGCCGCCGATATTGTCAGGTTACAGCAGCAAAGATGGTCAGAGAAGAGACTGACTGGGGGGAAATGATTTTTTGCTTACAGGGAGATTTTTACTTTCATAGAATAAAATGCTTAACAGATTTAATTGGTCCAATGGTCTTCATTTGTTAGGATATCCCTGTTTGGTGAGTTTGCATTTTTACTTTCCTCTCCCTGTTGGGACTATTTAGACAGCTGAGGGCATGTTAGAGCTGGTAAACAATTCGGTTTTATCTTATTTTTATTCAGCTGTCAAGACATGATTGTGACCTTCTTTCAGAGTTTAGTATAAAACACTTTTCTGGACTTTGATTAATTTTTTAAGAGAGTCCTAATAGGTTATACATTCCATTTTTAGACAAGAAACTCTCCAATCAAGTTTTCTAAGTTGTTTTGCAAGTTCATCTGGCTAGCACACTTTCTTGGCATAAGAACATCATTGTACATAACTATGACTCGCCATTAATCTGGGTGTATTCGATTTTCAAACATTTGTTCCTCCAAACTACACACTGGATTTGCACTTTGCTGGATGACATTTAAGTAGTTAGCCTGGATGTTACCTATTACCAGCACAGCATGAAAATGCATTTACTAAGGGCTTTGTTTCTGTGGTTTTAGATAAAAAAGAAATAACTCTTCCTCTCTCTTGAGATGTTTGGATTACATTTAATTGACTTTTAAAATATATCAGCATGATCAAAACACTTTAAAACAAATGAATTCTTTTTTTAAAAAAAGAAAGCAGGTTACTATAGGGGTTTGACTTTAAAAGCTTTGAAATACTGAAATACCAAGGAGCTAAAGAGCTTTTTTTTTTTTTAAACTTAGGGAAAGACCAGCACACATGAAAAAAATTTATAGTTTATGCTTATGCTTTTAAAGTTTGAATACACATAAACTTGCTTCTGGAAAGAAGGCTTTTCTCATTCTGAGGGGCTTGAAGTTACAAGACTTTTCACAGGATAGTGTTGGAAACGTGTTGTTTTGTCAGACTAATGCAGCTCTATTGACTTAAAGCTTAGAAAGAAATCAATATATTTTCAGAGATGCATGGAAGATGGTAGAGCTTCCATTTATGAAAAAGGTGGACACTTGCCACCCAGGCTGTGTATTTCAAGGCATGGTCCCTGGACCATTTGCAGTGGCATCACCACCCACCAGTGTGATATTGAACAGGTGGTTCTCCTGTGACAAACGATGCTGCTCTCATAGACTCTTGCTGAAGTGCTTGATCTCAGACCATCTGCTCACCAACTCCTGCTTAAAACCCTACGGAGGTCAGTGCCTTATAAATAAGATTGTCTGAGAAACATGATATGCACTCACTTCTCTGGCTAAATCGACAGCTCTATCCTTGAATCAAGGCAGAGCACTAGAATATTACATAACTTTCACATTATCTTATCCCCTGAACAACCACCTTCACTAAATCAAATTCAAATGTTATATCTTTGGTTTTGTCTGTATTTGGTAGATAATTTTGGTCAAAGACACATTGCCTATTATATTCTGTATACAGTCTCATCTGGTAAGTCCATTTAAAATTTATAGCCCGGGAAGAAATGCACGTGCCCATTTTCTCTATATCTCTCTCTCTTTCTGTCTCTGTCTCTTTTTCTTTCTTAAAATTGGTTTGCTTTCATCAAGCAAATAACTAGAAGTATTTAACCTGGGTTTCTTTTGTTTTGTTCTTCTTGCCTTGAGGAAACTCAGAGCAAAATTGAATAGGCAATCAGAATAATTCTATCAAACCTTATGTTTAGCATTTTTGCTTTCTCCTACTCCTCCTTATATCTTTGATACATTATTTTTTCCCCCAGACCTTTGTTGTATACATACATTTTATTTTAAGGTGCTTTAAATCCCTTTTGAAAAGCAGGAAGTATAAACAAACTGTTAAGTGTAGGATAAAAAAGGGCTGTTCAGAAGGCCGGAGGATAAGGATTCTATAAACATCTATAAACTGTAGAAACATAAAAGGAAAATGGTATTTTTGATTGTCATTTTACTGCCAGGGTGACTCCAAACAACAAATGGTCATTTATTCACTAGTGATACTTAGCAAGTATGGCCACATCATATAGTATACTTTCCTGTAGACTCTATTGATTGAGAAAAATAATGGACATGAACAATTCTATGTGGATTAAAAAATCTCTGTATAGGGTCCTTTTATAAAAGATTATGAAAGAAATAAGTGGGCCAAATATTTGTATCAAAATGGAAACACCATGAGGACTTAAAAAAATTAGCTTCTCTAGTAAGTTTTTAGTATTGGTTTTTACATGACTCAAATTTTTTTCAAAAGATATAGAAATCGGGAATTCTTGGTTATCCGAAAAATTTTAGACGTGAAGCTAAAGTAATTTCAATGGAAACTGAGGAAATAATTATGATTCAATTAAAATATATTTACATGCAACCTTTCAAAATTACATTTATTTTTTGTATATAGTCCTATCTATACTCTTGAGATAATGTAGATACCAATAAAACATAAATTAAAAATGAGAATCAGAACTGTAGGGTTAAAATTGGTTTGAAAAGTCATTTATCCCAACCTCTCATCTGAGTTTTTTTTTTTTTAATTTTTGAATTTTATTTTATTTATTTTTTTATACAGCAGGTTCTTATTAGTCATCAATTTTATGCACATCAGTGTATACATGTCAATCCCAATTGCCCAATTCATCACACCACCATCACCACCACCCCGCTCCGAGGCTTTCCCGCCTTGGCATCCATACATCTGTGTCTCAACTTCTGCCCTGCAAACCGGTTCATCTGCACCATTTTTCTAGGTTCCACATACATGAGTTAATATACGATATTTGTTTTTCTCTTTCTGACTTACTTCACTCTGTATGATGGTCTCTAGATCCATCCACATCTCAACAAATGACCCAATTTCGTTCCTTTTTATGGCTGAGTAATATTCCATTGTATATATGTACCACATCTTCTTTACCATTCATCTGTCGATGGGCATTTAGATTGCTTCCGTGACCTGGCTATTGTAAATAGTGCTGCAGTGAACATTGCGGTGAATGTGTGTTTTTGAATTATGGTTTTTTCTAGGTATATGCCCAGAAGTGGGATTGCTGGATCATATGGTAGTTCTATTTTTAGTTTTTTAAGGAACCTCCATACTGTTCTCCATAGTGGCTGTATCAATTTACATTCCCACCAACAGTGCAAGAGGGTTCCCTTTTCTCCACACCCTCTCCAGCATTTGTTGTTTGTAGATTTTCTGATGATGCGTATTCTAACTGGTGTGAGGTGATACCTCATTGTGGTTTTGATGTGCATTTCTCTAATAATTAGTGATGTTGAGCAGCTGTTCATGTGCTTCTTGGCCATCTGTATGTCTTCTTTGGAGAAATGTCTATTTAGGTCTTCTGCCCATTTTTGGATTGGGTTGTTTGTTTCTTTAATATTGAGCTGCATGAGCTGTTTACATATTTTGGAGATTAATCCTTTGTCCATTGATTCGTTTGCAAATATTTTCTCCCATTCTGAGGGTTGTCTTTTCAGCTTGTTTGTAGTTTCCTTTGCTGTGCAAAAGCTTTTAAGATTCATTAGGTCCCATTTGTTTACTTTTGTTTTTATTTCCATTACTCTAGGAGGTGGATCAAAAAAGATCTTGCTGTGATTTATGTCAAAGAGTGTTCTTCCTATGTTTCCCTCTAAGAGTTTTATACTGTCTGGCCTTAATATTTCGGTCTTTAATCCATTTTGAGTTTATCTTTGTGTATGGTGTTAGAGAGTGTTCTAATTTCATTCTTTTACATGTAGTTGTCCAGTTTTCCTAGCACCACTTATTGAAGAGGCTGTCTTTTCTCCATTGTATATCCTTACCTCCTTTGTCATAGATTAGTTGACCATAGGTGCATGGGTTTATCTCTGGGCTTTCTATCTTGTTCCATTGATCTATGTTTCCGTTTTTGTGCCAGTACCATATTATCTTGATTACTGTAGCTTTGTAGTATAGTCTGAAGTCAGGGAGTCTGATTCCTCCAGTTCCATTTTTTTCCCTCAAGACCGCTTTGGCTATTCGGGGTCTTTTGTGTCTCCATACAAATTTTAAGATTTTTTGTTCTAGTTCCATAAAAAAATGCCATTGGTAATTTGATAGGGATTGCATTGAATCTGTAGATTGCTTTGGGTAGTATAGTCATTTTCACAATATTGATTCTTCCAATCCAAGAACATGGTATATCTCTCCATCTGTTGGTATCATCTTTAATTTCTTTCATCAGTGTCTTATAGTTTTCTGCATACATGTCTTTTGTGTCCCTAGGTAGGTTTATCCCTAGGTATTTTATTCTTTTTGTTGCAATGGTAAATGGGAGTGTTTCCTTAATTTCTCTTTCAGATTTTTCATCATTAGTGTATAGGAATGCAAGAGATGTCTGTGCATTAATTTTGTATCCTGCAACTTTACCAAATTCATTGATTAGCTCTAATAGTTTTCTGGTGACATGTTTAGGATTCTCTATGTATAGTATCATGTCATCTGCAAAGAGTGACAGCTTTACTTTTCTTTTCCAATTTGGATTCCTTTTATTACTTTTTCTTCTCTGATTGCTGTGGCTAAAACTTCCAAAACTATATTGAATAATAGTGGTGAGAGTGGACAGCCTTCTCTTGTTCCTGATCTTAGTGGAAATGGTTTCAGTTTTTCACCACTGAGAATGAGTTTGCTGTGGGTTTGTCTTATATGGCCTTTATTATGTTGAGGTAGGTTCCCTCTATGCCCACTTTCTGGAGAGTTTTTATCATAAATGGGTGTTGAATTTTGTCAAAAGCTTTTTCTGCATCTATTGAGATGATCATATGGTTTTTATTCTTCAGTTTGTTAATATGGTGTATCATATTGATTGATTTGCGTATAGTGAAGAATCCTTGCATCCCTGGGATAAATCCCTCTTGATCATGGTGTATGATCCTTTTCATGTGTTGTTGGATTCTGTTTGTTAGTATTTTGTTGAGGATTTTTGCATCTATATTCATCAGTGATATTGATCTGTAATTTTCTTTTTTTGTAGTATCTTTGTCTCGTTTTGGTATCAGGGTGATGGTGACCTCATAGAATGAGTTTGGGAGTGTTCCTTCCTCTGCAATTTTTTGGAACAGTTTGAGAAGGATGGGTGTTAGCTCTTCTCTAAATGTTTGATACAATTCACCTGTGAAGCCATCTGGTCCTGGACTTTTGTTTGTTGGAAGATTTTTAATCACATTTTCAATTTCATTACTTGTGATTGGTCTGTTCATATTTTCTGTTTCTTCCTGGTTCAGTCTTGGAAGGTTCTACCTTTCTAAGAATTTGTCCATTTCTTCCACGTTGTCCATTTGATTGGCATAGAGTTGCTTGTAATAGTCTGTTAGGATGCTTTGTATTTCTGCAGTGTCTGTTGTAACTTCTCCTTTTTCATTTCTAATTTTATTGATTTGAGTCCTCTCCCTCTTTTTCTTGATAAGTCTGGCTAATGGTTTATCCATTTCGTTTATCTTCTCAAAGAACCAGCTTTTAGTTTTATTGATCTTTGCTATTGTTTTCTTTGTTTCTATTTCATTTATTTCTGCTCTGATCTTTATGATTTCTTTCCTTCTGCTAACTTTGGGTTTTGTTTGTTGTTCTTTCTCTAGTTCCTTTAGGTATAAGGTTCGATAGTTTATTTGAGATTTTTCTTGTTTCTTGAGGTAGGCTTGTATAGCTATAAACTTCCCTCTTAGAACTGCTTTTGCTGCATCCCATAGGTTTTGGATCGTCATGTTTTCATTGTCATTTGTCTCTAGGTATTTTTTGATTTCCTCTTTGATTTCTTCAGTGATGTCTTGGTGATTTAGTAACGTATTGTTTAGCCTCCATGTGTTTGTGTTTTTTACGTTTTTTTTTTTCCCTGTACTTCATTTCTAATCTCATAGCATTGTGGTCAGAAAAGATGCTTGATATGATTTCAATTTTCTTAAATTTACTGAGGCTTGATTTGTGACCCAAGATGTGATGTATCCTGGAGAATGTTCCGTGCGCACTTGAGAAGAAAGTGTAATCTGCTGTTTTTGGATGGAAAAGACGTTTAAGGTAATTATTGATATGTATGTTCCTTTGACCATTTTCTTAATCGTTTTGAGTTTGTTTTCGTAGGTCCTTTTCTTCTCTTGTGTTTCCCAGTTAGAGAAGTTCCTTTAGCATTTGTTGTAGAGCTGGTTTGGTGGTGCTGAATTCTCTTAGCTTTTGCTTGTCTGTAAAGCTTTTGATTTCTCCATCAAATCTGAATGAGATCCTTGCCGGGTAGAGTAATCTTGGTTGTAGGTTCTTCCCTTTCATCACTTTAAGTATGTCATGCCACTCCCTTCTGGCTTGTAGAGTTTCTGCTGAGAAATCAGCTGTTAACCTTATGGGAGTTCCCTTGTATGTTATTTGTTGTTTTTCCTTGCTGTTTTCAATAATTTTTCTTTGTCTTTAATTTTTGCCAATTTGATTACTATGTGTCTTGGTGTGTTTCTCCTTGGGTTTATCCTGTATGGGACTCTCTGCGCTTCCTGGACTTGGGTGGCTATTTCCTTTCCCATATTAGGGAAAATCTCTTCAAATATTTTCTCTGGTCCTTTCTCTCTCTCTTCTCCTTCTGGGACCCCTATAATGTGTATGTTGTTGCGTTTATTGTTGTCCCAGAAGTCTCTTAGGCTGTCTTCATTTCTTTTCATTCTTTTTTCTTTATTCTGTTCCGCAGCAGTGAATTCCACCATTCTATCTTCCAGGTCACTTATCCGTTCTTCTGCCTCAGCTATTCTGCTATTGATTCCTTCTAGTGTAGTTTTCATTTCAGTTATTGTATTGTTCATCTATGTTTGTTTGTTCTTTAATTCTTCTAGGTCTTTGTTAAACATTTCTTGCATCTTCTCGATCTTTGCCTCCATTGTTTTTCTGAGGTCCTGGATCATCTTCACTATCATTATTCTGAATTCTTTTTCTGGAAAGTTGCCTATCTTGGCTTCATTTAGTTGTTTTTTCTGTGGTTTTATCTTGTTTTTTCATCTTGTCTATCTTTCTGTGAATGTGGTTTTTGTTCCACGGGCTGAAGGATTGTAGTTCTTCTTGCTTCTGCTGTCTGCCCTCTGGAGGATGAGGCTATCTAAGAGGCTTGTGTAAGTTTCCTGATGGGAGGGACTGGTGGTGGGTAGAGCTGACTGTTGCTCTGGTGGGCAGAGCTCAGTAAAACTTTAATCCACTTGACTGCTGATGGGTGGGGCTGGGCTCCCTCCCTGTTAGTTGTTTAGCCTGAGGCAACCCAACACTGGAGCCTACGTGGGCTCTTTGGTGGGACTAATGACAGACTCTGGGAAGGCTCACACCAAGGATTACTTCCCAGAACTTCTTCTGCCAGTGTCCTTGTCCCCAGGGTGAGCCACAGCCACCCCCCCACCTCTGCAGGAGACCCTCCAACACTAGCAGGTGGGTCTGGTTCCGTCTCCCCTGGGGTCACTGATCCTTCCCCTGGGTCCCGATGTGCACACTACTTTGTGTGTGCCCTCCAAGAGTGGAGTCTCTGTTTCCCCCAGTCCTGTCAAAGTCCTGCAGTCAAATCCCACTAGGCTTCAAAGTCTGATTCTCTAGGAATTCCTCCTCCTGTTGCTGGACCCCCAGGTTGGGAAGCCTGACATGGGGCTCAGAACCTTCACTTCAGTGGGTGGACTTCTGTGGTATAAGTGTTCTCCAGTCTGTGAGTCACTCACCCAGCAGTTATGGGATTTGATTTTACTGTGATTGCGCCCCTCCTACCGTCTCACTGTGGCTTCTCCTTTGTCTTTGGATGTGGGGTATCTTTCTTGGTGAGTTCCATTGTCTTCCTGTTGATGATTGTCCAGCAGCTAGTTGTGATTCTGGTGTTCTCAGAAGAGGGAGTGAGAGCACTTCCTTCTACTCCGCCATCTTGGTTCCTCCTCCTCATCTGAGTTTTAACCTTTAAACAATTGTTGCTTTAAATGAGCAGAAAAGTAATGGTAAAATAACTTTTTTCCTTTCTCTTTCCACTGAAATTGGTCTTTAGAGTTAGTTCTTCCCCTTCCTGGATGGAAAGTCTGGCAGGTTGTGGTAAGTTTTATGGAATGCTGAAAGTTTTTCTCACTATAAATAGTAGTCTCAGTATTTTCTTTTTATTTTACCTTTTTTTTAACATCTTTTTTGGAGTATAATTGCTTTACATTGTTGTGTTAGTTGCTGCTGTATAAGTGAATCACCTATACGTATACATATATCCTCATATCCCTTCCCTCTTGAGCCTCCCTCCGTCCCTCCCTAACCCACCCCTCTAGGTGGTCACAAAGCACTGAGCTGATCTCCCTGTGCTATGCTGTTCCCTCTGTGCTATGCGGCTGCTTCCCACTAGCTATCTGTTTTACATTTGGTAGTGTATATATGTCCATGCCACTCTCTCACTTCCTCCCAGCTTAACCTTCCCCCTCCCCGTGTCCTCAAGTCCATTCTCCACGTCTGCATCTTTATGCCTGTCCTGCCCCTAGGTTCTTCAGAACCTTTTTTTTTTTTTTAGATTCCATATATATGTGTTAGCATATGGTATTTGTTTTTCTCTTTCTGACTTACTTCACTCTGTATGACAGACTCTAGGTCCATCCACCTCACTACAAATAACTCAATTTCATTTCTTTTTATGGCTGAGTAATATTCCATTGTATATATGTGCCACATCTTCTTTATCCATTTAAGTCTCAGTATTTAAAAGTTCAATTTCATATAATATTCAAAATTTTGTTTTGCTTTAAAGTTAAGGCCTCTTCTATTTCTTCCTGTAATGTAGTTTTTCTCCCTTTTCTTGACTAATTTCTACCTCTCAAAGATCAGAAAAGTGGAGGGAGGAGAGGAAACAGGCATGAAACTTTTGGTACCTTTGTGATCAAGCTTCTGTGTTATCTAGATCTGGCCAGGAATGGAAGCTCACTTTTCCTCCTGAGGGATGCTTTTTAATGGATTCTCAGAGACTCTCTCCATTGGTGGGATTACCCAGCTGAAGTTCTCTGGAGATTGGCAAATGCATCTCTGTTTCCACTGGTTGCTTGGCTCTTCCTTAGGCCCTTTGCATCAAACAATACCTGGTCCTTTTTCTCTTTCTCTGCAGTCTCTCAATTTCTCTCTTTCTTGTCTACAGGATGTACTTATTCCCCAACAAACTCTGAGAATGCTGACCAATTCCAGCACAGCCAAGTGTCATTTATTTCTCCATCAAAGCAGCCAGCGACCCCATCTCTTCCTCTTTAGGATTTCTAGGTAGAAGTCAGACACCAGCTCACTAGGTCTACCTACATACAGGGCACACTCATTAGCTCTCTGAGTGGTCCTGTTGAGTCCACTTGCCCTAGTGAGAGAGAACTCACTGCCTCATTTTAGTGAGTGAAAGCTTTAGGGTGAAACATTCTTGACTTTTTAACTGGGTAGGAGAAGAATTGTTGGAACAGTCATAGTGAGTATTATGGAATCACAGTATAAAGTTAGTGAAAAACCTATGCAACTATGGTTGTAGGAGAGGAACACAAATTTTATCAAATTAGGTAATCTAAAATAAATGTGTGGATGAAAGAAGTTGGGAAGTAGTGGCAGAAAAGATCAGTGATGAAATAGACAGGGACAATAAACACTTTACTGTGTGAAGTAAGAAATCCAGAGAAAATCTCTAGTTGTTTGAATAAGAAATAAATATGAAAATACATGATTTAAAGTTCCAAAGGTAACAGAGATGAATTATAATAGTGGATTAACTATAGTAGAAAGAATCAGGGAAGGATTTACAGAGTTATGTACTCAAATCCTATCTTGTTTAGTTGGAAGAAGATAATGTTTGAAATAGATAAATTTTAAAATATATTAGCATATTATTTAGAGTCTTGGAGGTAATTACCAGATGAATTTAAAACATAAACTCTTAGAAGAGTGAAATCTAGTTTCTTGTAGGAACAAAGAATAGGGGTGGAAAAGGTGAATTGGGAGATGATTGTGCATAATCCTTGTTTCCATCTTTTAAAAAATATGTGCATATATTTCTCTAATAAAAGTTTTAACTTTTATTATTTAAATATATTTTAAAAATTATGTGGGAATATATACAGATAAGAATGTATTATTTAATGTGAAAAGATGATTGAGTTAAATTATTGCTGTAAGCTATTAAATCAGTGTAAAGCTGTATCACATTATTCAATGTGATACGATGATAAACATCTTCAGAAGGATCAAAGAAACAGAACAATACTAAAAAAGATGTTTTGGTACATATATGAATTACACATATGAAAATGATCTATTAAAAAATCTTTGGGAAAGGGAAGGGTTATTTAAGAACTGGGTTTAGGTCATTTACTTTTAAATAAAAATGTTGTCTTCAACTCTTACCCCATACTAAAATAAATTCCAGTTCATTATTAACTTAAAAATACCAAGCCTTAAAATGCCTAGAAGGAAACTCTGAGAGTTTATCTGAGCTCTACTTTTGGTAAGACCTTTTATACTTAAAACAAATGGAAGAATTTGCAAAAGAAAATACAGATTCAACTACTTTCAAAAGTTTAAACTGTGCACATTAAATTAAAAGATGGCAAAGAAAAATCATTGTGACTAATATAAAAATACATAATAATATTGATTTATAAAGAAGTAATTCAATTAATTTTTATTTCATCCCATACAATGCTAGGGTTCCAGCACTAAGCATGATGGACATGGTCTTAAAAATCAATGAGAAAAAAACCTGAGACTCCTATAAATAAATGGGCAAAGACCATGTATACTTACTTCACCAAAGAAACAATACAATAATTAGTAGGCATTAGAAAAGTATTTAGGTTATTTCATAGTCAAAGCTTACAAATAAAAATGAGATATAAATTGCACTAATTAAATATACAAAATTGTTCTTAAAGGGAATTCCCAATGTTGGCAAGTATCATGCAGTGGGCACTTCAGACACTGCTGAGAGTACAAATTATTTTAGCTGTTCAGGAAGGTAATTTGGGAATATGTGTAGAGTTTGAAAGATGTTCATATCTTTAAGGCCAGAAATTCAATTGCTGATGTTTTGTAAGATAATTTATAGCAGTGAAAAATTAAGACTTTCTAAATGTTCAGCCATAAGGAACTGCAAAGAAGGAAATAGTATTTTTTAAATACTGTGCAGACATTACATAGGATGTTCATGTGTAGTTTTTAAGAATATGGAAAATGCTTATAATATTTTAAAGAGAAACACAGAGTGGTATTAAGTAGGCAAAGCAATATGTAGAAAAATCGAAAAATTATAACATGTTAACAATTTCTTTATGAATTGAAGTTTGATTTTTTTAAATAGTTTCAGTATTTTTTTCTACTTTCTCCAAAATGAACACATATTGTTTTCATATTGAGAACGAAGTACAGAGAAATAAACACTTGGTAGCTAGTCCAAGCTCCACAATTTGTTCATTGTGGGAACTTTGGCAAGTGACCCCTTTTGTAGGTCCAGCATCACAGGCCAAATGGTTTTGTTGGCACTGCATTAAACCATGATGTGTCTGGCAAATATAAATGGTTATGAAAATGTTGATTCTGGTTTTGGTAACTACTGGTTACACAATCCAGTACACCTCCCCTTTTCTTGTCTTCATTTCAGCTATTGAACTCCATCATCAGCATTTTCCTTAATATTTCCCCCATTTTGGGAAAAGTCAAGTGAAAACGTTGATCATGTCCATCTGTATTTGTGTTCACTATCTCCGGACCTGGAGTAATAAGCTGAGTTTACAAATTTGAATACTTGTTTCTTATGGTCTTTAACCTTGGGTTGGTCCACATTCCTCGCTCCTTTTTAAAAGTAGCCTTTTGGCTTACACTGTACACCAATGAATTTGAATTAGACAGAAAGGGGCATAATACCCCTTTATAAGAACACCCAACTTTTCTATACGTGAAAAATAAATGCTCTCTCTACCTGATTCCCTCTTTGGATGGCCTTTGGCTTCCGTCTCTTGGAGGAATCAATGATTGTTCCAGCGACCTCTGCTGTCTGTCAGTTTTTGATACAACATTCTTCATGAACCTGGGGCCAAGAAGAAAAAATGGAGGAATAAGTTTTGGGCTTGGGGTTGGAGAGTCTGTTAGCAAAAATGCCATTGGCTTTTGAGTTTGAAGAAGTTTGCTTTTGAGAGAATGCATTTCAAACAGCTTTTTGATCCTCAGGAGCCCAATAAATTCTTGACTCTTTCTAGTGGGGAACATAATGTAATAGTACTGTACTAGTCTATTAAGTCAGAACTCCATCTTTTGCACGATTCATATTTTAAACTTTAAAGAGGCTGACAACTGAGCTTTCACAAACTGTAGCTGTTTACTTTCTTTCCACTAAAATAATCATCGCAAATACCCCTCTGAGAACGTATATTTTCAGATGCCAGGTAATCAAAGCTTAGTTGTACTCAGAGGCTTTTTTAGAACCAAATGGAAAATAATTGCTTTAAAGTACCCACTTGTGAGGATTTCTGCTCATCAGTATAATTGCCAGCAGTCACTGTCTTTCTACCACAATAAATTCACAATGATTCATTAGCTTCTTTTGGGGGGGATGAAATAGATCATCTTGTTAACATCAACTTTGATTTTTAAATGGCTTTACTTGATTTCATATTGGAATTACAGTTTGCACATAAACTAAAATAATACCCCTGACCCCACTTTAAAAAGTAGTGTAGGTAGTAGAAGAGGATAAAATTAGAACTTAGCCCCAGTCTTGCAGGATTTAGATATGAGTTCTCCGTGTGTTTACTCTAGGAGGATTTTTTTTAAATTTTAACATCTTTATTGGAGTATAATTGCTTTACAATGGTGTGTTAGTTTCTGCTGTATAACAAAGAGAGTCAGCTATATGTATACATATATCCCCATATCCCCTCTGTCTTGTGTCTCCCTCCCACCCTCCCTATCCCACCCCTCTACGGGGACAAAAAGCATCGAGCTGATCTACCTGTGCTATGTGGCTGCTTCCCACTAGTAATCTCTTTTACATTTGGTAGTGTATATATGTCAATGCTACTCTCTCACTTCATGTATTAGTTGCTGCTATATAACAAAGTGAATCAGCTATACGAATACGTATATCCCCATATCCCCTCCCTCTTGCTTCTCCCTCCCACCCTCCCTAACCCACCCCTCTAGGTGGTCACAAATCACCTAGCTGATCTCCCTATGCTATGCAGCTGCTTCCCACTAGCTAGCTATTTTACATTTGGTAGTGTATATATGTCAGTGGCACCTTCTCACTTTGTCTCAGCTTACCCTCCTCCTCCCCGTGTCCTCAAGTCCATTCTCTATGTCTGTGTCTTTATTCCTGTCCTGCCCCTAGGTTCTTCAGAACCTTTTTTTTTTTTTTTTTTTTAGATTTCACATAAATGTGTTAGCATACGGTATTTGTTTTTCTCTTTCTGACTTACTTCACTCTGTATGACAGTCTCTAGGTCCATCCACCTCACTACAAATAACTCAATTTCGTTTCTTTTTATGACTGAGTAATATTCCATTGTATATATGTGCCACATCTTCTTTATCCATTCATCTGTCAATGGACACTTACATTGCTTAGGAGGATTTTTCTTTCTTCTATTTTGTCAAAGGAATTTAATTTCTTGACTCTAAGCCTCTGCACACAGAACCCAACTGTTGGCAAATAATCCTCGGGATGTGGTCTCAAGTACCTTTGTCCAGCCATCCGTTTGGTATCAAATGAACAGGATGATTGCTGCAAAAAACTACTGGGTAAGAACGCTTGTCAAAAACTCCATAATCTTATTTATCAAGTTCCCTAGGTTGATGAGATCTTAATTAATGTATCTCAAGAGTACTTTGCATATGTGGATATTGGTCAAACTTTAGCAGACGTTTGTTGATTTGCTAGTTTTTAAACAGCTTGGGAAATACATCCTGTCTATATCTTTGCCGTAAAAATGGTTTGGAATGATTAACTACTTAAATCAATTACCCTGTTGGAATTCTACCAACTCAACTGAGGGGTCAACGCAAGTTTTCCAAGGTCAATACAAGTGGGCATTTAGGTCCCCTCCAAGCTGGCACATGCCCTGAGGATTTAAATGACCAAGTGCATATCCAATGACTGTCTCTCAGTGGTACCATCCACATTCCTGCCTAATCACAGCCTCTTCATCTGGTCAGACACGCCATTCTCTAGTTTCCGTGTTTACTGTAGTCAAAATAAAAAACCTAAATATTAAAAAAAGGCAATGACTCCTCATGGGTATTTAACAATTTCAGATTGAAAGTCTGGATAGAGCTTTTCCAGGTGGCCTCAAAGACAAATAAACAGACCAAGAGCCAATTTAACTATTTTTAGGCTGCTTCAACATCACAGAACAAAACATAGGAAAAAATGATTTCAAGAAAAAAGAAAAAAAGTTTTGTGAGACGCTACCTGGAGATGACTTCAGAGAGATAACCAGGGGCTGAGAAAGGCCTGTTCGTCAATCACCAGTGAGCAGAAGAGTCTGGCCTGGACCGAAAACAGTTAAGATGACATAAACTCAGGCCTTAACAAGTCAACATCAGGTGGCCAGAGTGCAGGAAAACAGAACAGACAAATCCCAGGCTCTTCACTGGCACTGTGAGCAGGGGGTTCACTTCACAGCAAACCCAGCACATGCAACGCTGTTTCTAATCATTTGTTCAGCTGGCTGTGGAGGTGGCCTATATCCAGCACAGCACCTGTGATTTAGACAGTACAGTGAAGGGAAGCAAGAAGCATATCAAAAAAAAAAAAAAAAAAGAAATCAATGGGTATTTCTGATTTGGAGTTTGGGAAGCAATAACCTAGTTTCTGGGCTGGCAAAGGAAAAATAACAAGGCGCTTAATTTTTTCAATGCTTGGTCATTTCTAGAAGAAATAACTAAAAAGGATACCCATCAAAGTCTTTCAGAGTTAAACCAGGGCAATTTTCAGCTGTTTGGATGAATAACCTTAATTCCCATTAATATAAGCTGCATTTGTCCTGTCGTGGAGTATCTAAGACACATTGTGATGCAAATTTAATTTGGTGGAAAGCTTGCAGTGTCACTAAAATTCTCAAAAATCCTGATTTTAAAGAATTTTAAAGCTACAGCTGAATAAACCTGGGTACACCGTGCTTTCTGGTATCATGATTTGCCCTAAGAAATGTTTTGTTGTTGTAGGTAAGGGATGGAAGAAAATATTTGATCCTATGCTCTTTTAGCCTTTCTACCCTTAAAATATTGAAGAGTAAGATTTGAAAGAAAGAGTAGTTATCATGGAATTATGGGGCAGCCACCTGTGTCTTTAATGCAAGACAAATGTGGGTCAAAATTGGAAGATGCACCGAAGCTTGCACTTTGCATTTATTAGAGGTCCTATAAATACTTGTTATCTGATTGAGTGACTGAAGGAATAAATGAAATAGATTTCGTTTTGTGCACTTTCCAATTTCTTCCATGTCTCCCTCCTCTGTGCCTATCATTGGACTTTTTTTTTTGCTGCACTACCATAGGGCATCTCATGCAGGTGCCTGATCTCTTGCGGGTGGGAGGGCCAAGAGGTCACAATCCAAACTTATTTTGGCCACCCACTCACACTATGAAATTTATTCCCTTTTCACCTAGCCAAGCTCTGGGGAGATATCTTAATACATTACTTCCTACTATGCTGTAAATTATCCACAGTTAGCTCAAGACTAAGCTTAAGACTTACCCAAATGAATGAATACCTTCTTCGCATTTCAGATGACAGATTTGTGGGCTGGAAGATCTCTGAGAAGAACCCAGAAGCTATTCAAGATGTCTGCCAAGAAGCCAATATAGCAAAACTCTGGTTTCAATTCTCAGTTGAGGTGAAAACTGAGAAGAGTCTTTTCGATTCAGGACAGCTCAGATAGTTCAGTGACCACATCCTGTGTTTGATTGGTTCCCAGGTGCACATTTTAACGTCTCTGTGTTAGGTTGTATTTTACAACCACTAGCACTGGGCAGTTGCTGATGGCCAGGTCACAGGTGATATATTCATTACTGCCCACGCTATGAAAACAACAAAAGCATCATTGTCAAAAGTTGCGCAATAACGAACAGCTGTTGGGAAGAAAATCCCAGAGAAAATAGTGGACCACTCTTCTAACCCCTAGGAACCCAGCGGCTGCAGAGAAAGGAGACGCTCTAGCTCTTTGTGATTACTTAGGGTTCAGCACCAAAGGATTTTAACTCTTTTGTAAAATCTTATAAGAAATACTGCATCAGCAATACTCTATGGAAAAACGTGGACATTAATAATTCTGAGTTCAAAGGTCATCACAAAAGAGCCAGACTCTGAACACAAAGGAGTTTTAGGAATATACGCGAACCAATATATTTCATGTGTGCTTTATTTATATGTATGTACAACAGTAATAAACATCTGTGTTAAATACACCTAAAAGAACTTCCTTAATTTCCATGTGGTAAAATTCAAAGTGATTTTACGTGTCATCGTTTAATGGGCAGGGATTTTCTTTCTTGTTGGTACATAAAATAATAGGGCTTCTTAAAATCAATCAATTGAATGGTGTCAGATTCAAGGACATCTGGTATTTCCATGAGAAATCCTGAAATCCTCTTTTATTTTAGGGTTTACAAATTATTCAAAGAAGGAAAATCAATGGCTTCAACAAAGGCTAAGATCTAATCCACTGGATTAAAACTAAATAATACAATATTAGTAGCTACAGAAAGAAGGACTGACAAGTGTGTTGGTAAAGGGTTGGTATTGGAATTTTAGTTAATAGGCCTTTATTGCATCCACTCTGCATGCAGCATATGACACTGGGTTGTTACATTTTCCCTGAAACTAATTTGAGATTTCTTCAAGTTCTGACAACCTAACCTGAAGAGGGAAATAGGTCATTCCTCTGATTGTTCGCTAACCTCACAGTCCCTTTTTTTTTTTTTAAGGAAGGACAAAGTTATTTATAGACCCTATTAATTTAGCTTAAATGATTCTAGCTACTGGCTATGTGTAATCAGCTTTTTCCTCCTTTCTACTTAGAGTTGGCTGGAAACATATCGGATGAGAGAATTAACAAAAGAGCATCCACAACTAATATCCTAATACAAGTGGGGTTTCCAGGCCATATGAAAAATAGGCAGACTCGGTCGTCTGTATAGGAGGCTAGCTTGTTCACTGTGCTTAGAAACGCATGGTCACTGAGAGGTTCTTACCTTGGAAGTGCCCCTAATGTCCCATGGAATGGAATTGTTCACACTCCTCTGTATTTTCAAGCTCACAGAGCTAATTCTGTGAAATTAAAAAAAAAGGAATTAAAAAAAAATATTTTGAGGAAGATTCTTGCTGGGAGATTAGGGAAGGGATTATTTGGTGAGGACCACTGGACGGCTTTGTTTTTCTCTGGGTAAATAGCCTTCTGGTTAATGCAGTGTCCATCACTTAATTTAATGGGAACAACTTGTGGCGTTATAATAGAAATGGAAGTGTGTTGCCTGCATGCTTCTGAGGAAATAGGCAGACAGGGAGAGAATTTCAGATCCTCTCAGATGGTGGGACCACCTCTGAGCCACCACGCCATCAATCTGGTCAACCCACTGGGTGAGCTGCTCATGAAGTGCCCATCCTGGCTGAAAGCTTACAAAGGACAGCACCCCTCCCATCCCATGTGGGAGGAGGTCTCAGAGGACTTTGAAGTAATTTCAAATTTTGAGAAAATTTTCCCAAAGAGTACAAAAAATTTATTGCATTTGGGGAAATGTTAACATCTTCCCACATTTAATTAATTTTTCCCCTCATGCTCTTCAATTTTTTGTCTATAATATAATCTATATCTATCTGTAATATAATATTTTTCTCTAAATGATTTGAGGGCTCTGACTTGGAAACCAAGACTAATCATACAACTTCCAGTCCAGAGGCAAGATTCTCATCGGCCTGACCTGGCTACAGGCTTTATCATCTCTGTCTCACAGAGCTAGAGTTCCCTGTGGGCTCAGCCCTGCTCCTGGTTCCCACTGCATGGCCTCACCTGGATCCAGGTGGTTCCAGCATCACAGCCTTCAGCTTAATTATCAGGCGATTCCTGATTACTCTCCCTCCCTGGCATTTCATTCAAAATTGCTACCAGGTCTCCCATTGTTTCCCAGAATCAGTGCCTGCCCACTTGTCCTGTCACCCATCCCTCGGCTCACATCATTAGGTCTGCTTTGGTGAGCGGCCTGCACTGCTGCCTCCGCCTGGTCCAGGGCCTTGCATCACTTCTCCCAGACCCTCTCTCAGAACCTGTTCTTGAATCACAGAGTGAGGACAGGCTTCCCATCCCTAGATGTCCTATCTCCCTGCACTTCAGAGTGAGCATCACCCCCTAGATTGCCTGTTGTGGGGTTTGTGGTACATGCTAGGACACTTGACTACAATCATGTTTATCCGTCTTTTCATTCCATTCATTTATTTAATGACTACATCATTTATACTTACTTATTCTTGTTTGTTTGGATTTGACCAAATATTTCTATACCACTTGGACACTCTGCTTGACTATCCCCAGGGCATCCACTGTCAGTCTTCACATATAGGCTTGTTTCCCTTATCCCTGCTCATCTTAGTGGGTGGGTCTACAGACTGGCCATGAATCTTTCCACCTTCTCTGATTCAAAAGTGCAAAGATGGTTATTCTCCCCCTGATACTTTTTATCTTTGTACTTGAAGGACACATATCACAGTGGGATTGACCTCTAGTTTGGATCTTAGTTCTGCTACTTTCTAGTTATATGACCTATGCTTAATTCATAGTAGCTATTTTTAGATTTCAGTTCAGCTGAAGTGATTCATAACTACAATTACAAATAACAATGCTGTCTGATAAGTTCAATGCTAGAGACAGGTAAAATGTACTTTGGGAAAAGGAATCCCAGGTGAAGAGGCACTTAATTCTCTTAAGAGGTATGGAGAAGAGTAGTTCAATTAAGCTCCAGGTAAGAGGAACCAGCTGAGCTGGACTTTGAAGGATGGATAGGAGTTTGCCAGAAAGAGCAGAGGAGTGCATTTGAGTCAAATTGAGTCAGTATTTCCCAAACCTGGCACTATTGACATTTTGGGCTTGATACTTCTTCGGGGGACGGGGGGAGGGTTGTCCTGTGAATTGCAGAACGCTTAACAGCATCCTTGTCCTCTGCCCACTAAATGCACCCCACCCCCTATTCCAGTCACGACAATGTCAAATGTCTCCTGGAGCCACGTCCCTAGCTGAGAATTCCAAGTTGGGCCAATAGGAGTTTCAAAAACACTAGGGATGCTTTCAGTATTTTCCCATTTTCACTGCTGCTCTGTTAGGTTCCACTTTCAAGAAAAGGAGAACTTAGTCTGATTTCTCAATTCTGTAAGTGACACTCTTTCTCATGAGTCATGTGAGTGATCACATACTCAGCCTGCTTATGTATGTCACCAAGATTATCGGATACTAAATATGTGTCAGAGGCTATGCCAAGCACTGAGGACACAAAATCCTTCCTCTGTCATGGTTTATGGTGGAGGCTCAGAGCTTGAAATTTACTCCCTGTTTTGGTTTTTATACATGCCAGTTATTCTTTCAGAATTCTGTTCCAATTTTTGCATAATTTACTTATCACCATAAATCATTGTTTAGCTTGTCACAACTCATCGTCAATTCATAAAAATTATGATTGTTAGTATAATTATTAAACATAAAATATGAATCACCTACACCTCCATTGATTTAATAATTATCATTAACCTTATGCCTTTTCCTATTGACTGCTTTAGGCTCTGTACCTTCACATTCAGGCTCTTCTGGACCCTTCTGATCTGTTAGTCTAGGACAGGGTGCATAAACCACAGTGCCAGGATCATGTATCAATTCTTGGTTAACCCAGATCCCTGCTAGTTTCTTTTTTTTCAACACCTACATCCTATTTGTTCTCTATTGATTTATCTGTTTTCTTGTTGATCTGGCTCTTACAGCATTAGCATTCACAATTCTGCATTCATTAAACACGCATAGGATTATTATAGCAACGACAACAACAACAACCACAAAATTTGAAGGTGTACACACATGCTTAGACTGGGGTGAGGTCAATCGTGACAAAGTGATCTCTGAAGTGTGGGCTCAGGTACAAAGCATACATATGCACTCAGCCCTAAAGATTGTAAATGGTTCAAAAGCATTCCCATTCTCCAAATAATATCACTTGAGAACTATTAAATGCCACCCACTTTGAACACTAGGTACTTTATGAAAGGCAGAGGACACTTAGTCCTCTACAATTGTAAGGCAGAGGAGCCTCGATCACGAAGGTGCATGTGTGTGTGCACGCTCGTGTGAGTATACTTTGATCAATTGTGATTCCTCTGAGTGTTGAGTATGTAAGTCTTCATCTCACATCACCTTAGTCATGGGACCTATGGCCCCGATGATAACGACCTCATGTGAAAGGACATCTCAGTTGGAGGTGCTCTCCAAGTTGGAAACAGACCCTTGCTTGTGTAAAACAATATCTGCTACAATTATACCATAAATCCTACTTTAAATTCTTTTCTGTAATTTAGAAATCTGTTTCTGTCTAGATGGCAAAATTTAATTTATTTACAGTGGTTCCCATTTACTTTCCTTTCAGTATAGTTTTACCATTTTTCTATGTTGGAAATTGATATGGAACATAAAAATGTTTAGAGTTGTCTGACAGCTCCCTGGGAAACTTAAAAGCCATTAATTTAGAAACAATTTTGCTTTTATATTTCATTTCTCAACTGGTTATGATGGAAGTAATTGTCATACCCAAAGGGAGAATTGTGACTTCAGGCAATACATAAACAGCTAACCGCTTTGGAAACAAAATCTTGTTTTCATGTAAGTGTCCCCAGTTATAAAGAAAAATAGAATTAAAATCTGGGAAGCATAATACCATGACAGAACTCTTTCTCAATAATAATCAAAGTTGCCAGACCTATGCATCCTACAATTAAATAAGAGAAAAATGGCTTATTTTACAAGTGTTTGTTGCCCCAAATGTTTGCTTAGGTGAGGCTGCACCTATATACTGTCCACTCAATCATTAAACACTCAACAAATCAATTCTTGATATTACGAAACACGTGGGATATCAGTGCCTCTGAATTTTATTGTATTATTATTTTTTAAGCTCTCTGAATTTTAATTTGTTATTTTAAGAATAAGGACAAAGGACCACCTTTGTAGAATTATTGGGAGGCATAGAAAATAACACACAAATCAGCGTGGATGTTTAATAAATGATAACTATTTCTGCCTACTGGTAGATATTATCAGTGTGTATTTATGTGGCAGATCATCAGAAAACAAATAGATTCTGGCCCTTCTATTTTTTTAATCTGAATTGCAAAAGTGGCATTAGTAGAGTTAATGGTATTACAACACCTTTTTTTGCCTTCTTATATATCATGAAATACTCTATTCACAATAGTACTCACTAAAAATCTGATCATGTTAAAAATTTAACTAACTTAACTGGTTGTTTTATCTACATAATGATCAAGAAATGATATGCCATATTGGGCATATTAAACTAATTGGTGAATTATTTCAAAAGTATGACACTGTTCTGGTCTACACACCTAGTTTCCTGCTATTAATTTTTATATTTAGAAAATGACAATTCAGCAAAGAGTTATTAAACATCCATAATTAGCAAGGCAATATGAGAGATAAAAAATGAATGTTACATATCTGTATAGAAATTAACTGCAATTAAGTTTCTTTTGGAAATTAGGTCTTCTCCAAATTGCTTTATAAGAAGAATTCAGTCAAAAACCTAGGAGTCAGCAGAATACATGACACCCCCCACCCCAGCTGGAAACTGTATTTTCTGGTCTTCTTTGCAGGAGAGCTTGACTAAATTTGGGCCAATGGAATGTGAAAAGTGAAATGCGCAACTTCAAGATAATATTCTTAAATATGAGCTGCGCTTCTTGGAATTTCTTTTTCATATTCTTGTGCACAAGTCAGAGATCCTGGCCTTTGAGCTGGAGGCCAGAACAAGATGCATCTTTAGGGTGTAAATTTGTGGGAGGAGGGTTGAGAGTGTTTTATGTGCAGGATGATGGGTTCACCTAGATACTTGGGTGGCCAAAAAGATCTCCTATGGATATTTCTACTGTTAGTATACATTTTTCTTTTTATCTTTTAGTGATAGGTGGACACATGAATGACCATATGAAGACTACATTTCCCAGCCTCCCTTGCAGCTATAGGTGGTAATGTGTCAAAATGTAGACCAGTGGATGTCTGAAGGGATGGGTCCTCTCCCTTGCCCAAATTTCTTCTTCCCTTTGCAGTGGGCCTGGAATATGGTCATAGTTGTGAACTGTTTTTATGGGCATAGTGGTGAACTGTTTTTAACCATGTAGATGAAGACAACACTCCCAAAAGATGGTGGAGCAACAAATTGGAAGACACTTGGGTACTTGAAGGACCTCATGGGTCATGATTGCCCCACATGGCTCACTCTACTTTTGGTTATCTTTGTTTCAGAATTGTCTACTCAATGATTAACACGTGTCCCCATGTATATGTACTGATTTACTATTTCTAAACACTTTAAAATATATTTCTTCATTTCATTGATTTTTAAAAAAAAAATCAAATGCCTAACATGGGGTCAGCCTAAGGGCTAGCTCTGAGGAAACAGTGATGATTCCCTGGGAAGGCACAGGGTTTTTTAGAATGATAGAAATTTGGGAAGGCAGGAAAAGATAGGACTTGAAGCACAGATGCTGGGGTTTGTCTTATACAGAAGGTCTATCTCTTTTCCTTTAATTCAGTGGTTCTCAGCCTGTGATCTTCGGACCAGCAGCATCAGTGGCATCTGGAAACTTGTTAGAAATGCAAATTCTTGCCCAACCACCAGCCCAGACCTACAAAATCAGAAACTCTGGGGCCCAGCCCTCTATGTTATAACAAGTCCTTCAAGTGATTCTGATGCATGCTAAAGCTTGAGAATCAGAGCTTTAATCCTTATAGCAGCTCTGAAAGCTAGTTAAGAGATCCAAAGTGTACCCATTTTATGTATGAAAGGACTGAAGCTTAGGAGGTTAGGCAGTTTACCTGTGGTAACACAGATGGTAAGTGGCAGACTCTGGGTTAGAATCCGTTTTCTGATCTAATTCCCATGTACCAGACCAATCATTCTCCCAACTCTCTATTTAAAGGATTGGGATTGGTTCCATACCTAGTACCTTTACAAAGTGGCAGCAGGGAAGTGGATTTTAGGCTACAGATGGAAGGTACAATTGCTGTTGGCTTCTGCAGATGGAGAGAAAAGACAGGATTTTGCTGCAATGATCTCCCCTTGAGAATCTGCTGCTCTTTTCTCCATTGCTTAGGTGTGTTTCCTACTGACCCCACAGTCGGCCAAAGTAGGCTCAGGGGCCTTTCTACACAAATCTACTTTCCAGTGTTAAGAGGGTCTTTGCAGTGTAAAATGCCCCAAAAGGACCTTTCTGTGTGTGTTTCTCCAGCCATGGTGATTTAGTGATTGCCATTTAGGTACTCCTGTCCAGGTGGTGTCAATTCAGAAACAATATGAAACATTACCATGGCCATTCAGAGGGTATGCTAAGCAGAGGCTAAAAAAAATAATTCCCCCATGTCTCCTTGCTGAGATAGGTGTGACAGTGTCCTTCAAGCTGATCTTCCATCATGGACAATATTGACCTGCATATAGTAAAAAGAATATGACAAGCACCATATCTCATATTTTTAAACTAGATAAAAATTTCCAGGTGTCTTATCATCCATTGTAAAACTTATAATGAATAAATACTAAAATTACCATACTTTGACTTGTAATATTCCCTTTTCTTTTCTTTTTTTTTTTTAATGTTGAAATGGACTTCAGGTTATTTCTTTTTATTTATTTATTTATTTATTTTGGGCTGTGTTGGGTCTTCGTTTCTGTGCGAGGGCTTTCTCTAGTTGTGGCAAGTGGGGGCCACTCTTCATCGCGGTGCACGGGCCTCTCACTATTGTGGTCTCTCTTGTTGCGGAGCACAGGCTCCAGACGCGCAGGCTCAGCAGTTGTGGCTCACGGGCCTAGTTGCTCCGCGGCATGTGGGATCTTCCCAGACCAGGGCTCGAACCTGTGTCCCCTGCATTGGCAGGCAGATTCTCAACCACTGCGCCGCCAGGGAAGCCCTCCCTTTTCTTTTTAACAAGGGGCTAGGACAGTCAAAATGGTGAATAAGATCTTCAACTGTTATGCTTCTTTATAACTCTGTTTTTGTTGGTTTGTGTAGATATGAAGCAATGCTGCTAAGTTGTCAGAAGTGAAGCAGATCTAAGCTATGTTAAGGGGAGTGTTGTGGAAATAGAATTTTCTAGCTAAAAGGAGAAATGAGAGAATCCCAGAGGTGTGTACAAACTTTATTATACAATAGCTGCTACTTTTCTGAGGCTTCTGAGAAAAAAAAAAATGTGCATGAAGGATAAAACCAGGACAAGGAAACCTAGGTTATTAGCTGGGGCTTTGGGCCCAAACTGCAATATGAATAGTGATCTTGTCTGGGTTGTAGGCAGGGCAGCTTTAATCCAAGTTAGAAATAGATCTGTGTTCTCAAAATATGTGAGCATTGCCCCTTTCCTCCTAAGTGCACGCAGGAATATCATCCCTCCGTGAGAAGGCAAACAAGCCAGGGAGGAGCAAGAACGGAAAAGCGATGACCTCAAAATCTAGAGTTCTTCTGGGTCGGGCAGGCTGCCCTCAAGAGGAACCATCTACCAAGTGTGGCATCAACGAAAGCTTGCCAAGAATAAAGGACACACTTAGCCAGGCTCATTGCAGAAAGCGTGCTACACCCAGGCACAGCCTACAAATAGAATGTTCTTTCCCTTGACCCTGACCCATTCTTGGTAGAAAGTTGAGGTTGAAGTGTCAGTGTCGGGTGAAAACTCCACCCAAGGCCAGCTCATTAATGGAACAGCTGGTCTGTTTGGAAAACTCACTGGAAAAAACATCAAACCAATTAGTGGTGCTTTGCAGACAAGTGACCTAATTGACAGTATTTTTCACTTTTATACCTGTTTTAGGGCCCAGAAAAGACTCATTTATTCATCCAACAAATCTCTGTATTGGAGCACTCAATATCAGAATAGAATTTGTGGTTGCAAAGATCACTAAGAAGTGGTCTTGACAATGAAAATCTCCTTACACGTTCGAGAGACACAGCATCCAAGGAAGAAATCAAACCAAGTGACTATTCATTAAAATGATGGGAGAAAGAGAGAATACCAGATCGGC
The DNA here is from genome assembly GCF_949987535.1 of Balaenoptera acutorostrata. Lineage (NCBI taxonomy): Eukaryota > Metazoa > Chordata > Mammalia > Artiodactyla > Balaenopteridae > Balaenoptera > Balaenoptera acutorostrata. The sequence goes on along the minus strand of NC_080070.1, from coordinate 17,692,773 downwards.
TTTAGCACAAAATGGGTGTTTTCATCTCCTTGGAAAACTAACACTTAAGAACTTCAAGCTTTATACTCTGAAAGACTGCATGAATAAACTCTGTTGACCCTAGTGTTTCCAAGATGCCTGATGTTTTTTTGTCTTTGTTCTTTGTTTTTCAGAGCTGACCTTTTCTTAATGATGTTTTACTGTAACTCAGGTTCACGTTGCATCAAATGGTATGTTTTTAGAAAAAAATCCCATAGGACTTTCCTGGTAATTTTGCAGTGGTTTATTAGAATTTTAAATACTTTAGAAAATGGACTTTAAAAATCCACTTGAAAGAGTTTGAAAGAGAAAAAAATATTGACCTTTATAATAAATTGATACTGTTATAAAAATATACTCTAGAGGACACTGGAAATGGTCATTTAGAGTTGGACACTAGAAAAATAAGCTCTTTAATGTATCTCATAAATATTTTTATATGCCTTTCAAATGGTGAGAGAGTAGTACAGGGTATTTTTGTATCCATAATTATTTTCTTCTCATCACAGGTATCTGTCCAGTATAATTTACACATGACATTTAGGTAGAAGTGGGAACATTCCATTTCCTGTTTCTAAATGCTGGGGTATTAACAGTGTCAACTAGTTCCTGAGTATTATAATAATGTTGATTCTAGTGGTGGTTACACAGAGATAAGAATTTTGTGATACTCTATCTGAGGTTCTATCTCTGGAAAAGTGGTCAAATGTAGCTTGGCAAAGAGTTGGTCATTGTGAATGTAGTTTTTACACAGAAATAATGTGTAGGTTTTTTCAAATATATAATGAAGGTTCTGGTTTGAAATCAGAGTTCTCTCTGGGAATGCTTAGGTGTAGAAGGGGAACCACACTTCCTAAAAAAATGTTCTCTACCTCTGCACACAGTGCCTTGGGGGATCTCTCCTGGTCCTCCTTTTTTTTTTTTAACCCCTCTGAGTCCCCTGGTTTCATCAAGGGGAGTCAAGTTCATCCTCTGAGTACAGATGGCCCAGGAAATAAGGGAAGATCCAAAGGATCAACTAGAAAGTAGGGATGGGATCTTAAGTAAAGAATAGACAAGCCAAGGAAATGGGTTCATTAGCAGAGACTGGCAAGATCTTCTGATGTAAAAGGAGATTTTGTTACTGACCCTTTTGAGTCAGGACTTGACAGGATCCTTCTGCCCAGTGTCGTTCAAGCTAACAGAATAAGACCAAGTTAGCTCATAAGCAAAGAAGAGCTGCATTCTTTGATCAAAGAACGGAGACGTACGAGCTGCGCTGCGCTAGATCGCATGCTCTCTGACCCCCGCACCCCACACCCACACACAGACGGTTGGCGCGGCTGCTTTATAGGGATCTGGTCTGCAGGGAGGGGGCGGAGCTCTCGCGGGGCTGGCGCAGCTGCGCTGTTCACGCTCCAGATAGCAGTGCCGGGTGCAGCGTCTCTGCACACGGCCCGCCGCCCGCCATCTTGCGCTGAGGTGCGTGCGCAGCGCTTCTGCGTGCCGCTGACGGAGCTGAGGTGTCGCGCGGCCGTTCGCACTGGGAACGCCGGTCTGAGGTGCGGGTGCGAGCCGTCTGCACACAGCCCCCTACAGGCAAGTGAAATGAGACTAAGCACAAAGGAAGAGGTCAGACCTCATCACCTAGATTCCATCTGATTTTCCCCGGGGACCCCAGTGGGCTTTGCCGGTGACACTTTGATTGGATATAATGTGAAAAATGAGTCCTCAGCTCTTAATGACTTTACAAAGGTTTGTTCACTCAGAGTCCCACAGTGGTGGGGCTGGGCGCCACATTGTCCGTCTTCTACCCAGACACCAGGAAGCAAGGACATCTCAGTGTGTGTCCTCTGCAGTCACCGCGGCCGAGGTGGAGAAAGCTGGAGGGCTGTTCGTTAGCTCTTCAGTGCTTTGGCTGAGATGGGACACAAGTCCTGTCCATTGGCCAGAGTCGGCTAAGGGGTCCCCATTTGCAAGGCGTGGGGGAAGGTGCACGGATGTTTAGTGAGCAGCACATGTCTGTGCCGAGCAGTTTGAGGGATAGTTCCCCGTTAGAGGGGTTGCATGGGTGAGCCAGGAGTTCCGAGGAACTGCCCGGGGCCTTGAGCTGGTTATCCCCCTGGCTGCTTACAAGACTGTGACTCTGGACTTGGTTTAGCTTTTGCTTATACTCTTGGAATTGATGCCTTGGAGTGTCTTTGCGGGGGTGCTGCAGCCTTCTCGTAACACAGCTGCTATGGATCAGATTGATGGGAAGAGACCAGGCAGCAACGTGCTGTAAGTTCTTGATTTATTTTACCTGTAATACTGATGGAAGCAGGAGTCAAGGCAGTAGATTTGTGTGCAGTGTTTGCTTTATCTAGCGTCTCATCTGGGGTACGTAGTTGCCTATGACGATTTTAGTACAGGAAATGTACACCAGAATTCATAAAGAAGCCAAATTATTCTACACTCTGCCTACGCTTCTATTTGTGCTAACAATCGTAAGGGAGAGCTTACGGTGATTTGGCTCTGCTGGATCAGCATGTGCATGGCCACCTCCTAATGGGGGGTGGGGGGGGGGAGGAAAACGACTCAATGCCAGGGAGCCCTGAATGATACCTCCCTCCAGCTCTCTAGCAGCCCAGAAAGCTTTGCCAGTCCCCATCCTCAGGCCAAATCAGAATCCTGAGCACCTGTTTACACTGGTTGGGCAGACCTCCAACTAAGGGGAAATGGAAGGGCACAGCCAGGTTTATTGGTTGTACGGGTGATTCTGTGGAAACATGGTTTCCTCCACTTAGACATCTTCTTCTGACTAGCCTCACAGACTTGTGTCAAAAGCTTGCAGGAGAGGGCAGCAATGGAAGACAAAGAAAATATTAACAGGGTTGGGACCACTGAGAATGCAAAGCGTCAGCAACGTTCATGCCAAAAATTTCACAGCAGCAGAAGACAATGCCAGCAGCTTTGGTTAGGAAAAGAGACAAGGAATTGAGCACAGATAACAAGACTGAGACATCAGGCACAGTTGCCCTCTGCTCAAATGTCAGTCCTTGACATAGGGCACTGGCAGCCTGGTGGAGATGTTGGCAGGCATGGGCACTCTGCAGTGCCTTAGTAGGGCAGGTGTGGAGGCTGTGCTTTTGGAGAGTGCCAGCAGCAGACTTCCTGCTTTTGGTCTTGGCAGAGACAGGGGACTGGATCCATAGAGAGCAGGGCCAGGCAGGGCCATGAAATGGCTTATACTGTGTGGCAGGCAAGAGGGCCAATTCACAGAACACACCGGAAACTGTTCACAATTTCCAGAATCACCTGGGAGAGAACTGAGGAGGAGTGGAGTTTCTCCAGAGGGGTTGAGTATGCAAAAATATTTTTTGGCCTATGAATGTGACCTAGGACTCCACAGAGACATATGACCATCCAGGTGGTTCTTCTTTACTTTTGTTTCTTAAATATTTGTTTAGCACTTAGTGGGGGAAAATAAAAGTTGTAAACCCTCTTCAAAATAAGGGATTTTATATCATTTTATTTAGTTATGATTTATAATTTTTATTTTATTTATGACATGCATTTACTATGTGCAATTGTTTTGAGCCTAACAACTTTTGGGGAAGCACTTGACATCCAATCTGTAGGATAAAATGAATAATTTATTCCTGTTGGCAGCCCTGCACTGTGCCCTACTTGGTCTCAGAATTCCAACTGGTTCAGTGACATCAGATGATAGTTTGAAATCAGCTATGGTGGAAATATTCACACCATGGAAATCAGCTAACGTAAAGATTAGGGCTTTTTCTTTTTTTTTTTTTGAGAGCCACTTTACAACTACTGACCCCATTTACACCACTCTTCCCATCAATACAAAAAGTTGAATCTAGTTGAATTTTTCCTGTAGGCAACTGAGAGCTTTTGAAATGAGGAATAATGTTTTCAAAGACAGTTTTAGAGATATTAATCTGGCATTGATACATAGAAAATGCAAGAGTTGAGAGACAGCAAATTTATATGACCCGCTTAAAAAAATTCTGGAAAAAGAAATTAAGTTCTTGAACTTAAGTGGTGGTGGTATAAATGAAAAGGAAGAAATGAGTCAAAGAACCTTTTAGTGAAGACTAGATTTTGGCAAAGAAGGTCAAGGTGATTGGTCCTTAGTATATGCTCCTTAAATATTTGTTGAATTAAATCAAATTTGAATGAAACTTTTGTTTACAAATTTAATTCTCTTTTTCTTTTCCCCTGTTCTTTCTTAGATCATTGTCCATTCTCTTTGATTGTTCTTTGCATAAACCTATTTCTGTTTTTTATGTTGCTTTTTTTTCCCCATCATTTTATTTTTCTTTACTTCAGTCCTAGAGTAATTAGTAACCAGTCTTACTAGCTGCTCAGAAACTAGGATAGCAAATCTCTTGGCCAGTGAGGTGATACATCTATTCCTCCCAGAGATTAGGTAGTCAGTATTCCCCAACACAGGTGTTACAACATAGCCTATTTCTGGATTGAAAAATACTTCATACTCTCAGCATGCTTATTTATCTTATTTCAGTAACATTTTATAGATGGGAACAAAAAAATGAATGAAATATGAGTCACCTTTAAAACTTGCAGCATGCCTGTCAAATTAATTGCACAATCTAACCACCAAATTCATTCCTTTAATTGAATGTCTTATAGGTGTTACCCTTCAGCATATGCTATAGTTAGTGATCAATTGTTGCCATAAATGATTTAACATTTGTATACACGTGAGATGACATGCCATAATTCATGGAAATGCCAATGCTATGAAATAACCACAAACAGTGATAAATGTGCTGTCAATTTCTGTATAATTACTCCAGATCTATCATCCCACTTTTGTATGTTGAAATGCATTAGTGCATTAACAAATGTGCATCACCCCCAGTGATCAATATCCTATTTCAAATTATAGTGTGTTACTATATAATTATCATGTTATTCTTTCCGATGATTTTTCTGTCCAGCTATTTCAATTTAAAAGTAAAACCATAGATTATCTACCTGGATGGGAATGGTTGATATGTGCAATTTTAATTTAGACATTAATTATGGCTTGTGACTTCACTTACATGTTAGATGATTTAATTTGTCCACTTGAAATAGTCTCTTTTGACTAGCTGTATTGTGCCCCCAATAAATCTTACTCTCTGAGCCTTTGATCTGAGAACTTTTTTTTTAGTGTGCTACTTTGGTCTTTTCTTCCTTCTCTTTTACTTTGCTTTCTCTTTCTTGATTCTGTTTATTTCATTTTGCTGAGGTAGTATTCTCTAGATTAAATCTTGTGGTATTTTCTAGATTAAATATTGAGGTCAGTTAGGTCAAAGCAATAATAGTCAATTTAAAACTACCTCTTTGGGCTTCCCTGGTGGCGCAGTGGTGAGAATCTGCCTGCCAATGCAGGAGACACGGGTTCAAGCCCTGATCTGGGAAGATCCCACATGCCGCGGAGCAACTAGGCCCGTGAGCCACAACTACTGAGCCTGCGCGTCTGGAGCCTGTGCTCCACAACAAGAGAGGCCGCGATAGTGAGAGGCCCGCGCACCGTGATGAAGAGTGGCCCCCCTCGCCGCAACTAGGGAAAGCCCTCGCACAGAAACGAAGACCCAACACAGCCAAAAATAAATAAGTAAATAAAATTAAAAACAAACAAACAAACAAAAACTATAAAAATAAAACTACCTCTCTGACAGGCAAAAAAGGCAGTTTCTGTACATTCAGTATTTTAAGAGTTTGTGATAATTTCTAGAAAGAATAGAGAGAACATAAATACCTCAGTTTTGCAGGAATCCTTAGCCTAGTCACATCCTTATAAAGGGGCAATAAGGTATACATCTTTGGCCTTGCTCAGAACCGCTGAAGATGCACAACAAGAAGTCACCAGTAATTTGGCTGAAATGTGAGTCTGGCCTGCCCATGCTCCAAGACTGTCACCCAGCTAGTGGTGGCACTGGATGACCCTCAGCAGCTGCCTCTCAGGGCTGCTCTGTTATTTTCCTCTTGCAAAAGCAATGGTTTTTATTTATTTGTTATTTATTATTTTTTTATTGGATAAATTAGACATATAACATTGTATAAATCTAAGGCTTCATGTTACTTTGAAACATTTATAAATTGTAATATGGTTGCCATGGTAACAATATTTATATAACATACTTACAGTACAATAATGTCTATGTTCAATAAACTGTACATTAAATTTCTATGGCTATTTTAGTATTTTTTACAACTTTGTATCCTTAAACACTAATCTTACCCCCTCCACCCACATCATCTCGTAACTACCATTTTGCTCTAATTTTTTTTTCTTCTTTTTTTTACATTTTTGCCTTTTTAAGATTGCACATATAAGTGTTATCATACAGTATTTGTCTTTCTATGTCTGGCTTATCTCATTCAGCATAATGCCCTCAAGGTCCATCCATGTTGTTGCAAATGGCAGGATATCCTCCTTTCTCATGGTTCAATAATATTCCATGGTGTATATATACCACATCTTTTTTATCCATTCAACCTTTGATGAGCATTTGAGTTGTTTCCATATCTTGGCTATTATGAATAGTGCTGCCCTAAACATAGGGGTGCATATAGGGTTGAATTCCAGTTATCATTTCCTTTGAATATATTCACAGAAGTGGAATTGTGGATCGTAAGGTAGGTCTATTCTTGATTTTTTGAGGAACCTCCATATTGCTTTCCATAGTGGTTGGACCAATTTACATTCCCCACCAACAGTGGATAAGGGTTCATTTTCACTACCTCTTCACCAGCTCCTACTGTCTCTTGTCTTCTTGATGACAGCCATTCTAACAGATGTGAGGTGATAGCTCACTGTGGTTTTTATTTGCATTTCCCTGATGATTAGTGATGTTGAACATCTTTTCATGTGCCCAAGGGCCATTTTGATATCCTCTTTGGAAAAATGTCCATTTAATTCTGCCTATTTTGAAATCAGATTGTTTTTGGTTATTAAGTTGTGTTAGGTCTTTACATATTAACCCCTTATCTGATATATGATTTGTAAAGATTTTCTCCCATTCTGTAGGCTGTCTTTTCATTTTGTTGTTTCGTTTGCTATGCCAAAGCTTTTGAGCTTGGTGTAGTCCCATTTGTTGATTTTTGCTTTTGTTGTTTGTGAAAAGCAATCATTTTTAGAAGTTATATATTAGTTTCTTTTTGAAAAAAAATTGCCATTCACTGAGAGACAATATTCTTGTAACGTTTAAAAAAAAAAAAAAAAGAATTGTGGTCTGAACACCTAAGCAAGAAAAGTGTGACAATTGAAATAAACATAATTCAAGAGGAAGTGAGACACCTGAGAAACCATAGGACTTTCTCCAAACTTGTGGATTTGGGGATTAGGGACCTTCTCTGGATGTAGTGTGTGCTGGTTCAAGGTCTACGACAAAGCAGTTGTAGCAGTAGCAGGGCCTTTCTGCAGTCCTCTGACTTCTCTATGGCTCTAAAAACTCCTCCAGGCCAAGGGTATCCTATAGTGGTTGACAACATAAAGTAGGACAGAAACCCCCAGGTAACCCCCAGCTAACTCTCTTCTGCAGTGTTTCTGAGGGCTTCCTGATCTCCAGGACTCTAGCTCACCTTTCCACACCTGCAAGTTCCAGTTCCTTTTCTTTGCCTCCTGGTTTCTCTGGATATAAGCCTGAATTTTTTTTTTTTTTTTAACTTCAGTACTTTTCAAACCTACTCAACTGAATTCATTATCAGAATTCTTCCTTCAGTTCCCAAAATGAATTTTTAAAAGGCGCTTAATGACCTCTCAACCTGATTTCATCCCCTCATTCAAACTTTCTTCATTCCAAATCTACTGGCTGAATTTCTCTCTTGTGTACTGTCCATGCTCTATCCTCAGGTTTTTGACTGAGACTAAACAATTCTTCTCTCCACGTTTTCCTTTGTTAATTTCTACTCCTCTGTCAAATAAATCTTGGTTCCATTGTCCCTTTCCAAGAGAAGTTCTTCCTGAATCTCCCTGGCTAGGTGAAATCCTCTTATGTCATCACTGCATTGCAATTTTACATTTATTCGATTATTTGGTTAACATCTTCCTTCTCCACTATATTGTAAGCTGCTCAAGGGCAGGGATCATGTTTATTTTTGTTCATAATACTTGTTAATACTTTCTTTCCCTCTTATTGTGTGTGTGTGTGAATGTGTGTGTATGTGTACATGTATGTCTGTGTATATGTATTTAATGAACTGATGGATGAATGAATGGATGAATAGATGAAAACTCTTTACAGAAACTTGCAACTGTGTTGGGAAATTATCTAATCTGTATATACAAGGAGAACAACAAATGGTAAATATGGACATTAGAAACACAAGTAAAAACTTTGCAAGATAATTTCAAAACTTCTATAAAATAAAATATCCTTAAAACTTTAAAATAATGCATTTTAGAAAGCAGAATGTACAAAAGACTTTCCTATACATTGTCTCATTTACTTCTCAGAACAGCCTTATCTCCATTTCAGAGTCAAGGAAAGTGAGATCAGATAAGGCAAGGAACTTTTTCAAGGACAGTATTTTGAACCCAGATTGTCTGATTCCTAGGACAGATCTGTGGAAAGCCACAAACCAAACTGCTACCATTTCTAGTATAAAGTGATTAATATTCTCAGTTTAGCATTTGACTTAATGTTGTAAACTGGTGAATTTTGATTTTAATGATGTTTTGTAGTTGAGCTTTCTTTTGAGGATAGATATTGATAGAAATTGTAAGGGTTTAGATCAAGCCATGCCAAGATATGCTATTCTAATATATTGATTATTTTGAATTAAAGGCACTTGAAAAACAGCAGATGCAGGAGGGGCACTTTGACCTTCCTTTTTCTTCTTAAAAGCAGGTACTCAACCTGTACCAGGAGGAAGGAAAACATTCTCATCAGCAGAGACAGGGAGTCAGGCAGACAAATCTATAGAAACAGACCTTATTAAACTAACCCTAATCGTCCTAGTTACTTTTCCACAACTAACTGTCCAGCCCGAACCCTTCTTCTTGTCACCTTTTCGTTGTTTACCACTCTTTGTCCCACCTAGTATGTAAGTGTTTGGCTCTCTTTCTTTGGGTCTTCATCTTTCTTGTGAAGTCTCCCATGGACATGTAAAAATCACTAAATAAAATTTCCGTGCTTTTCTCCTGTTAATCTGTCTTATGTCAGTTTAATTCTTAGGCCCAATCAGAGACCTAAAGAGGGTAGAGGAGAAATTTTCCCTTAGAAGGTCAATAAAAAGATGGGAATGTTTACCTGAAATATCAACTTATGTAACATTTTCCCATAACACTGGTATAAACTAACAAACCACAGCCGTTTCTCCAGGGCATAAAATTGAAACATTTTGCTAGAGATTTTAAAACATCCATATGTTGAGCATCTTACCCCTGGCAAGCAGATTATGCTGTTCATGAAGACAGAAGGTATGAGCCAGAGCCAGGCATTTATAAGGTGAATTTCATCAAATAGACATAATATTTGTCTTAATTCACTCTCTGTAGTCAAAGGAAATCTACAAATCAAGGAGAACATTGTGATGATTAATTTTATGTGTTAACTTGACTGGGCCATGGGGTGCCCAGACATTTGGCCACCCATTATTCTGAGTATGTCTTTGTAGGGTATTTCTGGATGATACTAATATTTGAATTGGTAGACTGAGTAAAGCCTATTGCTCTCTCTAATGTGTGTGGGCCTCGTCTAATCAGTTGATTACCTGAGTAGAACAAAAAGCCAGAATAAAAGTCTGCCTGACAGTGTAAGCTGGGACATTGGTCTTTTCCTGCTTTTGGACTTGAACTGAAAAACTGCCTCTTCTTGGATTTTGAGCCTGACAACTTTGAGACCGGACACTATTGAGTTTCCCAGTTCTCAGGTGTTTGGACTTGGACTAGGACTTGAACTATAACTATACCATGAACTCGCCTGGGTCTCCATCTGGCTGACATATACATATATAGAGAGAGAGAAATATAGATATAGATATAGATATCCTACAGGTTCTGTTTCTCTGGGAACCTTGACTAATACAGATTTTTGGTACTGGATCCATGGGGGTGACGCTGCCACCCCAGTGGGGCCAGAAGGCAAGACATGGAGCCAAAGAGGATTATATTCAAACCTTAAGATCTAATGGAATTTGCCTTGTTATGTTTGAACTTTCTTGGGGCCCATCACCTCTTTCTTCCTTCTGATTGCTCCCCCTTTTAAAAAAAATTTATTTATTTATTTTTGGCTGCATTGTGTCTTCGTTGCTGCACGCAGGCTTTCTTTAGTTGCGGCGAGCAGGGGCTACTCTTCATTGCGATGCGTGGTCTTCTCATTGCGGTGGCTTCTCTTGTTGCAGAACACGGGCTCTAGGTGCGTGGGCTTCAGTAGTTGTGGCACGTGGACTCAGTAGTTGTGGTTCATGGGCTCTAGAGCGCAGGCTCAGTGGCGCACGGGCTTAGTTGCTGTGCGGCATGTGGGATCTTCCCGGACCAGGGATCAGGGATCAAACCCGTGTCCCCTTCATTGGCAGGCAGATTCTTTTTTTTTTTTTTTTAAAGAGTACTTTCAATCAATTCTTTTTTTTTTTTTAATTTAATTTTATTTATTTTTGGCTGTGTTGGGTCTTCGTTTCTGTGCGAGGGCTTTCTCTAGTTGCAGCGAGCGGGGGCCACTCTTCATCGCGGTGCGTGGGCCTCTCACTATTGTGGCCTCTCTTGTTGCAGAGCACAGGCTCCAGACGCGCAGGCTCAGTAGTTGTGGTTCACGGGCCCAATTGCTCTGCGGCATGTGGGATCTTCCCAGACCAGGGCTCGAACCCGTGTCCCCTGCATTGGCAGGCGGATTCTTAACCACTGCGCCACCAGGGAAGCCCCGGCAGGCGGATTCTTAACCACTGCATCACCAGGGAAGTCCCTGATTGCTCCCTTTTTGAGTGGAAATATCTATCATATGTTCGTTTCATCATTGTATTTTGGAAGCACATAACTTGTCTACTTTTAGTAGTTCACAGCTAGAGATATATTTTGCCTCAGGATCAATTGTACCTTTAATTGCCACATATTTGACTTAGATGATATTTAGATAAGGTTTTAGACATTAGACTTGAGAGTTGATGTTGGAACAAATTAAGACTTTTGGGCTGTTGAGTTGGAGTAAATGTGTTTTGCATGTGAGAAGGACAAGAATTTTGGGGGATCAGGGTCCAGAATGCTATAGACTGAATTGTGTCCTCCCCTCTTCCCCAATTTGCCTGATAGTTTTTGGAGAGCAAGACTTTGGGAGATAGTTAGGTTTGGATGAGGTCATGGGGTAGGGTCCTCATTATGGGATTGGTGCCCTTATAAGAGGAGATACCAGAGAACTTTCTCTCTCTCTCCTCACCATGTGAGGACAAAAAAGTGAAGTTGTCTGTTTACAAGTCAGGAAGAGAATCCTCACCAGAAACTGGCACCTTGGCATTTGGCACGCTGGCACCTTGATCTTGGACTTCTGGCCTCCTAGAATTGTGAGAAAATAAATTTTTGTTGTTTAAGCCAACTGGTCTGTGGTATTTTGTTATGGTAGCTTAAGCAAAGGCAGAATTTAATCATTATTTCATAAACATCGAAACCACCTAAGACACCCTTTTGAGATCATATAATTGAACTCAAACGAACCAGGTTCTTCCTTTTTCTCCATAGAAATTGAAGTAATAAAAATACTGCATGGGAAAACAAGTCACGAGTTTGCTGTGTTTCACTGAAGGCAGTCACCCTCCCTGTTACGGCCCTCCTGTCCTCTGGCCACTGGGTGTTTGGATGCATTCGTTGTCTGAGGCTGGCCATAACTTTTAACCTTTTAGTAAGGAGCCCTTCATTTGTTCATCAGCTTCCTTACAATGACTGAAAGCCAGGACCAAGTATTTTAACACTGAGAGAAAACCCCAGCAGATTTGTACATCTTTCAAAGAGTTTGTATTCATATCTTCCGGCTTCTTACCATCCACTCTTTTTGAAAAAGAAAAAGATCAGGACAACTTGAGAACTCTTGTCCATGATGTATGAAGTTAATTATTTACTCTAAAAACATTTTATTAAAACTTTTTCAAAAGGGTGATAAAAGATAAAAGTGCAAAGTTAAATTGTTCATAAATACGTTTTACTAATTTTTAATATTATATATAGGTGTCACAAAAACATTAAAATATGAAATAGCTTATAGGGACCATGGCCAGTTTCTTAAAGTAATAATTTAAAGTACATTTAGATTGATAAATAAGAGAACCATATAATCTAAAAATACTGTCTTGTGCTAGAACTGAGAAAGCATTGCATAGCAAATGCATATTTTCAAAATGATATATGTATAATTTTTAATGTACTCTTGGGGAAATACAAATACTCTTGTTAAGAAATGCAAACTTAAATAATTAGATATAATATTTGTAATACACATTATTGTAGAGAATATGGGGCTAGAGTATTTTTCCTATACTGTTTTCTGGGGTACAGAACTGGCATATCCTCTTTGAAAGGTAGATTGGCAAAGTATTAAAAAATGTAAAAAAAATAACACCTGTCCTTTCACCCAACTAGTCCGTATTTAAAATTTATGAATTTCTCACATATGTGCACAAAAATGAAAAAGAAACAATTCAATATCAACTAATAGAAATGTTTAATGAATTATAAAAATATTGCCAAGGCATAATACATGAGAAAATCAAAATGAAAACACTGTGTATGCAATATTTCCAAAATGTGTATATACATATATATGTATGTACATACACATACATATGTACACATGCATGTATATCTGTGTGCATGTGGGTTTGTGTGTACATAGATGTCATGCATTATGTAGAAAATTTGTGGTAAGATACCTAAAAATGCTTAATAGTAGTCACATTTGTAGGTGAGATTGAGAAAAAAGAAAATGTTTTTTGTAGTTTGTATTTTTCAAATAAATTTGTGTATTACTTTCATGGTAAAATACTTTAAATTTAAAAATAAAATATACTGAAGAGTCCCAGAACAAGTATGTCTATTTTTCCCCATATTTTTGAGAAAAAAAAGTCACAGATATTAGCAATATCTAATGAAGAATCCTGCAACTTCCTAAGAAACTTCCTAAGTTTCTTCCTAAGAAATATAAGAGGTTTCCCAAACAGAGAAGAATATGTAATTCACAAACTGATTTATTTTTCTGGATTTTCTTAGATCTTGAAAATGTAAATAAGTGTGGAATGAACATTTTTCCATAAGGTTGAACAGATAAGAACATTTGGAAATAAAAGTATTAAACAGGGAATAGATTCTTCAGATATTAAATTCTTTGTATGCTATAATAATTTAAACTATAAAAATGGCATTATGCTAAACAAAAATGACAAAATAAATGGACCAAAAGAGACTCTTTTATGTAAAAGACAATTATGTGATGATTAAACATCACAGATCAATGAGAGACATGTGGATCACTCAATAAATCATACTAAGACTGTTGATTAATCAATATCAATTATTAAATAATTAACCAAGGCAAGTTATTTTCAATAACACTAGAATGTATTCAATGAAAATTTTAAAGTAATAGGTTTAATAAAACTCCAAACCATAAAAGACCAGAAAAATATAAATAAATATTTATCAACCCTCTGCGTGGACATCTTCTATTTTGAAAAGCAATGAAAGAAATTACCTTGGCAATGGTAGTAGATTTCACTACAATTAAATGTTTTTAAAAAAATCTGTTGCTCAAAATTAAAAGACAAATTTGTTAAGCAGACTACAAATTTGGAGAACATTTATAATACATATTACAGAGTCAGGGTTAACATGTTTGATAAACAAACATACAAGGCACACATAATAAATTGGGCACTTAAGACACACTAAGATTCCAAAAAATAAGTAGTCACCAAACAATTTAAATAGTGAAAATACAAATGGCAAAATGCTATATACATATGAGAAAATATTAAGTAACAAGTCATAAACTGTCAATTGAAACAACAAAATAACATGTTTGGACTATGAACTTATCTAAATTTTAAAAATGTGAATAACAATACTTGCAAGAGTATTTTTTCATAAACTGCTGTGGGAATGTAAATCACACAGCCCTTTGGAAAGCAATTTTCTGGTGTATTGAAAACCTAAAAAGTAGTAGTACTTTTCCACTCACTGATAGAAATTTATCTAAGGAAATAAGGTGAAATGCCTCATGCATAAAAATGATCCTGGAAACACACACATGTATTTATATGATTAACAGTAAGGCTTAAATGATTAACAGTAAGGAGATGGTTAAATAATTGAGATGAGCAATTATGGAGACATTTAAAATGATGTTTGCAAAGAGCATGCTATAATTTAAATGGAAAAGAAATATATAATAATGTATGCATATAGTTTGGTTTCAATTATGCAAAGACAGCACATGTACAAGATAGAAGAAGGAATAAAATATATTAACGGTAGACCAGTCAGTAGCCTTGCTTCAACATAAACACAGTAGCAGGATCATATTGTTGCTATTAAAATTTAATAGGTTTACTTTACAGGAGCGGGTGTTACTGCCCATCCATGATGATAAGAATTTGATTGAAAAATAATGTCTTTTCTGCCATTTGTTAATTGACTGGCTTTGGAAAGCAGCTACTCAACCTCTTTCCTTCTCAGGTTCTTTGGCTCTCATATGCTATTAGCAACAATAATACCTCAGTCTCAAGGTCACTTGAAAGATAGAATAAGGTATGAATGTGAAAGTGTGCTGTAAATGGCATTTAAATGTTACATGTTTTCATTAAATAATTATCAAGTATCCTAGTCCTGCCTGGGTCTGTGGCTGAATTCTACTGACACAGAATCAATCGCATGGGTAACTTCATGGCTACCTTTGAGTGATATTCCTGTTATGAAGTACATTTGGAAATTCACCAATGGTACAGATTTGTCCTTCAACATCAAATCAAAGTTATATTCATGTCAGCGAGATAGTACACAAAGAAAGAGCTGTCAGGTTGTTAATATGAAAAGCTCTGACTAATTTATAAAAGTATTCAGTTGAAAAATAATGGAAAGGCAAGCTGCCAATGTGAAAAGCAACGTGCAAATGAGAATTGGAGCATAAGACCTAGAAATTTTATCAGAGAAAAACTTGAAAGATGTTGGTATAAAAGACAAAAATGACAGACACAAAACTGAAGGGTGACAGACACTTGAACAGGCTATTTTGATTGAATAATTATTTTTAGTCACCTTTATTTTATTTTTTAAACTTTTTTATTGGAGTATAATTGTTTTACAATGTTGTGTTTCTGCTGTACAATGAAGTGAATCAGCTATATGTACACCTATATCCCCTCCCTCTTGGACCTCCCTCCCAGCCCCCACCCCATCCCACCCATCTAGGTCGTCACAGAGCACAGAGCTGAGCTCCCTGTGCTATACAGCAGGTTCCCACTAGCTATCGTTTTTTCACACGGTAGTGTATTCATGTTAAACCTAATCTCCCAATTAGTCCCACCCTCCCCTTCCCCCACTTTGTCCACATGTCTGTTCTGTATGTCTACATCTCTATTCCTGCCCTGCAAATAGGTTCATCTGTACTATTTTTCTAGATTCCACATATGTGAATTAATATACAATATTTGTTTTTTTCTTTCTGGCTTACTTCACTCTGTATGACAGACTCTAGGTCCATCCACATCTCTACAAATGACCCAATTTCGTTCCTTTTGATGGCTAATATTCCATTGTATATATGTACCACATCTTTATCCATTCGTCTGTCATTGGACGCCATCTTTAAACGGAATGATTTTCATTGCATAGGTGCAACCTGCTATAAAGGGAATAAAACCCAGAGAGGACAAAAGAAAAAGGAGTGGATTCAAATGCAGTGTGAGAAACTGCCTCTGTCTGGAATTCTAAAGCTTGCACAACGATAACCATGGAAGGGGCTCGAATCACCACCTTCTTTAGGTGAGTCTTGAGGTAAGTCTTTCCTGCATCACCATTTCCCTTGCCATGATTAATTGCCCCTCAAAGATAAATATGATTGCAAAACAGGACAGAAATGTGAAGCTTACATTAGATAATTACAAAATGTAAGGGTGGGAAAGGAAGAAGAAGAGTGAATAAGTAGAGGTATGTTTATGTATTTGGGGGAGAAAATGTAAATGTGAAGACTTGACATCACTCTTCCCCCTGCAATCAGATGGACACAACCAGGCACTCACTGTAACTGTTGCTCTGGTTTCTGGAGTAAAAGAATCACCTTCTACAGCCTTGCTCTGCAGCTGAGCATATGAATGCCCAAAATATCTGGTTAGTATGACTAATTCTATTGCAGCTCTTGCCAACTAATTTTGAAAAAAATAAGCCCAACTAATTAACTGACAATTAACTGCATATATCATTTGTCAACAATTGGTTGCACTTCTTTTGCTTAAATCTAAAATCAAAGTAACTTCAGAGTGTTGGAGTAGTTTATGCTTGACCTCCTTATTGATACCAAATTGCCTGCATTCAACAAATTTTACTGTTTACTTGCTAGTATAAAAGCAATATATTCTCATTAAAGAAAGGTTTTAAAACACAGAGAAGTACAAAAAAAGATTAAACATTATAGTTCTATTAGTTAAAGCTAAAGCTACATGATTTTTCATATGTTGTTTTTCTATATGTATTTTTACATATTTATGCTTAACAATATAATTTATATTTTTTATTTAATAATGTCACTACATATTTCTTAAATGTATGTCTTAATGACTGTGTCATATTCCCTCTAGTTGGTGGCACAATTAACACTGCTTCACGGAATCATACCTCTAGTTCATGGCACTAGATTGTCCTACTATGATATACACAGGGCTAAAAATCTTTGTATACAACTCTTTTATACAGCTGACATTATTTTCTTAGGGTTCATTTCAAGAAGCAGATTATTTTCCAATTGTTTTTGCTAATAGTTGCTATCTATGAATTATTCTAAACCACATTACAGGCCTATACCTCAGGAACTACTAGATTACTGGGTATGAAAGGTTTTTAAAGCCTTTAAGATAAAATATATCCTTCTTATCTTAAAGCCAGCAAGTTTTTAATTAAGAAATATTAGAAGCATTTTCATTAAAGTAAGCAATAAAGCAAATGTGTCCACTAACATCACTATTATTTAACTATGTTTTGGGGATAGTAGTTTACACAATTAGACTACAGGTTATGATATTGGACTTGAGGTAAAAAAATTGGCAAGGAGATGTAAAATTTTCTCTGATCATATGAGCGTACGCTTGGAAAAATCCATGCTGAAAAATCACTCAAACAATAAGAGAATTTAGTAGTATAGATAGGCACAAATTAATATTCAGAAATCAGTGAAAGGATAAAATTCTTAGAAATATACCTTACAATAAAAGTGTAAAAGAGAAGTAAACGAAGATTAGGAATACAAACCTATTTTAAAAAAAAACACCAAACAATCTCCAAAGAAAACAAAACAGCCTGTATGGTGAAATAAATTCTGAAACATTGTTTTTTTGTTTTTTAAAATTAATTAGTTAATTAATTAATTAATTTTTGGCTGTGTTGGGTCTTTCTTGCTGCATGCGGGCTTTCTTTTCTCTAGTTGCGGAGAGCGAGGGCTGCTCTTTGTTGTGGTGCTCAGGATTCTCATTGCGGTGGTTTCTCTTGTTGTGGATCACGGTCTCTAGGGTGTGTGGGCTTCAGTAGTTGTGGCATGCAGGCTCTGTAGTTGTGGCTCGCAGGCTCTAGAGCGCAGGCTCAGTAGTTGTGGCTCACTGGCTTAGTTGCTCCACGGCATGTAGGACCTTCCTGGACCAGGGCTCGAACCTGTGTCTCCTGCATTGGCAGGCGGATTCTTAACCACTGCGCCATCAGGGAAGTCCCAATTCTGATACATTGTTGAGGTAAAGGTAAATTGTTTCCAGTCTTTTGGAAAGCAGTTTGGCGAATGAGTAACATGGCTGATTAAAGGGGCAGTGGTCCTGGCCCACTCCAGTGGTCAGAGCGGTTCCCCTCTGACTCTGACCACACGATTCGCAATGGGACTCTGCAGTTCTTGTCAGTAAAGTCACTCCCCCATCCCTGAATCTGGGCTGGCCTTGTGACTGTCACAGGCTAACAGAAGGCTTTGTAATTCACTATAAACATCTCTTTATGCTGTCAAGTTTAGTACATTCTCATATCACAAATACTTTTGGTCTTAGTTTTGTCTTATTAAATTATTCCTTCTGTTTTTAAAAAAATTTTATTTATTTATTTTTGGCTGTGTTGGGTCTTCGTTGCTGTGTGTGGGCTTTGTCTAGTTGCAGCCAGCGGGGGCTACTCTTCGTTGCAGTGCGCGGGCTTCTCATTGCGGTGGCTTCTCTTGTTGCGGAGCACAGGCTCTAGGTGTGTGGGCTTCAGTAGTTGTGGCATGCAGGTTCAGTAGTTGTGGCTCGTGGGCTCTAGAGCACAGGCTCAGTAATTGTGGTGCACGGGCTTAGTTGCTCCACGGCATGTGGGATCTTTCCGGACCAGGGATCGAATCCGTGTCCCCTGCATTGGCAGGCGGATTCTTAACCACTGCACTACCAGGGAAGTCTCTATTCATTCTGTTTTAAAAACTTCACTGAATTGCCTGTTTGACCAGCCTTGTTTTGTGTATCTTTTTTTGTTGTTAAAGGAATGATCGTTACAACTATAACTTTATAAAAGAGCTGTAATGCTTGTTTTAGATGGTCTCCATTGACTCCTTACTGGAAGCAATGATAAGATTAGGGTATTTCTTCATTTCCTATCCTTCCTCTCTATCTTCTCTACCCATCTTTTAGTTAAATGTATCATTTTTCTTAGTGTTTACCTTTGTACTATTGAATAAAGCCTGTGCTTCTTTAACTTGGTTAATGAGAAGAGTTTAATGAAGGGGCTCTTTATTAATGAAGATGAACAGGCAGGGTTGAGAGACTGAACAAGGAATGAGGAAGCATCTAGGACTAGCAAAATTAGAAGCTCCTTTACTTCCCTTAGGCTTGAGGGGCAACTGGAAGAAACGGTTACCACAACATGTGGAGAGCTATAGCCATGGAGAGGGGCTGCTGTGGCCTTGGGTAGAGGAATATGTCACAGCCAAGTCATCACTAAGATAGGGAAAAAATAACTATCTAATAGTGTGGTTGCAGTTAATACATGAAAATGAGATTTATAACTATATTAGCTTAGTAACAGTCAAATCACAATTACCACTGGGTGATTGGACATGCAGATTATGGATGAGGGGGCAGTGTACACATGTAGATGTACACAATGAGGAAAGAGAGAAAGAAAATAGGAATGTCCATGAAGGCACTACAGGATGATATTATTCTTTTTTTAAAATAATTAATTAATTAATTAATTTGTTTATTTATGGCTGTGTTGGGTCTTCGTTTCTGTGCGAGGTGGCAAGCGGGGCCACTCTTCATCGCGGTGCGCGGGCCTCTTACTATCGCGGCCTCTCTTGTTGCGGAGCACAGGCTCCAGATGCGCAGGCTCAGTAATTGTGGCTCACGGGCCTAGTTGCTCCGCGGCATGTGGGATCTTCCCAGACTAGGGCCCGAACCCGTGTCCCCTGCACTGGCAGGCAGACTCTCAACCACTGCGCCACCAGGGAAGCCCAGGATGATATTATTCTTTACAGTGATGAAGTTTCGTTTGGTTCTAAGGTGAGTTCCCATGCTTTATGTTGATTTAGTCAACTGGAATCAATAATTCCTTTCTGTAGTCATTCAACTCACTGTAATCTCCCACTTCTACAAACTTATCACAAGTCTGTGTGTGTGTGAGTGTGTGTGTGTGTGTTTCTGTGTATGTGTGCACATGAGCAAGTTCCTTTTCATATTTTACATAGAAATGTGCAGGCTGTAGTTCCACCTGCATAACCACACAGTGATGTTTCATTGCTGGGGAGAGAAAAATAAAGAAATCAGTACAGGAAATCTGATTCATGTATTATTGTACATGTCACTTTTAGGTAGACATGTTTAAATATGATTGAGGATTCAAATAGCAGTCAGTGCACTGGAGCATGCTATGCCATGCCACAATGTGAAGACTGAAAAAATACCTAATTTTTGTTAGTAAAGAACTTTTACATTCGGAACTTCACATTCACTAAACTGTGACGGTCCAGATGGAGTGATTGTTATTCAGCAAAAGTAAAACAATAGAAAGAATGTAAATGATCTGGAAAAATTAGAATTGATTGAATGAGTACAGAGTAGAGCAATTCTGGAGATGCAGCCTATGGTGTTAAAACAAGTATCATATTCTTAAATCAGATTTATGATAGAACTCACAAATGACATCCATCTTTGTGTGTATATGTGGGGTGGGGGTGAAGAGAGATACAGATAGAGACAAACACTGCAAAAGAGATTAAGATGTTGAGAACAGAGAGAGTCAGTGAGAAGAATACATACATGGGTATTGAGAGAAACAGGAAAGGGGAAGAATGAGATAAAGAGAGTGTCTAAATATCTAATGTCTAAAATGAAATTTAAGAAAAAAATGGTGGGGTTGGTTCCTTAAGGAAGAGACTAGATTATGGCCTGATACTGATTTTGTCACACAGCTGGAACTATTGCTTCTTAAATTTGGGATTCAAAATTCTAAAGTTGGGGATTTATGGGCCTCAAGGAAGTTTGCGAACACTCTGAATCGGATATCACATTGCGTGTGTGTGTGTGTGTGTGTGTGTGTGTGTGTGTGTGTGTATGTGCACATAACTACAGATATCTTATGAGGACAGGATCTACAGCTTTCATCAGATTCTCTAAGGATCCATGATCTCTAACAGGTTAAACTATGAGCAAGAGGTTTAACCTAGCACCATCTTGTTGCCATTTTGATGAATGGAAATCTTGGCAGTGCACCCAGATCTAGTCTTCTGTGGCCATAAATAACTCCAGTCATGTCATGCTATATGGAAAAGTCCATGCAAGTGTGCATGGGTGAGCATATATATAAAACTTCTGGGTGGAAGGATGTTGACTTGGTTTGGAGAGCTGTGAATGGGAAGAGGTCAAGGAGAGGGAGCCGTACTTTTGCCTCCATGGTACTAAAATGTGGAAGGGGCCCTGTACTACATGGGTTTGAACTATTCAGCCAGTCTCTATGGGTCACCTGAAAAGACATCAGAATGACATTTTACTTTTGTTTACACACTGAGATTCTTCAATTTAGGAAGGGTAACAAAGGCCTATTTTTGGAGGATGAACTAAGACCAAATGCAGTTTTGAATCTGGGGACTCATTTGCCTACTGTTTATAAGGTCTGGGGAGAGACAGAGAGAAATAGTTTCTAGCTGTTCAATAATTAGTTGTTCAACTTGAAGACCATGTGATATCCAATGCCACATAGTGTAAATCCTCCTTCATCATTCAGAAACCGATTGTCCATTTGTTAGATTATTTATCCTTTGGCTTTTTCTTTCTCTCTATTGCCTAATGTTTGGTAATAGATCCATGATCCCTTAAATGGAGGGAAAGGGAAAAGCTAAGTAAGTTTTTTCAGGCTTGCTTCTTTTTGGCAGTTCTGAGAAAATTAGAGAGAGGAGGTTGATGCTGCTGTTTAAAATGAAGTTCCTGAATTGTTCATGTATAGATAAAATTCTATTAGTGATATAAAGAGACAAGCTAAAATCTTGTTCAGTGTCCCATTCTATGTTGGATTTTGTAGCTATAAAGATCTATCTTTCTTAGGGGTGGGGTAGGGAGGGTGGGAAGGAGACGCAAGAGGGAGGAGATATGGGGATATATGTATATGTATAGCTGATTCACTTCATTATAAAGCAGGAACTAACACACCATTGTAAAGCAATCATACTCCAATAAAGATGTTAAAAAAAATCTATCTTTCTTTATATTAAAGCCGGGCAAGCATGTTACATGATTAAAGGAAGATACAATATGCAGAATTTCAGAAGCTAATTTCTTCTCTTTCAAGAAGTGAAGTTTCTTTAAAAAAATAGCAAAAGCAGGAAAACCTCAAATAAGGCATTGTGAATTGCATAAGGGGAAGTAGAGAGAGGTGACAATAGGGCTTTAAAGTTGATTGAAAAGTCAGTTACCGTATATTTTGTTTTTGCTTATAAAATATATGTAGAATATTTTTTAAATGCAGATAATAAAAAAGAATAATATAAAACTATACATTTTCCTGAGAGATAGACATTTTAAAAAACATTTGGATAATTTATATACATATAGCTATTTTGTGAACATTTTAAGTACAAATTGTGACTTTTCCAGATTAAATCTTGAGAAAGTTGTAGAAAACCACATTGGGGAGGTGGGAGAGAGAATGAACCTAGAGAATCACATGGATGACTTCTTAGCTGGTCAAAGAAAAATGAAACATGGAAGATAAAATTTGGGGTCTGGGACATAGCACTGAAGGGATTTTAGGCAAAGTCAGGTGAGACTTAGAAGGCACCTGAGTCCAGGTATAGAAAAGGTAAAAATGTAAAAATTAGTTGTAAAGATAAAGATTTATATCAAACATTTTTGATTTTATTTTTTTAAGTTTAAATTGCTGTAGACTTTTTGAAAATTGCTTGTATGTGTATTCTCATTCTATGGCATTAGCTCTATAGCTACCACATTTAAAGCTGGCTGGGGCAAATAAAGCAGCCCCACCCACAGAGCCTGGCAGAGAGCATATACTCTAGAGCATGAGCACGCGCCTCTCCATTCTTTGATCAAAAAACAAAGCTTTCCTTTGCTTCTGAACTGAACTCAGTCTCATTCTATTAGCTCCAGTGACACCAGGCAGGTGGACCCTTGGTGGGGCTCGACTTGGGAGGGTCGGTAACATTTCTACAGCAGGAGCTATTTTCATGGATGCAGCCTCGAGAGAACAATGTGTGCTGAGACCAACTGGACAGTATATGCTAGTGAACCCAGTTCAGGCCTCTGCATAAGCTAAGATCCTGGCAGGTGTGGAGATCTACTCATCTTGCTGCCACACAAAACAAGTCCTGAGCAAAGACCTACTGCCTCCTTCTTCAGACAACAATGGAATTTGCATTACACTGAAGAATTTTATGCAGGAAAATCCTGACTCTACATTCTAAGAACTGCACCAGTCATATTCTAGATTAGCAGTAATTTCCCACCAATTTCCGTGTCATGAATTAGCTGTGTGGCTGACAGGGTCTTGGTGCTCCGGCCGGGTGTCAGTCCTGAGCCTCCAAGGTGGGAGAGCCGAGTGCAGGACATTAGACCACCAGACACCTCCCGGGCCCACGTAATATCAATCAGCGAGAACTCACCAAGAGATCTCCGTCTCAACGCTAAGACCCAGCTCCACTCAACAACTAGCAAGCTCTAGTGCTGGACACCCCATGCCAAACAACTAGCAAGACAGGAACACAACCCCACCCATTAGCAGAGAGGCTGCCTAAAATCATACTAAGTTCATAGACACCCCGAAACACGCCACTGGACATGGTCCTGCCCACCAGACAGACAAGATCCATCCTCATCCACCAGAACACAGGCACCAGTCTCCTCCACCTGGAATCCTACACAACCCACTGAACCAACCTTACCCACTGGGGGCAGACACCAAAAACAACAGGAACTACGAACCTGCAGCCAGCAAAAAGAGACCCCAAGCACAGTAAGTTAAGGAAAATGAGAAGACAGAGAAATACGCAGCAGATGAAGGAGTAAGGTAAAAACCCACCAGATGAAACAGATCCAGAGGAAATAGGCAGTCTACCTGAAAAATAATTCAGAGTAATGATAATAAAGATGATCCAAAATCTTGGAAATAGAATGGAGAAAATACAAGAAACGTTTAACAAAGAACAGGAAGAACTAAAGAGCAAACAAACAATGATGGACAACACAATAAACAAAATTAAAAATTCTCTAGAAGGAATCAGTAACAGAATAATTGAGGCAGAAGAACAGATAAGTGACCTGGAAGATAAAATAATGGAAATAACTACCGCAGAGCAGAATAAAGAAAAAAGAATGAAAAGAATTGAGGACACTCTCAGAGACCTCTGAAACAACATTAAATGCACCAACATTCGAATTATAGAGGTCCCAGAAGAAGAGAAAAAAAAAGGGACAGAGAAAATATTTGAAGAGATTATAGTTGAAAACTTCCCTAATATGGGAAAGGAAATAGTCAATCAAGTCCAGGAAGCGCAGAGAGTCCCATACAGGATAAATCCAAGGAGAAACATGCCAAGACACAGATTAATCAAACTATCAAAAATTAAATACAAAGAAAAAATATTAAAAGCAGCAAGGGAAAAGCAACAAATAACATACAAGGGAATCCCCATAATATTAAAAGCTGATCTTTCAGCAGAAACTCTGCAAGCCAGAAGGGAGTGGCAGGACATATTTAAAGTGATGAAAGGGAAAAACCAGCAACCAAGATTACTTTACTCAGCAAGGATCTCATTCAGATTTGACGGAGAAATTAAAACCTTTACAGATAAGCAAAAGCTAAGAGAATTCAGCACCACCAAACCAGCTTTACAACAAATGCTAAAGGAACTTCTCTAGGCAGGAAACACAGAGAAGGAAAAGACCTACAATAACAAATCCAAAACAATTAAGAAAATGGTAATAGGAACATACATATTGATAATTACTTTAAATTTAAATGGACTAAATGCTCCCACCAAAAGACATAGACTGGCTGAATGGAAACAAAAACAAGACCCGTATATATGCTGTCTACAAGAGACCCACGTCAGAGCTAGGGACACATACAGACTGAAAGTGAGGGGATGGAAAAAGGTATTCCATGCAAATGGAAATCAAAAGAATGCTGGAGTAGCAATTCTCATATCAGACAAAATACACTTTAAAATAAAGACTATTACAAGAGACAAAGAAGAACACTACATAATGATTAAGGGATCAATCCAACAAGAAGATATAACAATTGTAAATATTTATGCACCCAACATAGGAGCACCTCAATATATAGGGCAAATGCTGACAGCCATAAAAGGGGAAGTGGACAGTAACACAGTAATAGTAGGGGACTTTAACACCCCACTTTCACCAATGGACAGAGCATCCAAAATGAAAATAAATAAGGAAACACAAGCTTTAAATGACATATTAAACAAGATGGACTTAATTGTTATTTTTAGGACATTGCATCCAAAAACAACAGAATACACTTTCTTCTCAAGCACTCATGGAACATTCTCCAGGATAGATCATATCTTGGGTCACAAATCAAGCCTTGGTAAATTTAAGAAAATTGAAATCATATCATGTATCTTTTCTGACCAAAATGCTATGAGACTAGACATGAATTATAGGAAGAAAACTGTAAAAAATACAAACACATGGAGGCAAAACAATACACTACTAAATAACCAAGAGGTCACTGAAGAAATCAAAGAGGAAATCAAAAAATACCTAGACGCAAATGACAATGAAAACACGACATCCCAAAACCTATGGGATGCAGCAAAAGCAGTTCTAAGAGGGAAGTTTATAGCAATACAATACTATCTCAAGAAACAAGAAACATCTCAAATAAACAACCTAACCTTACACCTAAAGCAATTAGAGAAAGAAGAACAAAAAACCCCAAAGTTAGCAGAAAGAAAGAAATCATAAAGATCAGATCAAAAATAAAAAGAAATGAAGGAAACGATTGCAAAGATCAATAAAACTAAAAGCTGGTTCTTTGAAAAGATAAACAAAATTGACGAAATAGAAAATATAAACAGACCAATCACAAGCACTGAAATTGAGACTGTGATTAGATATCTTCCAACAAACAGAAGCCCAGGACCAGATGGATCCACAGGCGAATTCTGTCAAACATTTAGAGAAGAGCTAACACCTATCTTTCTCAAACTCTTCCAATATATAGCAGAGGGAGGAACACTCCCAAACTCATTCTATGAGGCCACCATCACCCTGACACCAAAACCAGACAAAGATGTCACAAAGAAAGAAAAGTACAGACGAATATCACTGATGAACATAGATGCAAAAATCCTCGACAAAATACTAGCAAACAGAATTCAGCAGCACATTAAAAGGATCATACGCCATGATCAAGTGGGGTTTATTCCAGGAATGCAAGGATTCTTCAATATACACCAATCAATCGATGAGATACACAATACTAACAAACTGAAGAATAAAAACCATATGCTCATCTCAATAGATGGAGAAAAAGCTTTCAACAACATTCAACATCCATTATGATAAAAACTCTCCAGAAAGTAGGCATAGGGGGAACTTACCTAAACATAATAAAGGCCACATGTGACAAACCCACAGCCAACATCATTCTCAATGGTGAAAAACTGAAACCATTTCCTCTAAGATCAGGAACAAGACAAGGTTGTCCACTATCACCACTATTATTCAACATAGTGGTGGAAGTTTTAGCCACAGCCATCAGAGCTGAAAAAGAAATGAAAGGAATCCAAATTGGAAAAGAAGAAGTAAAGCTGTCACTCTTTGCAGATGACATGATACTATACATAGAGAATCCTAAAGATGCTACCAGAAAACTACTAGAGCTAATCAATGAATTCGGTAAAGTAGCAGGATACAAAATTAATGCACAGACATCTCTTGCATTCGTATGCACTAGTGATGAAAATCTGAAAGAGAAATTAAGGAAACACTCCCATTTACCATTGCAACAAAAAGAATAAAATACCTAGGAATAAACCTACCTAAGGAGATAAAAGACCTGTATGCAGAAAACTGTAAGACACTGATGAAAGAAATTAAAGATGATACAAAGAGATGGAGAGATATACCATGTTCTTGGATTGGAAGAATCAAACTTGTGGAAATGACTATACTACCCAAAGCAATCTACAGATGCAGTGCAATCCCTATCAAACTACCACTGGCATTTTTCACAGAATTAGAACAAAAAATTTCACAATTTGTATGCAAACACAAAAGATCCTGAATAGCCAAAGCAATCCTGAGAAAGAAAAACGGAGCTGGAGGAATCAGGCTCCCTGACTTCAGACTATACTACAAAGCTACAGTAATCAAGACAGTATGGTACTGGCACAAAAACAGAAATATAGATCAATGGAACAGGATAGAAAGCCCAGAGATATACCCACACACATATGGTCACCTTATCTTTAATAAAGGAGGCAAGAATATACAATGGAGAAAAGCCAGCCTCTTCAATAAGTGGTGCTGGGAAAACTGGACTGCTATATGTAAAAGAATGAAATTAGAACACTCCCTAACACCATACACAAAGATAAACTCAAAATGGATTAAAGACCAAAATGTTAAGGCCAGACAGTATAAAACTCTTAGAGGAAAACATAGGCAGAACACTCTATTGACATAAATCACAGCAAGATCCTTTTTGACCCACCTCCTAGAGAAATGGAAATAAAAACAAAAATAAACGGAATCTAATGAAACTTAAAAGCTTTTGCACAGCAAAGGAAACCATAAACAAGAGTGAAAGACAACCCTGAGAATGGGAGAAAATATTTGCAAATGAAACAAATGACAAAGGATTAATCTCCAAAGTATACAAGCAGCTTAATATCAAAAAAACAAACAACCCAATCCGAAAATGGGCAGACCTAAACAGACATTTCTCCAAAGAAGATATACAGATTGCCAACAAACACATGAAAGAATGCTGAACATCACTAATCTTTAGAGAAATGCAAATCAAAACTACAATGAGGTATCACCTCACTCCCGTCAGGATGACCATCATCAAAAAATCTACAACAATATATGCTGGAGAGGGTGTGGAGAAAAGGGAACCCTCTTGCACTGTTGTTGGGAATGTAAATTGTTACAGCCACTATGGAGAACAGTATGGAGGTTCCTTAAAAAACTAAAAATAGAACTAGTGTATCACCACCCATCAAACCCACTACTGGACATATACCCTGAGAAACCATAATCCAAAAAGAGTCATGTACCACAATGTTCATTGCAGCATTATTTACAATAGCCAGGACATGGAAGCAACCTAAATGTCCATCGACAGATGAATGGATAAAGAAGATGTGGCACATATATACAACAGAATATTACTCAGCCATAAAAAGAGAGGAAATTGAGTTATTTGTAGTGAGGTGAATGGACCTAGAGTCTGTCATACAGAGTGAAGTAAGAAAGAGAAAAACAAATACCATATGCTGACACATATATATGGAATCTAAAAAAAAAAACTTACTGAAGAACCTAGGGGCAGGACTGGAATAAAGATGTAAACGTAGAGAAGGGACTTGAGGACATGGGGAGGGGGAAGGGTAACCTGGGATGAAGGGAGAGAGCAGTGTGGACATATATGCACTACCAAATGTAAAATAGATAGCTAGTGGGAAGCAGCCACATAGCACAGGGAGATCAGCTAGGTGCTTTATTACCACCTAGAGGGGTAGGATAGGGAGGGTGGGAGGGAGAGACAAGAGGGAGGGGATATGGAGATATATGTATACGTATAGCTGATTCACTTTGTTATAGAGCAGCAACTAACACAACAATGTAAAGCAATTATACTCCAATAAAGATGTTAAAAATAAGCTGGCTGGCAGGTGAATGTGGAGATGCTGTAGTTTATAAATGGGAACTCTGGCAGAAGTGGTTAGCCATCCAGCAATAATCTGTGCTCCCATTCCAGTAGGGTAGTTCTCACTCGGGAGGGTCAGCCCAGGCAGCAAGTACATTCCCAGAAATCCTTGCATGTAGGTGTAGCAATATGCCTGAATTCAAGTCAATAAAATATGAGCAGAGGTGACATGTGCCTACAAGTTTATTTCCCCAAATATCCACTGGAATTTATTATTATTTTTTAATACTCTTTATCGTCAGGCTGGCTAAACTAGAGAGACCTCAGGACAGCCTGGAAAACCACCTATTTAAGATGGCAGAGCCTCTACTATTTTGGGTTTCTGAATGACCAGATGAAGGGGACTGTAAAGCTGTCTCTGCTCAGTTTTGTATATGAGCAAAAATATACTTTTACTGTGTCAGAACCATTTGGGGGCCATTTGTTACAACAGTTAAGAAACACGAGTATACAGCATAATTCCATTTTAAGAAAAAAAATGGGCTCTTAAAAACAAAATATTGAAGAATAATTTATTCAGGTATTCCGTTCATATTGAGTGCCTATTAAATGTCAAGCACTGTTCTAGGTGCTGGGGATACAGGGATGAATGAGATAAAATCATTGCCATTACAGAACTCACAATATAGTGGAATTGACAGACAATAAACATGTAAACGGATACATAGGTAGTATCATTCCAAATGCTGATAAGTTTTAGGAAGAAATATAAAAGTGCAATAATTTGTGAAATGATGAGGGGAAGGATATGTGGTCAGAGAAGGCCTCTTCAAGGAGGTGATATTTGAAGTGAGACATAAATGTTGAACAAGAAGCAGCCACATGATGATCTGCAAAAGAGGCATTCCAGTCAGAGGGTCTGATAAATGCAGACACCTTGAGACAGGAATGAGCTTAGTGTGTTCAAGACACAGAAAGACAACTTGGAACATTGAAAGTGAGAGGAAGAGTGACTTGGGTTCAAGTTGGAGAGAGGGCAGATCCTGGAGGGCCTGAGAGGGCCTGAGAAGCCATGGTAAGCGGTCCCAGAAGCCATGAAGGGTTTTAAGTAGGCACTGAAATCATCTGATTCCTTTATTCAGGCAATCTTTCTGGCTGCTGGGTAGAGAATAGATTGCAACAGGGCAAAAACTAAAGCATGCTGTAGTAATCCAAGCAAGAGATGTTAGGGCTTGCACTGGAGTGGAAGCAGTGGAACGATGGGAAAAGACTGGACTTAGGATATAAAAATAGACAGCATTAGATCTCATTGTTAGTCGCTGTTAGGCTACAGGAAAATGAGCGTTAAATGTGAAGCAGATGAATATGACTTACTAACTCTATATTATTATCTGATTCTATTAAGATGCTTATATTAAGATCCTTATATTAATATCTAGGATTGGCAAACTCTAGCTTGTGGGACAAATGCTGCCTATTGCCTGGTTTGTAAATAAAGTTTTTGAAACATAGCCCCTGTCCCCCAGCTGATTTCTGTATTCCATGTGGTCACTTTTGCATCACAACGGCAGACTTGGTAAGTTGCAACAAAGACTTTATGGGCAACAAAGCCTAAAATATTTTCTATCTGGCCCTTTACTGAAAAAGTTTTTAGACCTCTGCTAAAGAGATTATTCTCTACATTTTATAATTTATCTTGTAGTAAAAAGAGTCTGGAATTGAAATAATGAAATTGCCTAATTCTCAGGCAGCTTTTTGGATCTCTCAGGATTCTGGATTGGTACAATTTTTTTTTAGCCTTTAGTAGCGTATGTTTGCTTCATGGCAGTCACTAAAATCAAAATTAATGCAAATCAACCATCACAAAGATTATGTCTTAGATTTGGAAGAAACCTTCGTGACCATCTGGTCTGACTCCTTTATTATTTTAGAGAAGGAGACAGAACTGCATGGTCCTTATGTTCACTAGTTCAGGGTCACAATGTCAGTTAGTGGCAAAGAGAAACCTAGAATGCCTGCTTCTGCTCTCCCAGCTCAGTGCCTTTGCCATGACTAAAATGCTTAAAAATAGGCATGGAAATCCTTGATCATCACAAATATGAATGGATGGAGATTTTCTTTAAAAGTCATTGTTTTTACATCAGATTTGAAGTGCCCAACATTTATTTTGAACTAGGATGTTTTTCATTTCATAAAATGATCCAGCTTATTCTATTTTTAAAATTTTAAAGTGGAAAATTTCAAATATGTATAAAAGCAAAGATAATAGCAAACTGAACCCCTGTGTACCTGTCACTCAGTTTCTACAATTAACACGTGACTCAGAACATTTCATCTATTTCCTCCTACTGAGTCATATCCTTGTTCCTCTAAAACTCCTCTTTCCCAGGAGCTTGACACTGGTTGTTCTCTTTTCCTGGAAAGTTAATCTCCCAGGTAGGCCCAGGGATCATCCCTCTTTTCCCAGATTGCCCATGACTCATTCCCTCATCTCCTCCAGGTCTTTGTCAAATGTCATCTTCTCTGTGAAGCCTTCTAGAACCAGTTTTATTTAAATGACCGTCTCTGCCCGCCTTCCCCATCTACTCCCTCTGCATTATTTTTCTCCATAGAACTTATCTCACCTGGCACTTTTAAAGTTTTACTTATTTAGTTGATTGCCAGGCTGCTTGCATTGCAATGTGAGCTCAATGGAGACAGGGCTTTTGTATATTTTGCCCATTCTATATTCTCAGTGACTAGGACAGTGCCTGGTTCAGAGGAGGCATTTAGTATTTGTTGAAGGCATAAATGAATATATGTAGACTATTTCTTCAGTAGAATTTTCTTGAAATGAATAATATTTACTCTAGCTCAGAATACCACCTCTGAAATCTTGCCTGTTTTCCTATTCAAGTTAACTAGGCAGGCCAACCTAGAAGAAAACCTACAAGTTCTCTTAATTTTATCCTTTGAGCCTAAGACCTGGAAGAATGCAGAGTAAGTCCTAGTACACTGTTACTTGCTTCTTTTCCCTTTTTCTGGACTCCAATCTGGACCAATCTGTGTTCTGTAGAGATCCAGTTTCTTCATGAACCAAACCCCCTCTGAAAAAGAGAGAAAGAGAAAGTGAGCATTAGAGAGTAAAACCCTCCGAAGCTCCCTCTCCCATGAATCTTCATAGTCATATGATAACTTTACTTCCTAGTGGTAGAGAAGGAAGAGAATATTCATCAACTGTCTGCTTCATTTTGGAGCATGATTCAAATTTACCTTATCCCAGTTATGTTTCCTATTTATAACATATACTTTGTTAATATCCTGGTATCATCACATGTACCTTCTCTTCTCTTGCCTATCTCTGTGTCCCTTCTCCTGTAACATCTCCTGTGTGTGATGCTTTTCAGGGTATCCTAGATACGTGTTCACAGTGAGGGGGGAGAGGGGTGAAGTCAACAACAGACTAAGGAATTATCTTTTCAATTTCTAGATAAAAAACAACTGAGGTTCAGGGGTCATGAATTCAGGCTTTCAGATCTCTTACTCCAATAACCTCACTTTGTTGTTCACTGTCAATCTTTGTAATGCTATTTGTTGAAATTAGATCTTCATAGATATTTCACTTCCTTGTGCTACCTCTGATTCTTTTAACATGAATAAATTCTCTTCAAGCTTGAGAGTGTGAGTGATCATCACAGGTGATATTAACCTGATTGGTGAGAATATCTTTCATTGTCTGGTTCTTCATGAAACCCCAAAGACCCTAGTACATGTACCATGTGGCACTGAATACATATTGATTAGACTGATGAAAAATAAGATTTTACGAACATAAAGTATTCAAAAAGAATCAAACCAGTAGCTCCATTTGAGACAGAGAACAGGGTATTCAACTTATGATTAAATTTTAAAAGATGCTTTAGGCAGAAAAATATAGAGGGAAGAAGACTCCCAATCTAATTCTGTTGAAGCATATTAAACATTCATTAATTAATTTACTAGTTTATTCCACAAACACATGTTGAGAGCCTACTGTGTCAAGCATTATTTTTGGGGCTAAGTATACAAGATGATTTAAGCATATCCCCTTTTCTTAAGGGATCCTGCCTAGTTGGGGAATGACTAAATCAACAATTACAAGGTGTATGATAAATACTGCAATAGAAAACAGGAAATTTTGTAGCATAGATAAGTAGTACCAACTTAATTTAACAGAGGGTAGTCAGGGAGTGATTCTTAAGCTGAATTTTAAATGTTGAGTAGGAGTTAGATAGAATGATGGGTAGGGGAATAGGAGGGAATGAGAAATTGTTCTTTAGGTACAGGACACAGTAGGTACAAAGCACAGATGTGGCTTCTGGGAAAAGCAAGTATTTTGGCTAGAGCCATTGAGCCATGTTTTGAGATGAGCCTGGAAAAGGCAAGAATGTGCCATGGAGCCTTTGTACACTATAAAATTTGGATTTCATCCTCAAGCAGTGAGCCACCTTTAAGGATTTTAATGGTGGGGGTGGGTGAAGGCAGAGAGATCACATAACTATAGGGACTGATCTTACGAGAGTAGACGCTAAGAGCAAGCCTGAATGAAGGTGACAGTGAATAGAAGAGAAAAATTTCAGAGGCATCCTTAATAGGATTGATGATTAATTCAGTGAAGGGGTGGGCAAGCAAAGAGAGAAGGAGAATGAGAAGAGGCAAGTGATGTATAAAGACCCAGGGAAGGATGGAAATTAAAATAAAAGGGCAGTTTTAAGAAAGAGAGGTTGGTTAACTGCAACAAAATCACAAAGAGGTCAAACAGACTAGGAATTACCTGTAGATTTATCAATTAGGGATTAAATTGTGATCTTTGTCATAGTAATTTCAGAGGAATGGTTAGATTAGAAGCTAGTTTTTAATGTACTGAGTCAGGAATGGATCCAAATTATGGGTGGCCTTCTGCTGTACAATTTGGGGGTTCTTTATAAGAAAAAGAACACACAATTATGAATTCAAAACCATGTATAAGGCCTTGGAAGGGGTTCATGCAATGAGGGCCCCTGACATACAGCTTCATTTGCTGTTTAACAAATCCACCTTTGGGCTGAAGAAGGAATGAGCGATGATTAAATAGCAAGTGCTGTGTCCTCCTTCAAGAACCTTGGCTTTGAAAGAAAGAAGAAAAATGGAAAAATCACAGTGTGCGGAGGTAGAGAACAGAGGGCATAGGAGGAGTGTGTGCGTGTGTGTGTGTGTGTTTCCTTTATGGAGTGACATGAGCATGTTGGTGATACGACTTGAGGTGATGGAGGGAGGTGTGGAAGATACATAAGAGAGAGCATGAAAAGTAGATCAGGGCTTCCCTCGTGGCGCAGTGGTTGAGAGTCTGCCTGCTAATGCAGGGGACACGGGTTCGAGCCCTGGTCTGGGAAGATCCCACATGCCGCGGAGCACCTGGGCCCGTGAGCCACAACTACTGAGCCTGCGCGTCTGGAGCCTGTGCCCCGCAACGGGAGGGGCCGCGATAGTGAAAGGCCCGCGCACCGCGATGAAGAGCGGTCCCCGCACCGCGATGAAGAGTGGCCCCCACTTGCCGCAACTAGAGAAAGCCCTCGCACGAACCGAGGACCCAACACAGCCAAAAATAAAAAATAAATAAATAAATAAAGTAGCTATAAAATTAAAAAAAAAAAAAATATTAAAAAAAAAAAAAAAAAAAAGTAGATCAAAGTACCTGAGGGTATGACAGAGGATGGAATCAAGAGGAACAGGACAAAGGAAAGAAAATTTGGGGAGTAACCCAAATAAGAGGATTCTTGAGAGGAGACTTCTGGATGTGCTGGCACAGACATAGAAATTATGCCAAGAGAATGGTGTCACAGAACCTCGGGGAGGAAATACATGGAAATCTTGGGAATACAGTGCTGAAAAGTGTTCAGTGTAGCTGGGAGGTCCAAGATGAAGATCCCACATGGCCCATACTATTTGACCATCAGAAAGCCATTGATGACTGTTATCAAGGAAATTTCAGTGGAGTGATGGGGATAGAAACCCAATGATGTTGGGTGGAAAAGTGAAGGGGAGGTGTGGAAGGACAGCCGTGTGAGTGGCCTCAAAATTGGATGTGTTTACGAGGGGAAGGAGGGAGGCAGGGCAAAAGCCAGAGGAGCATGTAAGTCAAGCAAGGGTTTTATTATTTACTTGTTTAGAGTTTGTGGTAAGATAGAACATGCTTAATATGATGGGGGGCTCAAAGCAGAAGAGAGGGAGAGAGGAGACAAAGGAAATGTATCTGGGGAAAGAAAAGCATTGGTTAAAAAAATTATTGCCCTTTTTCTAATTTGAAAAACAATATGTACAGGTAAAGCATACAAATAATATAGAAATAATAGCATTTACTTTCTAAAAGTAAATACTGAGAAAACTTTGGTTTTATACTTGCAGACATTTTCTACTAAAAACATGAATATACATACATACAGATATACAAGTAGAAAGATACTTTTTAAAATAAGAATAAAAAATAAGAATTAAACAGGACATTCAGTATACTGCTTAATTTCACTTGAAATTGTGCAGTGATGTTCATATAGGTAGTTAGAGATCTAGCTTATTCTTTTTGATAACAAATCATTATCTTAAAAAAAATCAGTCCTCTATTGATGGGTGTAATTGTTTTCAGTTTACCACTATCACAAATAAGGCTACAATTGTCCTCTTTGCATATTTGTGTGAGTATTCATATAGAATTTATTGCTTAAATTACATTGCCAGAAAGGTATGTAAATTTATATTATTACCAGATGTTTCCAATTTTCCTCCTCAAAACGTTATTATTCTAATTTATACCCCTGCCCACAATCCACTGAGTGCTTGGAAATCATATTTCAATGTTAAATTTAACTCAGTGAAGAACTGGAGTGATCATATTCTGAAGTTAGCGAGAAATCCTTTGCGGAAGTGCCTCAAATATCTTAACCACTGACTTATCTTTCTCTGAAATTTTTATTGGAGAAGTGGATAGCAAACTATTTCATACTGAATTTTGTTATATGATTTGCTAATTATCCTTTTGCTACAAATATGGAAGTATTTTGGCTATATTGTAGGTTAAATATATGGTTTGCTAGAACTTGAGGTAGAAGGAATTTAGAGAGGTTTTAAATCAGCTTTCTCATTGTATAACTGAAAAAAAAAAGTATTGATGGTCAGAGAGGCTGGGTTTCCCCATATACTCCCAATGATCTTTTCTGCACAACTGTTTTCTGGTGTTGATTTGACCTGGGATGCTTTCCTCTGATGCCTGGCCAGTGTCCCTTGTTCTATAAGACAGCCTCACACTATAGACTTATCTGGTATTGGCAGAGCCTGCCTGGCATTATAACAGCTGGTTTCTATGCCTGTTTCTTATTTCCCACACCTTAAATTATAAGATTTTACAGAGCAAGGCCACGTCTTATTCATCTTTGAGTCCTCAGTTCTTATTTCGAGGATATACACATTAGAACTTGCCTAAATCTTTCAGAGTTCCCCCCAATGAATTAAAAAAAATCTAGGTAATGATTACAATGCATTGTAACATCACAAAATAGAGACAGTCAGCCATTAAGTGCCTTCTAATAAAGGTACATAAACTACTTCTAAGGTATTCTTGCCAAAAAAAAGAACCTGAATCTAATCAATATACATGGGATGGAGAATCATGCTAAATGACTACAGGGCTAAAATTAGCAAAATCTAGACTGGGCCAAATACACAGGACAAATATTCTCATTCTTTCAACAAACACATTATAATGAAAAAATATAGAGTGGACAACTTGTGATTCAAAAAGTCTTAAGAGATGTATCAACCAAGTGCAGTACATTTTGATCCTAATTTGAGCAAACACATTGTAAAAAAATTATGAGACAGTTGGAGAAATTTGAAGGCTAATTGGATATTTGATGGTACTAACAAATTATTGCTAATGTTTTATATAATGTTATTGTAGTTATATTTTAAACAGAGTCATGATGTTATGATGTTTTTAGAGGTACATACTGACATATTTATTCATGAAATGATATAACAATTGGAATTTGTTTCAAAACAATTTGAGCTTGATAATTGTTGAAGCTGGGTGATGGGTATGTAAGGATTATTATACTATTTTCTCAACTTTTGTATGTATTCAAAATTGTCTAAGGTAAAAATAAAAATGTTTTTGGATGTGGATAAATGAATATTACAATTTACTTTTTAACTTATGTTGGAATGACTTTCCTCATTCCCACTTCTATTTCTATTCTCTTCCAAAAGCCTGGCTATGCTAGTAGTGTTTTTTAAGTGAGCTTTAAGCTAGGACAGATACAGACAGTATTTCAATATAAGAAATAGGAAATATGCTGGTAATAGAGTCACCTTTGTAGTACATAAATTCTTACTGGTTTTCAGTAAGAAATCTGAAGCCCAGACAACTGTGAGGATTTTTTCCATCCCCTTCGTACTCTAGCTTTAGTATCTAAAGCTCCCCCTCCCTGTGTGCCATGTGATATCAAATGGAGGCATGAATGGCTGATACCCTACACTGGAGCCTGGACTTCAAAGGAGCTGGGACTTTGGCATGGGAGGAAGAAGAGGGGAATGAAAGTGCCTGAGGATGAAGAGAGCACTGAGGCTTTGTAATTGGAGAATCACTGTATCCCTGGCTTGATCTTTCTCAGGATGATAGATTTCTTAAGAGGCTCGTAAGACATTCAGCATATAAGCATTATCTGATCCCTGGACAATCTCAGGCACTTTTGAGTAACAGGTTACTTGCTAGGAGGGACCATTGCTCGCACCAAATTTTCCCATGTTGTTGGCATTGTACATTCCCCGACTGCAAGGATCTTCTATGAATTCAGGGAACTGTTGATTAGAGTTTGCTATGTTACTTAGCTGTGCGTCAGTAAAAAGACCTTGTTCAAAACAAATGGAAGAGTAGGTCTGCAAGGAATACTTCTCAAATACCAAGTATATTTATGTGACACGCAGTTTCCTTGGTAATTCATGGAATAGGGAGCAGGAAGGGCTTATGAGTTTCCTCATAAGGGGGTGGTAGTCGTGGGAGTTTATGGTTTCTTCTCCACGTGGTTGAAATTCACGGAAGGGTTGCTACAAGCCTACTTTTGTACCTGTGGGATACTGAAGGTCAGTAGGAGATAAGACTCTTTCAACTGTGTATTTCTACATTAGAATATTTAGAAGAATAAGTTGTATTAATATTCACTAGTCAGAAACTAGTTAGACTCTTATTATGGGCTCCACTAGCTTATATATATGTAGACATTTTTAAGATTCTCTAAGAGACCAACCAATGTATTTAGAAAATAATATTCTCTGTGGAAAATGTTATTGGGTTGGGGATTATTTAACCTACAAAAAATGGAAGCAGATTTTTCTCAGTGTCTGAAGACGTATTTGGTTGTTTCTAGTTACTTGATAGGGTTTGAAATGTCATACACATTAAGACGTGGTATATACATAACTAAAGTGTGGAGAAGGAATATTGATAATAAAGGCAAAAAAGGTAAGGATTTCTGAAGACCCAAAGAACCATAGAAAACTTATCATACTGATTAGCTAGGAATAGAATGTCAGAATTGGTACCTTGAAGATTTTCTTTTAAATCTGTAGTTTCCTTTTAATCCAAGTGGAGAACTGTTAGATTTATCCCTTACCTGATGGAGTTAACATCTCAATTCTGGCTTCCAGTGGTCCTGCAGACTTTGGATTATTTAAGAATTCCTTAGTTAGCTCTGTTTCATGTGGGAAGAAAGATTGAGAATGGATCTTTTGTTTGAGAAATTCACTGGAACTAGCTTGGGGGCCAGTTCTTGCTTGTCAATCATGTTCTTGTCTTTTCAAGATAATGCATGTTTTTTTCCTTCTTAGCCCCCAGCTAATAAGTGATCCTAAAATTGAAAAACAACAAAAATTATGTGTAGCAGAAGGTTAGTGATATTAGGCATATACTGTGCTGAAATGCTCCAACTTCCAAGGACTAAGTATTAGGTGTTTATGTGGTAGTTTGAAGTTGCAGGTTATTCTGAATGAATTGAGGTCATCCATGAAAAAAAAAATGAAATGGCCAGAAAAGTGTTTCCCAGTATTTTTTTTTTTTTTTTTTTTTAGTAAAAAGCACATCTCTTCTTTAGAAGGAGAGGACCAATGTTATTTTCAATAATTTGAGAACTAGAGAAAAAAGAAAACTCTAACCTGGAGAGTTCCATGAAGTCATAGATACCATGAGGCTTTTGCAGTCAATCTCACCTATGAATCACTGTTCATCAATATCATGCCTGCCTCAACTGACTGGTCACTGCAGCACTACTAAAACCTAAGTGGTATTTCTTATAAAATGTCCATTTGTCGAGCATAATGCTGCTGCCTGTACTGCCACTTGCTAGGTTGTGCAACACTTCAGAATTAATTTCGTGCCCTCTCCCGTCTGCCTTCCTTCCCACTCCCCCTGAATTACATTCCTTCTTTGGCTAGCCAAATAGGTATATTAAAAGGCAGAAAGAAGAAATATGAACTATAGAGAAAGAATATTTCATGAAAACAGTGCCTGATTTAAGACATCCATAAATGAAAGTTATTTTCACAATGAAGGGACATAATCAAAGGATGTGATGGGTCTGAAGACTCCTGAAGCAATTTATTTGGAAGTACTGAAGCAGAGACCCTTGTAAAAGCTTTACAAATGCTGCTTCACCTACCATGCTACTTAACGGAGCACAACAGAAATCTTTCTCCCAGTGACATTAAATTCCCTTATTATAAGATGGTTTTACATATGGATTGAGT
The DNA here is from genome assembly GCF_949987535.1 of Balaenoptera acutorostrata. NCBI lineage: Eukaryota > Metazoa > Chordata > Mammalia > Artiodactyla > Balaenopteridae > Balaenoptera > Balaenoptera acutorostrata. Next base: position 17,653,427 of record NC_080070.1, on the reverse strand, counting down.
GGCAACTTTTATTAGAGACTGAAAAGCAGGGGGAAATGAGATCAGAATATGATACCATAGGCAGAATGACTATTAAATATTTCTTTTTAAAAATGAGGATCTGAGAGGGTAATGAAATCTGTCATCTTGGTTTTGGGAGAAACAGTATAACACTATTACAAAGATATGGACATTTTTGAAGAAAATTCTCTACCCTCATTGTTTATTCAGCATCTTTTTTTTTTTTTTTTGGTAGAAAAAAAAAAAAGAGTTTCACTGGGGTGTTTTCAATGTAGGAATTTTAAATTACTGCCAGTATGTGCTAACAGGAGCATGTAAATGGGAGACCACCATTTTCGCTCCAAAATCTAGAATAGAACAGTAATAGATATTTGGGTACTTGAGTTGAAAATTGAGAACCATGAATAAAGAAGGAGAAGAATATGTTTTCAGAATTCTGTAAAAAGTTGGGGATTATTAGATTAATTATTCCTTGATTTAGGCAAGCTAGGCAAGGGGTGGCAGCCATTTGGGGCCAGATAGGAAATTGGGAGAAAAGGCCTCTTCAGTGGAGAGGAGGGCTGAGAAAGACTTGGCCTGAGAACAAGATAAGAAGTGGGTAGAATTAGCAAGAGAATGTTTACTTTCTTAGAGAAGCATTGATTGGGAGTGGAACAAATTTAGGGAAGTAGAGAAAGATAAGCAGAGTTTAAAGATTATTAAATGTTATAGTTTAGAGATTGTTTAGAGTTTAGAGATTGTTAAGTGCTGTGGTAAACCCTATGTCTGCATTAAACCCTCATAGCTGATTCTCTGCTTATTGTATAATATGGTGAAAAAAATGTCATTACCTAAACAGCTGGCATTAGAATTGCTCACACAGTGAACTGTCTTTGGCTGGAATTTTATCTAAGTGTGTGCAGAAGGCATACTGGTGCCAAGCCATCTGAGAAAAGAGCAAATATGCTAGTGGAAAAGATTTTTTTGCTCTTCATGAAGTGCAAAGATAGCTGAGAAGGCAGAGAAGGGAGAAAGGTGAAAGAGGAAGAAGGCGTAACGTGATGTGTACTGGCTGCCATGTTGACGGGAAAGGTCCAGGACACACATTTGATAGCAGGCTGACCAGAAAGTTCTTTTGTGTAAAGAAATTTCTTGGATCCAAATGCCTTTCTGATCCCTCAAAGAAAAACACAATCTAAGCCAAAATAGTGAGCTCATATGCAAAATCATCTTCAAAACATGTCCCCTACATACCTCTTCTTCCAACCTGATTGCTGAATGTGCATAATCTCCTTCTAGTTAGAAATTTGAAGCTGCAACAGACTCCAGCTTTTCAACAAGATCTACTATACACCCAAATTATTTGTGTGAGTTGGGTTTGGGAGTAAGTGATGTAGGGACTAAGTTCCATGTTTAGTTTGATGTTGTGCAGAAAAATGTCATTCATTAAGTCACTAACTCCAGTTAAACTTATTTTTTTTAAATAGTGGCACTGAAATAGCTTTGTTTTAAAAATATGCCAGAGACATCCTTATAGCAGGCCCAATCTATTGTGGTTTATCTAACACACTTCCTAAATGGTATATTGCCTGATTGTCTTTTAAGAGTTTGAAAATATCAAGCAAAAACCAATGTGGGTTAAACATATACCTCCCACCCCAATGGGTTGACATCCTTGGTCAGGGAAAATTTAATATTTTTCTGAAGTCCAAATACAAATGTCCATCTGAATATAAAAAATGTATTATTTTTCATAATTCCTTTTCCCAATTTGGAAAAATTTGTATGGTGGCAAAAAGGTTATAAATCAGTAGAAAAAGAGCCAGGATATTTGGGTTCTAACCCTAGGTTTACCAATAACTTTCTCTGTAATATTGGTAAGTCAGCTTTCCTTTCTGGATATTATTTGCCAGATTTACAAAATAGGAGTGCTGGATTTGACTCTCTCTCTCTCTCTCTCTCTCTCTCCCCTCCAATTATATCTCTAAGTGTTTTTAGCCACAACTGAGTCAAATGACTATTTCGAAGTCTTATAAAAATATCCTAAGGCTGCAGTTATACCCCAAAAAGAGCTGATGCCATTATTCAGGTACTTCAAATCATTCAGTTTATTTAGTTTAATCTCTAGGTAATTAAAACAAATTAGATAGAAACAATAAAAGAATTTGAACAGCAAGGCAATAGGAATTGGACCTAATCACTTTTGAAAAGAATCACTTCCTAGAATTCATTCAAAAAGATTATATGAAAACGGGTAGTTAATTATTAAAGTAACCATAAACTGGCCTAAGTCTGAAAAATAAGGTACATTTGAAAGGAGAGTGATTTTGTGCTAGAATAACTTAGTCACCTCTTCTAAGAGCACAGATAAAATATTCAACAGCCCTAGTCATAAAAATGTAAGTTAAAACAAGAATCATTTTTTGCCTATCAGGTTTGAAAAGCCTAAATAGAACAATAATAACTAATGCCAGTAAAGTGTAATGAGGAGGGGAAATACAAATTAGAGCAACCAGATGCAGAATTACTTGAAAACAAAGAAAAATAATTATGACCCAAGCATATTTAATATCTTATGCTATATATATATATACATACAGGTATACTTATTTAATACCTTATGTTATATGTATATATGGAGAAAGAGAGAGAGAGATCTTTTACTATGTTCCAAGGAACAACAAAGACTTATTCTTCTACAAGTGACATGGCTTTACACTTTTAGATAGGAAGCTAAACAAAATGGCACAGAGATTTAGAATCTTGAAAGATACAGAAAAAATAAATGATCAGTCAGTATGAATACTATAGTATGTAAGAGGAAACACAGGATTCTGAGACCTTTGAAGCTCTGGCTGTGAGGCTAAGGGAGCAGACAAGGCATGGTGGAGGACATGCCCAGATGGATGATCAAGGCACGGAGCTTCAAGAGTTGTCTGTGCCATTCATATGAATTCTATTTCACTAGAGACAAGGTTGTGTGTATCCCTATCAAAACAGGAAGCAGCAATAGATGTTTAAAAGTCAAGGACTAGTTTCCCATATTTAAAATTTTGAATTTTGCCATTAAGAAAGAGTGTTTCAGGCTAGATGTATAAGAGGTATAAAGTCTCACTAGGGAAAATTGCTCTTCAAGGGGAAGAATCCATCTTGAATATAAATCTGAAGGTCAGAGTTTTTAATAAATTATGGTAGATCTTTCTCCCAACCCATCTTAAGTAAGAGTCGGAAAATTCTGGACGAGATATCTTTTTCTAGAGGAATAATGGATTACATAATCTGAGGGATCCTTTTGCTAAAATATAATATGATACTTGATAAATTACCAGAAATATATTTAATGTGTTATTATTGGATTTGCTACAAAGTAAGAAATATCCAAGGGGGTGGAAACTAACAAAAATAAAACCCAGTGAGCTGGAAACACACTAGAGAAAGGTAAGTTGTGAAAAAGAAAGCAAACCAGGGAATGGTAAAGTGTGGTTACATGAAGGAAAACACCTACAAAGATACTGGGTATCTAGAGATTTCGGCTCCTGGCAAAGCATTGAGGCTAAACCTGCGAATCCTGCATTAAGCTCTACCAAAGAGATTTTACACTGTTTTTTCCTCTATAGAAATCTGGTGAGCTTATAGGCTCCTTCCTATAATTGTGATCCCTAATGCATAAAATAAAATATATAAAATTATAATAAAACCAATTACATAAAAATAGAGTTAGCAAAGTCTTTTTTAAAAAATGTGTGATTTAGAAATAAATGTGCTTCTTATTAATTTATTAATAATAAGATCTAGTGGTGGCTCTAATAATTATAATTTTAAAGTAGTTATAGATGTAAATGATATTTTGAGATTTCTGCAACTATAGAAATATAGCATCTGTAATTGTTAGTCACAAATATTTGTTTGGCTTTACTACTGTGAAGAATTTAAAATTAGTGAGCTAACTATTCATCTTAAGAAGAGAGTGAAAGCACAGCAGAATATACCCAAGAGAATATAGAAGAAAGATAGTAATTACATTAGGAACAGAAATTAACAAAATAAGAAATCAAAGATAAATGAGAATGACAAAACCAAAAGTGGTTCTTTGACAAGATTAATAAAATATACATCTGCTGAGGCCCATCCAAAGCAAAGACGAAGACAAATATATCCAAAATTAGATATAGGAAAGGTTGTAATTACAGATATGGAAGAGATTGAAAAGGTAATAAGAAAATACTACTCACAAGTTTATGTCAACAGATTTGAAAACTTCAATGAAATATACAAATTCTGAGAAACATATAATTTACCCAAACTGACTCCAGAAGAAATAAAAAGCATGAAAATTTCTATAACATTTTAAAAAACTGAGTAATCTAAGTTCTTCCCACAGTGAAAAAAACAAGTTGCAGAGTGTGTCACAGAAGAACTCTATCAAACTTTCAAGGGGTAGTTCTAATATTATACATCTTCCAAAAAATAGAAAAATGAATATTCTCTGAACACATTTTAGAAAGCTAATATTATCTTCTAAAATCACACAAGAGCATCATGAGAAAAGAAAATAACAGACAGTCTTACTCAGGAACATGGATGTACAAATCCTGAGCAAAATACTGGCAAACTAAATCTAGCTATGCATACCAAGATCATATATCCTTAATAAATAGTGCCTTTTCCATAGAAATTCAAGAGAATTTTATTTTCTTAAGTAGTCTATAAATTAAATTCACTACATCAGCAGATCAAAAGGGAAACAAATGTATGTTTCTCTCAAAAATTGGAAAAAATTGATAAAATTCAATACCCATTTATTATAAATATTTTCCAAAGTAGGAACAGAAGAAAACTTTATTAATCTGAAAAAAGCTGGGACTTCCTTGGTGGCACAGTGGTTAAGACTCCGCACTCCCAATGCAAGGGGCCTGGGTTTGATCTCTGGGCAGGGAACTAGATCCCACATGCATGCCACAACTAAGAATTCACATGCCACAACTAAGGAGCCCACATGCTGCAACTAAGGAGCCGGAGAGCCACAACTAAGGTTCCCACCTGCCACAACTAAGACCCGGTGCAACCAAATAAAAATAAATAAATAAATTAATTAAAAAAGGTACCAACTAAAATGTTTTTAAGAACATTATTAGTGACGAATAGAAGCATTTTCTGTAACATTAGGAACAAGACAAGAATAACCAACAAAACTGCCTCTATTCAACATTATTTTCTATGTTTTAGTATATTAAGGGTAGCCAAGATAGTACAAAAGAAAAATAATAAATAATAAATAATAATAAATAATAAAATAAATAATAAATAATAAATAATAAATAATAAATAAAATAATAAAATATTAAAATAAATAATAATAAAATAATAAAATATATAAAGATATATATATATTATATATATATATATATATATATATATATATTATTTGCAGCAAATTATTGCCCAAATAAAAAAGTCCAAAGTGTTTTCAGACTTATTATTAGAATTAATTAGCACCATTTCTGGCTATAAGACAAAAATTAACTGAATTTTTATACACTGTCAACAAACAGAAATGTAATTCAAAAATAATGATCTTTACAATAGCACAAAAGTATAAGGGTACATAGGCATATGTCTAACATAAACTGTTTAAGACTTTTATTGAGAAAATTATAAAACCTCTTCAAAGACATTAAGGAAGAATTGAATAAATGAAGATATCTAATTAGTGAAGTAGAAAATTTATTATCATAAGGTGCCTGTTTTCTACAAATTAAGCTAGAGATTCAATACAATTTTAATAAAAATACCAATAGAAATTTTTGAGAAACTTGATAAGCTGATTCTAAAAATTTTGAGGGGAAGAAAAATGGCCAAAACTTTCCTGAAGAAGAATCTGGTGTGGGAACCTACTCTATAAGATATTGACTTACTTTACATTTACAGCATTTAGTGCAGTGTTATTTATGCTTCATAGAGAAATTGACTCAGGAGCCCAGGAGTAGAATCTACTTTTGTGACACCTTGATATGGAACATAAATGGCATTATCGATCAGTGGGAAAATAGGTGCTAACAGCTTGTTGTCATGTTGAGAAAAATGGAATTTGATTCTTATCTCACGTGATACACATAAAATAATTTTGGCTTATTTCTGAAAGGCAAAGCTGTAAACCTTTTAGGAGAAAATATCAAACTATTTTAAACCTTATGATGGGAAATATTTCTTTGACAAAATACGTAAGAAACAAAATGTACAAGAAAAAATTAATAAAACTGACTGCATCAAATTGAGTACTTTTTTTCATGTAAATTTACCAAGAAAGAAAGTGAAGAGAGAAGACAGTAATTGGAAGATATTTTAATAATATATAACTGTCTAAAGATTAATAGCTGTGTCATGGGCACAAATAGGGAAAATGAGGACAGCTAGCTTCCAGAACATTAGTTTAAGAGCCCTAGAAACCACAGATACACTTACTATTGGAGATCCTATACCACATTAAATCAATATTTTAAAATGCCCAACTTCCACAGCAAATATATTTTTTCTATAAAAATTGAAATAATTTATTTTGAGCTTGAAATTATTGGTCCATAATAAATTCATTTGATTTATGATGGTAATATATCTTCTTCACAGATTCAAGCATTTCAGAGCAATTCTATAAAGACAAGTGGTTTGTTCTTCCTTTAAGAGGACAGAAAGTCCAGAAGACTAGAAAGGTTGTTTGCCTTTTTTTATACAGGTTTCTGCTCCTTGTTTTGGCCACATTAGCCCCACAAATTTTGGGATGTCGGTGAAACTGTGTGGTTTTTGACTGCTGACGTGGGCACTAACTATTTTTGACTTGGTCTGCCAGTGGGCAGGACCCACCAACTGCTCACACACCAGCTAAACACAGCAGCTGCCTCTCAGGAGAGGTGCCAAATGTGATATTTCACTGCTTGAAATAATCAGATACTTGTGAGTCACAAGTGGTGCTTGGGACGCCAGCCTGTTGGGTGTTTGTTGGTGCTGAGGATTACTAAGGAGAGAGCAGAATATGATAGTGAGGGTTAATAGCAGGGATCTTTCACTTTGTTATGTGTGGACTTGAGATGGGGAGAGAGAAAAATTCCAAGTCACATTTTTACCATTCTCCATATGAGCCAAAATCCTTAGAGACTGGTTAAATTTCAACAGTTACTTAAGCAGAGACTACTGGTCATTTGTTGGGGTTCTATAGCATGAATTCCCCACTGAATCAGAGATTTGACCAGAATGACCTCCAATGTGTTTTCCAACTGTAAATTCCCTCATTCTAAGAAAATCGTATTTGCAGAAATGTGGTGGTGAGAGGCAGGGTGATTTTTTATATATAAAAAAGTTTTCAGATTAAAAATAGCTATTGCCTTTGAAAAGAGATAGAAACACATTTAATACTCCACTGGGAGCTGTAAAATATCAACGCCAATTTGTGCTCTGAAAACTCTGTAGACTGACCTTACAGGTAAATGTTTTCTACCTATGCAGTCAAAATATCTGGTCATCTCAGTGGGAAGATTAATCAACTGATTATTAGAAGGGATGGGTCTTTCCTTTTCAGAGGGCTGCATCAGCATCTGTGAATGCATGAAATGCCTAGTCAGTGTGGCATTTTCATTAGCAAGATGAAAAAGGCTTGAACTGCACCATTATGAACCAGTTTGAAATTTGGAAAGTTATAGTCCTATTTCAGTTTTACAGGTTTTTTTTTATAAAGTAAAAGATATTTGAAGTTATTTTGAGCTAACATTGTTAACTTTGGGTGTCACAGAGCTTTTGCAATTCAAGGTAAATAAGAACTATTTATTGCCCATAAAAAAAAACCAGATTGTTTTTCCTTGTAATAATGTTCATTGTTCCTGAGCCCCTCTCATTCTTTTTGGAAGAAGGGGATGGTAAGGCCCAGTAGCAGTAAACAGCTTCCTCAGGCTCAGTAGCCTGAGGACAATTATAGAGATAGCAAATTGGGGGCCTGTAGACATGTTTTGATTGGCCTATATAGAATTTTTTAAAACTTAAAAAAAATTGTGTTGGTAACATAACGGTTTGATTTCTTCACACAAAAATTTTTTAGCTTTTCTTGAAAAATCAGACAGTATGGCAATACTGGGCCCAAATTCCTTAGAGGCAACTATTAGCTAAGCCAGCATGGCCCCTCCTGTCTTTAGGTGGGAGAACACCCTTTAGTGCCTCATCTTACCCATCACTCTGTATCATCTGGTTGGCTGCAGTTGTTGACATTATGTGTTTGGTTCTATAAGATTGTCAACAAAAAAATTAATCAGTAGTCAATCTAAGAAAGAAATGGCAAAACTTGTTTGTGCCAACCTGAGGATTATAACCCAGAGAGCTCTGAAAACTGTTCCAAAGAGATAAGGGGGGAGGTCAGTATATATGTGATATTGGCCAAGGGGTACATGCAATTCAAGCACACATCTTGATATAAGGTTACTGCTATTTGCAGGAAATAGTATTTCTAAGTTAATGGTTTTAGTGCTTTTCTGAGTGTAGGAAGATGCAAGAAACTGGGTTCATAAAATTTTCTCCTGAAGAGATCTGACTATCTGAAGGCCAGTTCTACCAGTTTTCCCAGAGCACAAAGTGCCTCGTTCTGATCCTTGCCCTGAATTCCTCTCAGGGTGTACTGTAGGGCAGTGACTGCAGTGGCTAATGTCTTGATTCTTGTAGAACTGGATAATGGGCCTCATTCTTTATTTTACAATCCCTTCCCTTTCAGTCTTAATTTTGACCAAGGTTTGGGAGGCATTTCATCACCAGGCTGTCCCACGGCACTAGGAATGCTCATTCCCAAGTCAGGTGAGGATTTTGTTGATAGGCCACTTATTGTGCTATTACTGGACTAGCCCTGTTAACAGTAGCCAAAAGCCTCTGGGCCACCTGTCTTACTAGTCCGTTATGGTCCTGGAAATGGTTCCCTCTTACTGCTTCTTCCCATATCTAGAGTTACACTATTACAATCATTGACCTTATATAACTATATATTTGATTAGTTGTTTCAAGCTGCCTAGTCATCAGTATTTTTACTGGAGGCTCAGTCACACATTTGGTAACGCAAGAAAAAATAATCTTGTAAAATAGGCAGGGTACAAGTAATACATTAATAAGGTCCTGAGTATTTAAGCTCAGAACTTCCATTAGTTGCGGCCCAGTATCTCCTCAGTTCCTCTGACCCAGTCTGTTCTTCACCAATTGCTATCTTTAAGGAAAAAGATATATTGGCTTTGTTCATAAAGTTTACCAAAGATATCTGCACATACAAGGCGAGTGGTGGGTCATCATGACCCCTTACACAATTGAGAAAGGAATATTATCTTCTAAGGAGTTACATGGCTAGCTCCAAAAGAAGAAAAATTGATCTTTATGGTTGAGCAGGTTTTTCTGCCTTTGGGGAGGTCTGGTTGATACATAACACAGATGCACAATGCATAGTAGAGGGGAGGGAGGAGGCCCAAACTGGCAGAAAAAATTTTATGTTTATGTTTTTCTTGTCTTGCCTTAAAATATGAATTTTTATTTCATTAAGATATTTGAGTTTACTGATTAGGGCATAGAGTCTTTATCTCTAGAATCTCCACCTACCAGAATTATTCTCTCCATCCAATGGAGCTCTGCTTACAACCTGTTCTCTCATAGTGTCTATCTTCCACCCCACCACATCTCTTTTTTTTTTTTTTTTTTCCCACCACATCTCTTATCGCTTTAATTTTACATGTTGTGAAGCTCAGATGGGGTCTGTTGCACAGTTGCTTTCGTATCTTAATATTCTATAAGATGGCTTCTCAGATAGTTTCCTGGCATCTTGGGTACTAATTGTCTCTGTTGGCTAAGGATCTCTGTTCTGCTAAATCTGTCTTTGGTAAATAGTAGCTCCTTTATCTTTATACCAGCTCTTCTCTCAGGCACTGGCTGACATGTTTATAATCTGTCACTGGGTATGTATTGTAGTTCCCTATGTACAAACTAGGTTCATTATTTGTTTCCCTGGTCAGAATCAAAACATTGACTAGTCATTTCTGTTTCCTCCAGGGCTTCCTGTACAAATGGCTTTATGTGGAATCCTCCAGAGTGAATTCCTCTATGCTATATATTTTTGAGGGATATACCTTTACGGGAAATTATTTGAAGTCTTTATGATTGTCTAGAGGAAGGAAGACAATCCCAGCTCCCTTTCCTTCTTGAATTTCTACTCTTGACTCAGAGTCAGATAACTTTATCCCTGCTGGTGGCTTCTCAATGAGAACAGTGTAGAAGACATTACTTTTTTTTCAGCAAAGTCAAACTTCAGGTTTCTAAGAAACTTGGCAATAGTTTTAAAGTTTTCTACATTTGTACCATGTGCAAAAGGGCATATATAAAACAGGGAAAGACTTGTCCTTAAAACCCAAAGTAAATATTTACATTACACTTCAGTAACTACTTAAATTGAAGCAATCTCTATGGATAAAATTCATTTGTATAACACCTTCAATCAAAACTTTCATTTATTCATTTATTCTGTTTGACAGAGCAAACTGATCTCCATGTTATAGGTATAAGAACTCAGTGTGGGGGCTTCCCTGGTGGTGCATTGGTTGAGAATCTGCCTGCCAATGCAGGGGACACGGGTTCGAGCCCTGGTCCGGGAGGATCCCACATGCCACGGAGCCACTAGGCCCGTGAGCCACAACTACTGAGCCTGCGCGTCTGGAGCCTGTGCCCTGCAACAAGAGAGGCCGCGATAGTGAGAGGCCCGCGCACCGCAATGAAGAGTGGCCCCCGCTTGCCGCAACTGGAGAAAGCCCTTGTGCAGAAACGAAGACCCAACACAGCCAAAGATAAATAAATAAATTAATTAATTAATTAAAAAAAAAAAACTCAATGCCATTTTTGCATAGTGGAGACTATATTCATCTATTAGAATAGTTTTTTTTTGGGTTTTTTAAAAATAAATTTATTTATTTATTTATTTTTGGCTGTGTTGGGTCTTCGTTTCTGTGCGAGGGCTTTCTCTAGTTGTGGCAAGCGGGGGCCACTCTTCATTGCGGTGCGCGGGCCTCTCACTATCGCGGCCTCTCTTGTTGCGGGGCACAGGCTCCAGACGCGCAGGCTCAGTAGTTGTGGCTCACGGGCCTAGTTGCTCCGTGGCATGTGGGATCTTCCCAGACCAGGGCTCGAACCCGTGTCCCCTGCATTGGCAGGCAGATTCTCAACCACTGCGCCACCAGGGAAGCCCTAGAATAGTTTTTATTTCTATTTTTAATTCAGCTTTTTGATATCTGTAAGTTTTAGATTTGAAAAAACTCTGTATTCAGGATGACAGAATGATGTTACTGAATGGTCAACTTGGGAATTACTGTCAGGATTATTATATGTCATAGGCTGTCAAATAGGACCCAAATCAATGGAGATAAAACATTAAAGAAGTGCAAAAAATTTAAACCAGAAATTCTACTTCTAGAAGCTTATTCTATAAAATAATTTAGGATCTGTATAGAGTTTGCTAAAGAATTATTGCTAGAGCATTTTTTTTGTAATGGCAAAATATTGGAAATAAATGTTTGGAAATATATTAGCTAAATCAGTTATGTTATATCCATATAATTTACCCATTAAAAATTATGTTTTAACCCATAAGCTTAGAAATGTTACAGATATCAATTAATAGGGATCTGGTTGAATTTAAAATAGTCCATTCATACAATGGAATACTGTGTAGTCATAAAAAGGAATGAGGACACTCTCCATCAGCTGATACGGAGTGATCTCCAGGATGTATTGTTAAGTGAAAAAAGCAAGGTTCAGAAGAGTATATTTGATATGCAACCATTTGTGTATGTCTGTGCAAATGTATTTAATAAATAAAACACTCCAAAAAGGGAACAGATATAAAAGCAAGCTTTCTCTGAAAATACCTTTTTAAATAATGTTGGCTTTTGAAACTTATGAATTACTTACATTTTCAAAATTAAATTGAATTGAAAAGATACAGTAGAGTACCTACAAATTGAAAAATGAATGAACTTAACTATATATCAAGTTGATGATATTAACCACGGCGAGAATAAATTATTTCAAGTGACTTTAGAAACAATCTTTGACTGCATATATTTAGTATAATATATTCTAAGAACAAATAGAGTTGCAAACACATTTTCAAGGTTATTCAGTCCTCTGGTTGTTAGTAATAAAATTGGTATTATTTTAAAACTCTTTTACATCTATTGTAGAACAATTTAAATATGTAGTTATTTTAACATGGTCAGTAACTGCAATTTTCAATGTCATAGAAATCTCTATGACAGATGAACTCACTTCCATAGCAGCCTCATTTCTTTATAACATCTGAATCTCACTCAAGCATCTTCCCTTTTTCCTGTGTAAACATATTTGATCTGCAAAGTTGACCTTGTTTCCCAAATTGCTGCCTCTGGGTTTTCTCCTTGTCTGTTTTCTGTGCACAGGCTGTAGCTTTCTCTGCCCTGTAAATGTGGCTGCTCCCTGCCCAGTCCCACCTCAAGCACAGTTCTCTGAGCTGTAGGCCCTCCCTTCCTCTCCTGGTCTTTCTAAAGCCAGTGCTCTTCCTATTAGCATGGGTCTCTGGGTATGGTGCATGTTATGCAACTATTTTAAAATAAATGAATCAAGGAACATATGTATAAATGGGATTTTTAAAATATTACAACATTTCAGATCCAATGTTAAAATCATTGGTTAAGCCTGTTCTAGTGCTATCAATTGCCTTTCCTTTAAAAAACCCAGTAAAATACAGTAGAATTTTAAAATAGACAAACTACAGAATAATCCTTTTCAAGAGGGGCCTAATGTTCCAGAAATAAGTGGATTCAATATGTTTAAATTGGAACTTGACCAAATGTTGTTTAATGTAGTAGAAGTTGAGGGGAAGAGCCATACACAGAGTTAAATATCCAAGCTAGAATGGATTCATGGGAAAAGAATATCAAGGGCTGGTGAGTTAACAAATACATCGCCAGACACTTATATTCAAAAATCAGTGTTATGTGCTATTTTGAGGCTAGTACCAAAAAACTAAAGGTTGTATTTCTTGTTTTGGGAGGAATCAATTTACTGGAAAATAGAGAAGGATATGTATACATCTTAGGGTGCCCTATATATGCTCAGCCACACACATACAAACATATACTTTCTGGGAGGTTGCAGGAGAAATAATTACAAGTGGTTAAAACTCAGATGAGGTACTGAAAATGGGGTGAACTGAGTCAAATTAATAGCCTTTTATATTATTTGAAATGTTAATATGTGTATGTTTCATTCTTCTAATAAGAAAACAATGTATTAAAACCAGCGCCTAACATAAAGCTAAGCATGTAAGAGGTACCTAATGAATATTCGATATCTTGCTACACATGTGAAGTAACTTTTAAAATGTTAAATAGGATAATGATAAGCTCAAATTAAAAGTGTACAAAATAAGAATAGAGTGAAAAATGAGTAGGAGAAGCTGATTAAATGGAAAGAGTTGCTTTAGTTGCAGGATCATGGTGATCTTTGTCGTTTTGGTGAGGAGGGTATTGCACATAAACAATTTGTAAACCCATTTTGTAAATGCTTCCCTAAGGGCTTTGGTGTGCCTGTCAGCAAGAGATGGATCCCGCGGAGAACTCCAGAGAAGAAAGCTAAACAGCAATTCACTTTAATCTTGTGCTTTGCATTCAGATGAATATGCAAATAGGTTCAGTGAAGTGAACCTGGTTACAATATCACTTTGAAACTCAAGCTAAATTATTTTAAATGGGCAGAATACAGACCAGCTCATGAGTTTAATTTATCTCTTTTTTGAATCATGTGGTTTTGCCTTCATTTTGAAATGCTCCTGATTAGTCCATTCGAAGGACATGCATGAGGGATAAAAATATTTGCTTCCTTATGCATATTTCTTATGATATGTACATATCTTTTATGTACATTTTATACAAATTTAAATCTAAATATATATGATACTGAACAGTAAAAAATATGTTTGTGTGTATATATATGCATATGTATGTGTATTTATGTTTGTCTCTCCCTCTGCTGGTTTTCATAGAGGAGAGTAACATTACTCAATCTTTGGATCTAACATGGGAATCTCGTTTACTTATCTATACTTTTATTCATTCTTTTACCCTTTCTTCTGTGCATGAGGTGCCAAGGGGTTTATGGAAAATAAGAAGAAAGAAAAACATAAAAAGCTACAAAAGTACCAGGCTGGTGGCCCCATAGCTGTTTCTCAAGTGGACCGTAGCTGCCGTCTACTAAATCACAGCCATGTAGGTCTGGGAAGGGCAGTGAATGGACTGGTGAGTTGTGACTCACATCAAAGTCCAGGATCCTTCTACGTAGTATCCCAGAGTTTGCTTCTATAATCGTATGGTGAGTTCTAATCCTTCAGAATAAAATTAGTGAATTTGTAAAGAGAGACGAGAGAAGAGAGACAGTGTCCCTTTTCCAAAAAAAGAAAAAAAGCAACTTAATTGAAACCCCAGGGACAGTCTCTTCTCTATGATTCCATAGCCTATTTGAGCCTTAATTTTCTAATACACAAAATGATGAGTATACACAAGAATATTTCAGGAGATTGCTGTGAGGATTGATGGACTGATGGGGAGGTGGGAGGTGAGAGATTGAAAATACCACCATATCACGAAGTATGTTCCTCAAAACATGCTTGTTACTCAGAGTGCAGTCCCTGTTTCAGCAGCGGGAGCTTGTTAGAAATGCAGAAACTTGGGTTCCCTTGCAAACCGGGTGACTCAGAATCTGCATTTTAACAAAATCTTTCAGATGTTTCATATGCCTATAAAAGTTTGAGAAGCACCAGGTTAAAAACAGCTCTATCTGGGAAAGAGGCTTTTTTGGGGAAATTGACCAGCCAAAGTTCAGTAAGAAGAGGCATGCTGCCCCGTATCACAGACATGCCTTCGGGAGTCTGGGAGAAGCTGCACAATTTTGGATGGGCTTGTGTTGGCGAGGTTGGGGTGGGTACCCTGCCTCTTTAGCTACCAGCATATAATGCAAATATGAGAAACAGTTTTCATTCAGGGAATAAAGGATCAGGTCTTGGGCGACAGCTTCAGGGAGTTGTCTGAGAACCAGCTGCTAGTGCCTGGTGACTTTCTGAGAAATTGACTTCAGGCTATTGGAGGATATGGTGCCCTGGTATTGTGCTAGGTACACAATAGCTAGACACAACCAGCTCATACTGGGAATGGGAAGTCCCCTTTCTCCATTATTATGAGTGTCCAGAGGCCTTCTCTGGATAACCCTGTTTGTTTCTCTCCATACTCTAAATGATATAATGTGTAAAAAGGGCCATGTGTGTTATTCTGTAAAAGTGTGCTGTCTGTATTATAGTGCCTGCCACGTGGTAAACTTCAATAAATAATCACTATTATTTTTATGTATCTTGACATACAATCACATTTTAGCAATCATTATTGACTTATAGTTTGTCTAGACTGAACCAAAACACCTTGCCTTAGACTGAAACATCCTTCCCTCCTATTCCCCAAATTCATATGTTTAAGTCCTAATCCCCAAAGTGATTACATTTGTGAGGAGGTGATATAGGTTAAGTGAGATCATAAGGGTGGGGCCCTAATCTGATAGGGCTGGTGGCTCTTATAAGAAGAGGAAGAGACACCAGAACCCTCTCCACTTCTTTCCCCCTCCCCCTCCCTCGTTCCCTCCTTCTCCCCCTTCACCTCCTCTTTCCCCTCCCCCTCCCTCTCTCTGTCTCTGTCTCTGTCTCTTTCCCTCTCTCTCCTTGCACACACCAGGAAAACGCTATGTAAGCACACAGAGAGGAGGCAGCCACCTACAAGCCAGGAAGAGAGCTCTCACCAAAAACTGGCCATGCTAGCATCCTGATCTGGGACCTCTAGCCTCTGGAACTATAAGACAATATATTTCTGTTGTTTAAGCCACACAGGCTATGGTATTTTGGTATGGCAGCCCGAGCAGACTGATATACACCTAAATTTTCTCAACTTTGATTATTCACGTTTGGTCCTCTCTCATCCCATATATATATATGTTGGGTTTTTTAACCTAATTTCAGAACTTGATCTTTTTTCCCATTCAGTTTGTCCAGTGAGATCAATACAATTCCAATCAAAGCAGTTTGTCCTTCTATAATAAATCATCTGGCACAAGACTTTTGTTCCTACTGCTACAACCCATTGCGTTTGCTGCCCACCAGCCCAACTTTTTTTTTTTTTTTCCTCTCGACTCCCTTAGCCCTTCCTTGCTTCTGTTTGGGCTCTGTGCTCTTTGGTTGATCAGGAGATTCCTGTTGTCAAAAGACAACAGGAGAGTCATGAGGGTCATTGAAAGAGTAGTAGACATAGCAATGGCTCTCAACCTTTATTGCACATTCACTGCTGTCTGGTTCCCACCCAGAGAAATTCTGGTTTAGTTTGACACGAGTGCTGTCTGAGCACTGCAAGTTTTCACAGCTTCCCAGGAGAGTCTATTTAGTAGCCCACACTGAGAACCACTGAGCTGGATACAGGATAACCTGTGTACAGCATACCAAGAATGAATCATGCCCCAAAGGGATGTGAGGTGAAATTTAATGCCTAAATTCTACTCTTTACCACTATTCTCTCTAGTTTTGAATTAAGAAGCTCTGATATAAGGGAAAACAGGGAGTAAAATACCAATTTAAAAAAAATGGCCAAATGCCCACTATCCCAACTAAATGTGTTGCTTTTCCTTTAGAAGATGTTGGAAAATCCTTTCAGTAAGTTAGGTATGGAAATCTAAATAAAGTCTCCTTTGAGTAGTTGTCATGACCCTGACATATCTAAAAATAGCTGGTCTGAAGATCGCCAGTCTACTTACCCAACCAGTGTTAGGGTCAAGATCTATATAGCTTGCTTTGCTAATCCAAGTAAGAGCATAAATGTAGGATCGGAGAGAGGATGCTGTCTGGGCCTGGGCAAGGGGAGCATGAAGACAGACCAAGAGAGGGCAAGAGAGCCCAATGTTAATGGGCTTAGGAAGTCAAAGAGAGAGAACATACAAGTCTCTAAGCCTTTTAAGATATAGTATCCCGGCTCTCTCTCTCTCTCTCTCTGTATATATAAAGACTGAATTATGGTCTCAGATTCTGCCCATCAGAAGAAGAACTCTTTCTATCTAGGAGAAAAGCTCAACGAGACTGGACAGAAAGTGTTCCTTTATAGGGAAGTGTGGGGAGGGTTGAACATTCCTACCCTCTCAAAAACACCAGCAATGGTGGTAACCTGTATCGGAAATAAGACTAAGTATAAATAATTTGCTTCACTTTGTGCCACCCTAATGAGTTTTTAGAAAAAGATGCATTAAACAAATCATTATTATTTATTACAGAAAGGAAGTGAGGTAGCTTATAGAAGAAAGAAAGAATTTTGTGGTATCTCACAGATGCTGGGAAAAAGATGAAGAGCTCTGCTTTGAGATGGATGGAAACTTGGGATACTTTACAGGTTTCTGCAGTAGAAGTTTGGGGACCTCCCTTCTAGAGTGTGAACATTACAGTGATTCCACTCCCACCATTATCCATCACAGCCCAGAGACTGGGACATCTCTCAGAACCCAGCCCAGATTTCTGAAGGTGAGCACTTAATTGGTCCAGCTTCATTGAGATGCCAACTGCTGGCCAGTCAGTTTCAGCCACATCACAGCCCTATGATGCTGACGTCATCACAGGGGTAAAGAACAAAAAAGATACTCTCAGGGGACTGTCCCAAAGAAAAGAGGATTGTTCTGAGCAAACACCCTAAAGTGCATATACTACAAACACCTTTTGGTCTGGTTTTTTTTGGTCAGTAATAACAAGGGTAGTTGTTTTTGTTTTCCCAGGATGTAAAGATTTTAGTGAAATGGGGATTATCTTCATAAAGAAACTTTTTCATCATAAGGTTTCAACATCATGACCTACTTAATGGTATTGATCCCTTTATTACTTAGCAGTGGGGATGAGGATGAACAGTTGGAGAGGAATAAAACGCCTGTGGGGAGAACCTTTCAACGAACAGGTGGTTAAGCTTACCTATGAAATGAGGCAGAGTAAACAAGGGGTTGTACACAAGGCCCGCTAACTCCTTCAGGGAGACCTCCCTACTGTACATTGCTCTATTGACAATGATGACAATAGAAAAAAAAAGAATGCTCCATGATAAACATTTTGCATAAGGAAACTCCTTTGGGGTAAACATTTATTTTTATTATTTTTTTTTAAAGATTTACTTTTTTTAGAGCACTTTTAGGTTTATAGCAAAATTGAGAGGGAGGTACAGAGGTTTCCTATATACCCCCAGCCCCCTCACATGCACTGCTTCCCCCATTATCAACATCCCCCATCAGAGTGGTGCATTTGTTGCAACTGGCGAACCTACCTTGACACATCATAATCACCCAAGGTCCATGCTTTACATTAAGGTTCACTCTTGGTGTTGTACATTCTCTGGGTTTGGACAAATGTATAAGGGCATGTAACCACCATTATAATATCATACAGAGTCCTTTTTATCTTATTTTATTTATTTACTTTTTTATTGAAGTGTAGTTGACTTATAATATTATATTAGTTTCAGGTGTACAACGTAGTGATTTGGTATTTTTATGTGTTATGTACCATACACATTATTATTGATTATATTCCTTGTGCTGTACATTATGTCCCTGTGACTTTTTATTTTATATGTAGTAGTTTGAACCTCTTAACCTCCTTCATCTACTTTGCCCAAGCCCCTCCCCTCTGACAACCATCAGTTTGTTCTCTATATCTGTGAATCTGTTTCTGTGTTGCTAGATTTGTTCACTTGTTTTGTGTTTTTGGATTCCCAATACTGTATATTTTCACTTAAACAGGGTTCTTTTTAAAAGGCATACATGCTGTATAGCACAGGGAACTCTATTCAGTGCTCTGAGGTGACCTAAATGGGAAGGAAATCCAAAAAAGAGGGGATATATGTATACATAGAGCTGATTCACTTAGCTGTACAGTAGAAACTAACACAATATTGTAAAACAACTATACCCCAATTAAAAAAATAAATAAAAGCCATACATGACTTAAATTTTCATCTAAGAGAAGGAGCATAACCTCCTTTGGTTTCTAGGACCCAAAATACTTGACAAGGAGGAAAGTCTTTGGCAGAAGAGGGCTACGAAGGCAAACTAGACCAAAGGAGCAGTTCCTCAGAGCCTCATATACACAATTCTGGTGGGAGCACCATCAAAGTTCCTTTTGGGGGATGGATTAGCAAAATTCAAAAGTTCATTTTGATATCTTTAGAGAGAAATCATATTTTCTAGGCTTCTAAGAGGTTAACTGAATTTTTTACAGTCATCTCTTCTATCTTTTTTCTTTAACTTGTAATTAGATTGGTTGGGAGGGTTCTGTGCAGCTGCTGTTTTGATTGCTGGAAGCTGAACTCAGATGGGCCATCAGGAGGGAGGTTCAGATGTTTGGGGAGGGAGAGCAAATTGAGAAGGAGCACATGTTTTAGGACTCCTGTTGCTTTATGGTTCTTGCTGTGGGTGAGATTGTGTGCTGAGTAGATTAGTTGGTTAATGCTGTGAGGATTAAGGGTTAAAGTAGATGCATTGGTAGTTACATAATTAGTTTCTAGTCCACAGATTATGCAGAGCAGAAAGAATAATGTGGATTGAGCAGTGCAAGTCCACCGCTGCAAGTAATTTCATTTTTTTTTCATTATGGAGTTGCTCTAGATCCATAATTAAAGGTATTCAATAAAGAGAAATATAAATGCTTTCTCTCTTTTGCTCTATTTTGTTTCTTGTGGTTCAGGGCACTAATTATAAAATCTATTGTAAAAGTTAAAGAGTTTGATGAGATAATTTACAGTAATTCTGAACCTGAATAATAACTCAGACTTGTGAGGTTTTACACATACTTGTAAAAAGTCTGGGACTGACTTTATGGAGAGGTTTGGAAATGCTAACCAGGCTAGCAGTTTTGGGGGTCTGTCCATAGAGTCCTGAGTTTTTGTTGTTGTTGTTGTTGTTGTTGTTGTTTTAAAGATTTATTTATTTTATTGATTGATTGCTTGCTATGTTGGGTCTTCGTTTCTGTGCTAGGGCTTTCTCTAGTTGTGGCAAGCAGGGGCCACTCTTCATCGCGGTGCGCGGACCTCTCACTATCGTGGCCTCTCTTGTTGTGGAGCGCAGGCTCAGTAGTTGTGGCTCACAGGCCTAGTTGCTCCGTGGCATGTGGGATCTTCCTAGACCAGGGCTCGAACCCGTGTCCCCTGCATTAGCAGGCAGATTCTCAACCAGTGCCCCACCAGGGAAGCCCCAAGCCCTGAGTTTTTTGATCATGTATAAATTGGGACCATTTTAACCCTTCTCTCAGAATCCCATTGATTACAAGGTTCACTATTCACATAAATAAATTTATACTTAAATTGTAGTAAGTCCTGTGAAGGAAAGTTCAGGGTGTTGTGAGAAAGTAGAAGAAGGGGCCTTGATTTGTCTGGTAGGGGTTTCATGAAGACAATCTGGTGTCTCTGGGAGGCTAGAACTTTCCCATGGCTCAGAGTGCAGGAGTTCTGTAGTCCTAGGGTTTCTCGGAGGTTTAAGTTGGCATCAGAACCTACACGTGGAGACACAGGGCACTTGGAGGGGCTGGGCTGAACACTAATTCCTCCCTCTCCTTCCCACATGTACTTTGCTTCTGCCATCTGTTTCAGACCCTCAAGTCTGCCCCAGTTAAACCCCACCTTCCCATCCTCAGTGTCACTGCCCTGCTCCTGACATTCCCTCCTCATCCATTTTCCTTGCTAATCTTGAACATGGCTTTTCTCTCTGATTCTGTAGTATTACTATAGAGGCAGACCTGGAAAGATCAGTTACTTTGCTTGGTTATAGTGGAATGTTAATCGGTTATTTTCAAACAGAAAAATGTTATATTACAT
This sequence comes from Balaenoptera acutorostrata, assembly GCF_949987535.1. NCBI lineage: Eukaryota > Metazoa > Chordata > Mammalia > Artiodactyla > Balaenopteridae > Balaenoptera > Balaenoptera acutorostrata. The sequence goes on along the minus strand of NC_080070.1, from coordinate 17,632,494 downwards.
AATTACTGACTATGCTTTTAATTTTAAAAGTTCTTAATCTCAAAAACGTGTGATGGAGAGCAGGAGGAAGGGTAGGTGCTGTGTGTAGACTGGGATGATACATAAACACATCTGGGGAAACAGGAGGAATGCTTTGCAAGTACAGTCTGCTACTGTCTTGTGTGTAACAAGGTGTGTGTGCTTCCCGGAGAGTACTGGGGACAGAGGAGGGGAGGTTTATACCTGGTTAGGTAGTTAAAATGACAAACATCTATGTCAATTTCCACCATTTTTCCACTTCACACAGAATTACCCATTACTTTGAATCGGTTTGAGATAATGTTTTTAACTTAATAATGTTGGTGATATATTGTTAACATAGAACAATAAAAAGAAGAAAAACAATGATGGATAATCTTACCATCCATAGATAGTCATTCATACATTTTAGGTGCTTTTTCTGTAGAGAAGTAACTTGTAGAGAAGCTCTTTGGGAAGGAATTTCATCTTCAATTGGACTAACGTTAAAATGTCATATTTTTACCATACTTTTACTTTATATATTCTTATTTAAAGTGGGCTTCCTATAGGTGGAATTTTTTAATTAAATTATTTGATTTTGTTAACTATTGTAATTTCTTTTTTTATTTAAGTCCAGGAATTTGGCAGATCTCTTACTAACTCTTCAGTTGAATTCAGATAATTCTTAAGTAAATTATTCAAATTTCATTTAAGATTTTTTACTTGATAACGCAGTTGTGAGTTCAGAGAAGATGCTGGATAAGTGTGAGAGGAGATTGACAAAGAGGAGAAATACGAAAAAAGCTTTCAAAAAATTCAAATATGTGCTGATTCACCTAGTATTCAGAGATGTACTTTCTTAATATTGGTTTAGGCTTTCAAGGGACTAAATTTTTTTTTAACTTTACTTATAATAAAAATAGTTTATATTTTAGAAAGCACATGTGGATGTATTACTTCGTTTAATTAACACAACAGCGCAACATGGAAGGTAAAACTCACGTAATTGATGGAAGCATTGGGACTTTCAGAGATTAACTCCCAAATTTACATAGTTACATGATGGCCAACCTAGGACTCAGACTTGGGACTCTTTAACTCCAAGTCTTGAGTGCTCTTTATGCTGTATCACAGATAAGTATCAGACCATGAAAGACATAAATCATTTGAAACGGTGCCCCGTCGCACAAAAATCCCAAGTGGTTGAAGATCTGATTCTCCTTCCCAGTAAAAGAAACTTGCAATCAGAGTGTTTCTCCACTAGAGGGCACAACTCTGAATTCACCGTTCTGCGGTAGAGCCGAAGGAGATAAGATGTAAACTTCATCCAACGCTAAGCTCTCTTTCATCAGCTATATAGCACCTGGTTGAAACTCTAAAGCCGTAGGCAGAAAACGCAATGAAAAACACTTTTAATTCCAAGTGGAAAAAATTAAAGTTTTGCTTTTCTCTGCTTGGCAATGCTTTCCCTGTGATGTATGTTGTGCATTGTGGCACCGGTTAGAACATGCTGTTTCAGTCTTAAGCAAAGCCTTTCCTTGTCTCTGACGTTTGTTGAATTGGCAAGAAGAAGGAAAATACCAGTTCTGTTTTTTAACCACATTATTTCTCTTGACCTAACAGACTAGAGGCAAATTAATATCCCTTGAATAAGTCAATGGTTCCCATTTACTAGATTTGATGCGTATTAAAGCAGGAAACAATTTATAGAAATTCCCTGCGGTGTAGAAGATCAAACCTGGAAAGGACAAATTCCTCACTTTATAGATAATAAGACTGAATCTCAGAGTGGGAAATGACATGCCCTTAATTACCCAGCTAACCTGAACCAGAGGCTGACCTGCAAGCCAGGTCTTATGTTTGCAGGGTCCTACCCTATTCACGAACCTGTGCATAAGTGTTTTGGTGACACTGGTGACAAAATCCTTGGTGCCCTGACTCTGTCAGAATATGTCCTTCTTCTCTTCCCCTTCTCATTTGCTTTCCCACCCGGGAAACTCCCTCTCTGGCTTTTCCTTGCTGAAATGAAATTTCTTTGTAGTAAAAGAGCCTGGACAAGAAGAAGGGTGGAAACTTCCTTTTCACTTTATATTCCTGTATGCTGTTTTGATTTTTTTGTGTGTGCTTTTAATGCTTTAAAAAAAAAAAAAAGAGCCTGGAAGCCGAGGAAGGATTTCAGGAAGTGACTTAGCCTTAGCTTCCTGAAACAAAAAGAGGTATGGTATTTTAAGTTATAGCAGCAGAGGCCTGCACAACATAGCAAATCAAAAAGATCCAAAAAGATTACACTTCCAAGAAAAAAATTATATACATATATACATACATACATACGTATGTATCTGGGCTGAACAGCTACTAGGCTCCTGATGTGACTTGCCCTAAATTCCTCATCCCTTGGGGAACCAGGCAAGTGTTGTGCAACCTCTCACCTCTCCTTTCTCACCTCTGCTTGCTATGCTGTGTTGTCTCTGAACATTTATATTCCACCTCCGTCTTTTATTTGTGGTAATTTTATATGTGACAGCTACTAACAAACTAAGGAAAAATGATAGAGGGTCCTATTTAAATGACAAATGCAAGGCTGTTAGTACAAGCAAGTTCCCTATAAGTAATATAGCATTCTCAGCTAAAAATTTAAAGTAGGAGATATTCAATAATAAGGATTTTTAAAGCATAAGAAACTTGGACTTCATCTCCTCTTGGATTCCTCATGAGCACAGCTTGGAGATTCATTCAGTTACATTTCTGAACTCATGTACCAGACCTTCCCGGCACCCCCCACCATGTATAAGAGATGGCAAGAGGATTTCTCTGATTTTCCCACAGTGCAGAAATTTGCAGCAAATTTGAGGTCATTCGTTAATAAACTCATTCAACATGGATGTATTACATAGCTCCCAAAGGACAACACCTTGCTATGTTTTGTGGCTGGAGATACACAGATGGTTAATAATATAGTCTTGTTCTCCATCATCTTGCATTGAGGGGAGGGTGCTTTTCTGGGAAACTGACATGCAAACAAATATGCCCATGGTGTGTTGTATGCTATAAGTTTCAAGTACATGTAAAGTACTAGGGGAATAGAGTGAGAGAAAACCTAACACTGCATACTGCAAGTGAAGCAGACTTCCTGGAGAAGATGAGCCTAGCACTGGCAGAGACTCCAATGTGAAGGAGGCAGGCGATGTCATTCAGGAAGAGAGGCAGCATAGGCAAGGGTACTGGGCTTCTTTAAGTGTGGCATTTGCAGCCATGTGGAGTCCCTGAGGTGCAGGGTTCTGATGGGCCATGGTTCCTTAATGGGGAATTTTTGGAACCACTGATGCACTTCAGGAGGCTGACCAGGCAGGCAAACAAAAATTCACTTTATCGTTAACTTGGTCACATTCCCTTTGTAAATTATTTATTAGCCTCTTTTAATTAAGATGTTGCTATTATTATATTTTTTACTTTATTTTAATTATAAATAAGTATAAAGTGGCAGGGGATCAGTTGATCTGGTCAGGTAATCTATCACTTTTATATCCATGCTATGACATCCACAGCAATTTCCAGTTGACAGAAAATCTACCTTAATATTATGCTGGATATCTGCCTTATGTAACATCAGGACTGGTTGAAGGTAGAAATGTGAAAGAAAAGAAAGCCCAGCAAAACTTAAATGTCCCTTGCATGTACTTGCATCATCAGTTGTGATGGAACACTAATACTAAAATGCTTCTCATGTGATAAAGATCTTGACCACAGAAGTATGAGGTCAAGAAAACACAGAACACTTTGTATCAGTCAGTTCTAAAGGTATGTCTGTGTTGAAGCTCCCTAAAGGTTATTTCCTGTCCAAGAAGAGGAAGACACACACTTTTGGAAAACCTTTGGTGAAATACCATGACCTTAATCTCAGTTTGTGACTTTCAACCCAGGAAGTAGAAGTGTATTTGGATGCCTGTTAAATAGACGTCTGCTTACGGGTTTTCTGTTTTGTTTTGTTTGTTTTCTGTTTACTAAGGGTAGTTTACCACATGCTAGAGAATTTTTGATGACACAACGGCACTAAAACGAGACTTGTTTCTTGACATAATCATATTTATCGAAGAGGAAGTAACTTTTTCTATGGGGGTTGATGCTATTTAGTGTCTATATGCCATTTGAAACCATTTGGGGAACCTCCGAGAGCATGCATTGTGCTCTTTGGGAAACATTGGGCCTGCTTACATGCTTGCATTTTACACCAGTCCAATCTGGGAATCTTACAGATTCCAAATATCTATGCTGCATCTTTGTCTTAGAGCTGCCCCAAAATGCATGCCATAGGACAATTTTATAATGAGGTCTTTTTGTTTTTAGAAAAATTTGTGTAATGATGTTTAACGCGATTTTTTTTTAACATCTTTATTGGAGTATAATTGCTTTACATTGTTGTGTTAGTTTCTTCTGTATAACAAAGTGAATCAGCTATATGTATACTTTTATGAGGTCTTTTTCAGATGTCAGTATCAGATTAATCTTTTCATAAAGAGTTGTGAAATGCCTTATGCTGATTCTTGTTCAGCTCTATCTATCTATTTATCGTCTATCAGTAAATCATACAGTTTGTTATTTGGTATGTGAATTGACTTGCAAGATTTCCATTGTCTTTCTATATGTTGTTGGGAGCCACTCACCCTTCCTCACCTTCTTCTACTCATTGTATTCCTTGGCCATTGACATTTAAGGCTAGACCTATGAGTCTTTAAAAAGTTTTAGCTGGTTTCTTATTTCTTTGTTTAAAATATGACATCGTATAGATGTTTGCATCTAGACAGATTTAAAATATTAGACATTTAATGTAGTCAAAGCACATTAAAAACTATAGTCTTATACCATTGCAAAGTGGATTTATTAATGCTTTTCCAGCAAGAAAAAAAAAGAAAAAGAAAAACAAGTATAAATATGACTGTTTAATTGAATCTTTAAATACCTCTAAATGACTTCCCCTTATTTCACTATTTGCACCCTCATATTCCTGTCACTACTGATAATTTTTATAATAAAACTATGAAATTAGGTGTTTGACATTAGAAGACTTAACATTTAAATAATTAAAATAATAGAATTCACAAAATAAATTTAATAAGAGTTTTAAGTCATTGTGAAAGGTTTATATTACATAGTGCATCCTGATTTTGTCCCTTCTTGGGGGCCAACAATTGGTTATTGCCCTGTAAATGACTGTGACTACACATTTTTCAGGATGGAAGCAGCTTACAGTTGCCAACTGGTTCATTTTGGGGGTGGACATCATATTATATTTTGACTGTTGTTATTCTAGTTTATGTGCACTGTACAAAATTGTAGGTAGATGTAAAATGCATTGAAAAATTAATGAAAAAAGCTTAAGTGGCTGGATACTTGCCCATACTTTGTATCATGGAAGCATAATGCACACTTTATATTCTTCAGTGGGGCCTTGCAAAAATGAAAGCATTTATTTATTTATTTATTTATTTGTATATATGCAAGACAACATTGCTTGAGAAAAAAAATCTCTCTCCCTTTGTCTTTCTCTTTCTCTCCCATGGTGGAATGTTTTATAAGCCAGTGAAATGGTTGGTCTGTAGAGACTTTTGCCAGCAAATTGATCCATTGTTTATAAAAGTTGGAAAAATAACATATGTCCATGGTAGATACATTCAGGCTTTATTTATATAGCACGCCTAAATCAGCTGTTCTGTCATTAATTTTTGTTTCAGCTATCATGATAGACAATGGGCAAATAATGAAGCAGATAACTGGCCAGTTTATCTGAATCTGCTTTTACAATGACAGGAATAATTCTCTCAGATAAGTCATGGTGTAGCTTTTTCAGTAACCTCCAAGAACAAAATAAGTCCTTCATATTTCAATCCAAGTGATGTTGCAAGAATCAGTGATTACTTCAGTTATGAAAATGAATTGACTATGACTCAGGGCTGTCACTCTTTGCCTATCATTTTAGCATAATTTAGCTGTCCCTCCATGGACTGTCATGGAATCAAAGAGAAGACAAGCATAATTAAGATTAAGTGTAGAAGATTTGGAAAATGATCCTAGGCGGGTTCAATTACTTTGGATCATACTGATACCACTTGGCCCCCTACTGGACACACAGGGTTGTGATTTTGATTTGCCCCTCCAAGGATTTGAGGAATTTTAGAGAATGCTAAGATGTCTCTCCATTTTGAATGATGAAATCCAAGTGAATGCCAAGGAAGTGCAGTAGAGTGAAGAAGTCTCTGCAAGGTTGTCTTGTTCATGCCCCTGAATCAGGGCTTCTGGCATTTCAGAGCTCTCCAGCCAAACTCATCCCTATGGAGCCCTTTTTGTTGCTGAAGAAGGGCATTTTTGCCCAAGTGGGCTACCAACTGATCTAGAATAATTGAGTTACCATTCCCCTATTGAATATGCAATGAAAAACTGATAACCTAAGGATATTTTTCCTTTCCACCCTTTTAATTTCTAACTGTGCTCTCCTGAGACAGATATTGATTTGAGAAAGATGAAGGTATCTCAAATGAGGGTGCTTGGCAGTATCTTCAATAATTCAATTTAAAGTAATATAGCGGCACTTCTATAGACACTGTGTCTCTCCAAAGGGAGGAGCACAAAAAAGGTAAATAGTATAGTAAAAAATAATATGCCTACCAGTTTAACTTAGACTCCTACCCAGTTCCCTGGTTAAACTACCATTCTAGGCTGTGCTCTGACTTCTCATAAGTTAATTTCCACATCCATATCCAGGGGAAGGAATGCCCAAACTGATTTTATTTTTAAACTAATGGTGGGTAGCGGTGGGCACGGGAAGGAGGAGTAAAAGAAGAGGTGTAGGCAAGTTCAGTGATAGAATTTTCTGAGCAGGCATGGAATGACTGTTCATGCAGCTAACTCCAGGGCATTTTCTCAAAGGAGGTAAAGAAGTTATGTCCCTCCTCTCAGCTCAGCGTGCTCACTGTCCCTAGGAGGTCGATTCTCCCAAATATTTCTCTAGGAAGGGCAGTGCCTTAGTAGAAGGTGGGAAGAAGGGGAGCTTGCTTTTGAACGGTTGGAGCCCCACTTTTGTCTTGCAACTGCAGGACTATCAGCCACTCCCCCCACCTGAGAGGGAGCTTACTCAAATGCTGGCTCCTCCAAGGGTGGGATTCTCTGTTCCCTCCTGCCTGCCCTGCAGTTGGGATGGCTTCCTGTGGGTTGAGGTTGAACCTCTGACAGATTCTTGTGGACCCCCTGGAAACTGAGGTGAATTCAAGCCCCCACCCTCTCCCTGCTGGCCACCCTCATTGCCCAGGCTGATGTCTTCCTTCGTAATACACTTATAAATTGTATCTTGGCCTGAGTCTGGGGGAGTATAAAGTAGACTTTTATCATTAGAGTCATAACGTCACCACAGGGCAGTTTAGCAACCCTCCCTTTCCTAGTGCTGTCATACTCCCTGGAACAGCACATTCACTTATCCTATGGCTCTAGGTCTCCCGGTCCCTAAGGGTTCTGGCAGTGGCAGAGGCCAGCGTGCCCAGTTAAACTCATGCATATAGTCTCAGTACACATTATAATTCTCTATAAAACAGAATTCTCTCTTCAATAGGATGTAAGTCCTCATGGCTCTCTCAACAACTTCTAATCACTCTTAAGCACAAATGTCTCTTGGAGCATATAGTCATGGCTTTGCACGGCTGTTTTTCTGGAGTCTTATTTTACAACCACCCTCCCCCATTTTTTTTCTAAAGAAACTCAGAAAAAAGAAGTTTTCACCGGCCTTACACTCCCACCAGTAAGTAGTTCAATAGATGGCTGCATAGACACAACAGGATATAGGTTTATGCATAATTCCTAGCATCCTAGTTGTAACGCCACCTCTAATTCCACCAGTTGTGGTTGAGTAGTTGGTAATCTATGTTCTAGAGCAGTATTTCTCAAACTTTAGTATGACTATGAATCACCTGGGGGAGCTTGTTAAATTGCAGGTTATGATTCAGTAAGTTTAAGATTTCATCTTTCAAGCAAGCTCCCAGGTGATGCCAAGGCTGATGGTCCATGGACCACACTCTGAGTAGCAAGAGTCTAGAGGGTGATAAAGTCATACACCTAATCTGGTCTCTCTAGCTTTTAGGATATATACATGCCTTGACATTTCCATCTCTATATATTCAGTATTTTGGAATCTTCAAAATTTTCATTCATTTTTTCACTCACCCCTGCATCCTGCCAGGCAGCCCTTATAATAGAAACCTTATTATCATCACTATCCTTAGTCACCATCCAGAAGACTAGACCCACACAAGCTATCTGATCATGAACTTTTATCTCCATTTTATTATCTGCTTTTTCTTCCCTTATTTTTTCATTTAGTCAAGACCTTTCCCCTTGTGCTTTCTGTAAGCATTAAATTATTATTGAAGAACTGATCCAGTAACTGGCGTGTAGTAGAGGCTCAATAAATCTTTATATGAATGAAACATCTTCCCTGGATGGCCCTTCTGACTAGGTCTCCTCAGGGAACAGGGCCTCCATAGTTGCCCTGTCCTCGGAGGCCACTCAGTACTGAGCAGCAGGGTCTAGAGTGGTGTGGACATTCTTCCAGTTCCCTACTGCTCCTTCCTGACTTTCCTTTTCCATCCTCATGCCAAAGGCCTTGGTCATTTAAGATTCATGCCACCTCAGTACTGCCCTATGGTCTTTCTTATTGTCTATCACTTTCTGCATTGTTTATTAAAGTCATAATATGATTCACTCTCTTTCTTTACACTCGGTCTCTTGCCATCATAACGCATGTGGGTGACACATCCAATTATCTATCCTCAAAGATGATTAAACTCCTCAACTCCAGTGATTTCACCTATGTTCACCTACGTTTATACACCCACCTGTATGGCTACAGCTTCACTTAGGAGATGTTAGAGTCTACTATATTGAATCACTTAATTGATTTTGCAGATTACAAAATAATACACGCTCAAAATTTTAAAGTGAAAGCCTATCTTTATGGATTAGAAAGTGAAAACTTCTATATAATTCTAGCTAGACATAATTAACAGTTAAAAACACATCCTTCTAGACTTTTTCATAGATTATGTATTTACCTAAATTAAAACATGTCAAATATGTAGTATAGCATAGCGTTTTTTGTTTGTTTTGGCTGCACGGCGCAGCTTGCAGGAACTTAGTTCCCTGACCAAGGATCAAATCCTGGCCCACGGCAGTGAAAGCACCGAGTCCTAACCACTGGACTGCCAGGGAATTCCCTGCATAGAATTTTGTATGTATATTTCAATCTTATTTTCACTTAATAATACATAATGGCATATTAATGCATAATGATAAATGCATCCTTTTAAGCAGTTACCTAGTATTTCACTTTATGAATAAACTATAATTTATTTACTCCAATTCCCTCTTAGTAGGCATTTAAATTGTCTATAGTATACTAACAGTCAATGCTTCCTCCGACATTTTCATACTTACTTCTTTATACTCTTTCCTAATCTCCTTAGAATATTTTTCTGGAAGTGAAATTACTGGGCCAAAAAATACATACACTATATTAGACTGTACTGAGAACTTTATTCTCCTTTATTGTGCCCATTCCACCACCCCCTTCATCATTAAATATGATTTATCTTAATTTTTACGAATCCATTAGATAGACAATATCATTAATTTAATTTGCACTCATTTGACGAGATCTGAAGTTTTACAGATTTTTGTACATGTATCGGCCATTTGAATATACAGGTGTTTGACTAAAACCTCCATGTCTTCCTTTATATAAATGACAACAGCTTAGGCTCTTTGACCTCTTGCCTCAGGCTTTAGGGGTATAAAAATTCTTTGGCCTCTGTAGGTAAGTCCAGCTTCTGGAATTTTAAATGCATAGGTGTAATATGCAGGCTAAAGTAAAACTGTTATGTCTATGACTTTATGACATCTAACCCATTATAAAGATATTTAAAAGCCACATTTCTGTATATATAAATATTTAATGAGTCTCTTACTCCTCACTTTCTGATTCTCTCTCTCATTGCTATATTTAGATTTATATTTTAATCAGACCCAGTCAACATTTAATTTTCATTCACTTTAACTATTATGCTCAGTGAAGCAGAGAATCCATCCATCTTAACAAATACAGAGAAACACAAAGAGAGCAAATGAAAGAACCTCAGATGTGCTTATGTGCTCTCTTTCTCTCAGAACAAACATCAGCTTGGAGTTTCTCAAGTGCCTAGAGTCTATCCTATGGGCTAGTTGGACGCAGAGGATCACCTCAAAAGATCAGCCTTTCCTCATAAGATCATTTCCTTTTCTCTTCCGGTTGTTGCTATGATTGTTGATGTTATTCTATTGTCCACAAATTCTTTATTATCCCGTCCATTACCTCCTCCTCTTAATTTCCCCCTGAACATACAAATTAGAGTTCAACATTGAATTTAGCAAACTCAAGCTAGAATTTGGGTTTGATGATAACTCTACTTTATCTTTTTGGTCTTTTTCTCTCAGTACTCTCCCCACTTTCCCTTTCTTCCTTCTTCTGTTTTCCTTCTTAATCTCATGAGCAAAATCTGTGGATGTCTGCCCATGAATTACCTCCCTTTATTAATGATGTGAACAAGGAAGCAAGGCATTCGACTCTAAAACGTATTTGAAAGTAACACCTTCTAGCTTTTGGCTCAGAATAATCAAGTATCAAACCACCTGTCCTAATATTAAGGCTTTTCTTACCAGGCTAATTAGGGTAATATTCCTTAACAAGAACACTGCATTTTAGGCAGGTTGGTGTCTTGTGGCATGCTACACTATTTGATTCTTTTATTTTTTTTTTTAACTTTGGCATCACTGCATCAATACATGTGCTATCTTTTCCCCTTACTTCCTCCTACTTCCACCTGCCCTTTTTCTTTGCCTCTCCAGATATTTTCCATCATTAAAGTTGGGTTGAATTCCACCTACTCCATTTTCCAATCAGTGACATGCAGTCTTACTTCTCACCTAATGGTAGGATTCCTATTCTAATATCTCTATAATTTGATCATGCATCCTTTGCACAATTACTTCCAATAACAAGTTACATGGTACATCAAGAGACAGTTCAGACCTTATGAACTAGCTGCCATATTTGACTTCTTTCTTATTTTAAAGGCATTTCTACCTCACTGAAACTTACATTGATCTTAAATTTTTAAGACAGTACATTTTCTGTTCCTCTTCCTCTTGTATGTTGCAATCCTTCAAATATTTGGAAACTACTATGACTCTCTTCACTTTAGTCTTCTAATCCATGACACGTTTTGGAGAATTTCTCATCAGATTGTCTGTCTTTCTTAGGTATCTTCTTTGTAATCTGATACTCATAATTGAATATATTTCAGATATGGTTTGACCAGTACAAAACTCAGTGAGGCTGTGATTTACAAAGTTCTGGATGTTTACTTCTCTTCATGTACTTTAATATTGCATGAAATTTTTAGTAGTTATTTGACAATCTGGCTTGATCATTTTGCAATAAATTTTATATATATATATATATATATATATATATATATATATATATATATATATATATATATATATATATATATAATATCCTACCTCCAGAGTTCCCCAATGCTCCTTTCCTGTCAATAGCCTCTCTACCTCTGACCCCAGGAAACCACTGATCTTCTTTATGCCACTATAGATTAGTTTGCATTTTCTAAAATTTTATATAAATGAAATCATACACACCTATATAATCCATTACAAAGGATTTTTCTCCTTTGGAGAGTATGTTGTTGTTGTTTTTTCCGTAAAGGAAGCCAGATTATCCCAAATCTATGTATGCAGAGTTGAATTTTTAAACCTAACTTCAAGATATTTGTCCTTTTAAATTTCATCTTGTTGATTACAGTCCAGTGTTCTCTATGTCAAAAGGATTTTGAATCCTGAAGTTGTCATCCAAAGTGTTAGCTAGCTATCCTTTCTAGCTTTAAGGTTTCTGTAGGCTTGACAAATAAATTTCAGTACATTATTGCAGAACACAGAATCATAAAATAGTAGAGCTGAAAGAATGTAAAGTCATGGATAAAATAGTTGATCAGAACGACCAAGGACAAAAGCTTGTGGTGATGCACTGGAGATGTTTTGTCCACTTGATTCAGAGCTAAAGGGCTGACTTCCACCTTTCCTTTCTACTTTACCTAAAGTGCTATGGCAATTATTGCATCTACCACTAACTCTGACATGTTTTCAAAAACAACACTTATTCTATTTTTCAAAGGCAAATAAAGCTTGTTATAATTCCCTCACCATCTTCTTCATTCTTCCTAAGTACCTTCTTTTTTTTTTTTTTTTTTAACTTTTGGGTTTATTTATTTATTTATTTTTGGCTGTGTTGGGTCTTCGTTTCTGTGCGAGGGCTTTCTCTAGTTGCGGCAAGCGGGGGTCACTCTTCATCGCGGTGCGCGGGCCTCTCACTATCGCGGCCTCTCTTGTCGCGGAGCACAGGCTCCAGACGCGCAGGCTCAGTAATTGTGGCTCACGGGCTTAGTTGCTCCGCGGTATGTGGGATCCTCCCAGACCAGGGCTCGAACCCGTGTCCCCTGCATTGGCAGGCAGATTCTCAACCACTGCGCCACCAGGGAAGCCCCTAAGTACCTTCTGTGTGTGTATATGTGTTTAAAACCTTACATATTTTTTGAGGTATAATTCATATTCAACAAAATTCACCCATTTTAAGTGATGAGTTTTGGTAAATGTAAATATTTATGTAACTATTACATCAGTCACTATACAGAATATTTTCATCACTCCAAAAGTTCCCTAATGCTCCTTTGCATTCAATTCTTCTTTACCACTGACTCCAGGAAACCACCAATCTACTTCATATCTCTATAGACTAGTTTGCATTTTCTAGAGTGTCATATGAATGGAATCATGCAGTATGTACTCTTTGTATCTGGCTTCCAGAATCTTTTTGAGATACATCCATGATGTTGCCTGTACCACTAGTTCATTGCTTTTTATTAATGTATATTCTGTTTATTCATTCATCTGTTCATGGCCATTTGAGTTGTTCCTGTTCTAAGCTATTATGAATACAGTGCTATGAACATTAGTGTACAAGTCTTTCCATGGAGGTATATTTTCATTTCTCTTAGGTACATACCTAGCAGCGGAATTACTGAGTCTTACGTTTAATTTCATACAAAACTAGCAAAGTATTTTTCAGTGACTGCACCATTCTACATTCCCATCAGCAGTGTATGAGACATCTAGTTCCACATCCTCACCAATGCTTCATTTTCCTTTAAGCCACTCTGCGGATGTGTAGTAGTAACTCATTGTGGTCTATATTAGCATTCCCCTGATGACTAAAGATGATGAGCATCTTCTGGTGTGTGTGTGTGTGTGTGTGTGTGTGTTTATATCTTCTTTTGTGAAGTGTCTGTTCAAATTCTCCCCAGAAGAATCAATAACTTCTCTTCTTTCTCTCTCCCTCCCTTCTTTTCTCTCTTTCACCAAGTTGCTATTCCATCTTAATCTTTTTTTTTTTTTTAAATCTTGAGTGTTACATCTATTTTTTTTTTTCTTTTAAACTTTGGGTTTATTTATTTATTTATTTATTCATTTATGGCTGTGTTGGGTCCTCGCCTCTGTGCAAGGGCTTTCTCTGGTTGCGGCAAGTGGGGGCCACTCCTCATCGCGGTGCGCAGGCCCCTCACCATCGCGGCCTCTCTTCTTGCGGAGCACAGGCTCCAGACGCGCAGGCTCAGCAATTGTGGCCCACGGGCCCAGCCGCTCCGCGGCATGTGGGATCCTCCCAGACCAGGGCTCGAACCCGTGTCCCCTGCATTGGCAGGCAGACTCTCAACCACTGCGCCACCAGGGAAGCCCCCATCTTACTCTTAAATCCTATTTTTGTTGTTTGTTTAGAATGGCACCTACGTACTCAAAAATTGCTGAATGTGAGAATAGTCCTAGCTGTTTCCTCAGCAATAACTCCAAGTCAGGGATGCTACCAGGTGAATATATTTACTGTTGGGAGAGAAGAAACACTCTATGAAAATGTGTGCAAAAATCTTACTCACTGAACTATCTTCATAGCATAGTCTCTCATATAAAATCAAATAAACCAATTTTTAAGAGGCAATTGGAAATTTCTGCCACATAAATATTGGTGCTTTGAATCAAAGGGAGTCAATAAAGCTGAATTAAGGGAAAAAAATCTCTCCTGTGATTTCCTGAGCTGATTTTCATTGAACTTATTAATAAAATGCAGTGTTCGATGTAGAAGATTTTCAGCCTCTTTTAATGGACTCTTCCTTTAATTCCTAAAAGCTGAAACTCATCTTGACAGTAAACCATATTCAACATTTTCTTTGATCAGAAGTTTAAATTTCTTAGAGACTTGTTTTGCCAACTATCTCAACTACTTGGAACAATTTGGAAAATATTTTTCTTGGAATTTGCAATATTAAAGCATAGAAGAAAGATAAGGGGGTTAGGTAGTGAGGAAAATGGTTAACCAGTTCAAAGTCAGAGCACAGCATTCCACATCATAAGCTTGTCAGACCACAGGATAGGAATCTGCCCACCGAGTAATATGGTGTGATGATTGCACGTTATCTAAGAGTTGCAGAAAGTCTGTATCGAGCATGTTCCCTTCTTCCTCCCCGCATCTGGAGCCCCATTGCCTTCCTGGTGATCTTTTGTCTTTATACTTCCCCCTAGATACTTGGATCTCACAAAAATGTAATTCCATCCAGGGCTGCTCTTTCAGTGATTCTGGTCTGAATCATCACATTTCTAGATTTTGGGGTAAGGAGACAAATACCAGCCCCTCTTTCACTAGACTTCAAATTTATTAAAATATATAAGCTCAGCTTTTCTCAATTTCTCTTTGTTTCTTATTTTAAATAGAAGCAAATTATGCTCTTTTTGATTCCATTTGTTACATTCCATATATACAACATTAAACTGAGTATCTGTATTAGTTTGGTTTGGCAGTTTGTATCCTTGTATTTTTGTCTATTTTATTAATTTCTTCTTTTTTTTCCCTAAATCCCTGTTTCAGTCCATTCAGGCTGCTATATTACCATGGACTGGGTGGCTAATAAACAACAGAAATTTATTTCTTACCGTTCTAGAGGCTGGAAGTTCAGATCAAGCCACCAGCATGGTAGCCTTCTGATGAAGGCCCTCTTCTTGGTTCATAGCTGGTGCCTTGTTGCTGTGTCCTCACATGGTAGAAGAAGCAGGGGATCTCTCTGGAGCCTCTTTTTTGAAGACACTAATCCCATTCACGAGGGTGAAACCCTTATGGCCAAATCTCCACTCAGAGATCTTACTTACTAATACCATCGCCTTTGGGAGTTAGGATTTCAGCATATGAATTTGGTGGAGGGAGTCTGACACAAACATTCAGACTAGAGCAATCCCTTTCCTCCCACTATATTTGGTGTTTATTTTGTTATTTTAACTTTTAAAATTGGATTCATAGCTCACTATTTTTCAGTTTTTTTGTTTTTTTTTAAATTTCAAATATAGGTTTGAACACTAAATTTTTCCTTTAAGGACAATTTTAACTACCTTAATATATATATTTTTAAATTTATTTTTTATTTGTTTTATTTTTGACTGCATTGGGTCTTTGTTGCTGTGCGCGGGCTTTCTCTAGTTGCGGTGAGCGGGGCCTACTCTTTGTTGCAGTGTGCGGGCTTCTCATGTGGTGGCTTCTCTTGTTACGGAGCACAGGCTCTAGGCACGCGGGCTTCAGTAGTTGTGGCACACGGGCTCTAGAGCACAGGCTCAGTAGTTGTGGCGCATGGGCTTAGTTGCTCCGCGGCATGTGGGGTCTTCCTGGACCAGGGCTCGAACCCGTGTCCCCTGCATTGGCAGGTGGGTTATTGACCACTGCACCACCAGGGAAGCCCATTAATACATTTTTAATATGCAGTATTTTTATTGTTATTCACTTTTAAGTTTTTTATAGTTTCTATTATGATTTCTTCCTTGGATTTTTTTTTCTGGTATATTTTAAATTAATTACATGTGCTTAGAAAATCATGGTTTATATTTTTTTCCAGTTCTTTTGCTCTGTGTGTGTGTGTGTGACTTGTTTCATAGCTTAGTGTATTGGCAATTTCCATAGATGCCCCTTTATGCTAAAGAAAAATGTAGTCTATGACACTGAATACATGGCTCTACACGAACCCATTGATCAAGCTGCTAATGTGTGGTTCAAATATTCTCTATATTAAATGATGTCTTTTTTATTTGGTTAATCTACTAATTACTGAGATCTGTCTACCATGGTGATAGATTTATCAATTTCCTCCTGTATTTCTTTCAGTTTTTGCTTTATTGATTTTGAAGCTATATTATTCAGTACCAACAGATTTCAAATTGATGTATCTTTTTGGTGAATTGTATTCTTCATCTTTATTAATGCCTTTGGCCTTTGGTTTTATTTGTCTGAAAGAAACCGTAGCTTCATTTTGGATGGTATTTGCCTGGTACATAATTTCTCATCCTTTCTGTTTTTATGATATGTGTATGTATTTTGTAAGTAATATAGTACCAGAAATTAAAAAAATTTTGAGAATGTTTTCCTTTTAATGAATAAGCTTAATTCATTTAAATTATTTGGATCACTAAATTTAATTTAATTTTACCCATATCACCATATTTGTGTTGTCCGTTGGCAGTCATTTTTTTGTTTCATCTTTCTTGTTCAATTTAAGATTAAAAAATTGTTGTATTTTTCCTTTTTTCATTTCTACTTATTTGGAAGTTTTATACTCTATTTTCAGGTTGTTAATAGCACTCTTGAAATTTTAATGTACAAAATTAATTATAAAACTAATCAATGTCTTTACCCCATTTTCTATTGAAACGAGTAACTTAGAAGGCTTTAACGCAAATAACCCATTTCCCAAATATCATTGTATTATCTGGTATTTTAATCTGATTTTATTTTGATAATCCTACAAATTACACATTATTTTTATATATATCTGTGTTGACACATTCATCCATGTGTTTACAATTAATTTTGGTTGTCAGTGTAACTTTCATAGTAGACCTTTCTTCTGGGACCATTTTCTTTCCTCCCAAAGTACTCTTTTAGGCTTTCCTTTGATGAGGGTCAATTGGCAGTGAAATTCCAAAGGATCATTCTTTATTTTAAGCCTGAACGCATTTTTATTTTGCCTTCATTTTGGAAGAACAGCTTTTTCTGGGTATACAACTTTAGGTTGACAGTTATTTTCTGTCAACTCTTTGAATACAGTTTGCTTTTAGTTTCTGCTGTTGCTATTGAGAAAGCAGGTGTCAGCATAAATGTAGCCCTTTTGCAGGTCTTTTCTTTTGGTCTCCTTTGAAATCTTTGTCTTTAGTGTCTGCAATTTTACCATGATGTATCTAGCAAGGACTTCTTTTAATTAAACTATGTGGTATTTGTGTACCAACTGTGATGATTCATTATCTTTCATCCATTTTGAATATTCTCAGCCATTAACTCTCTAAGTATTGCTTTTCCCCCAAACTCTTATTGTCTTCTTCTGTAACTCTCATCACAAATATAATTTTCCCATCTTTTCTCTATGTTTTTTATCCATTCTCTCATATTTTTCATTTCTTTGGCTTCTTGTTGCATTCCATAACATTTTACAGATTTATGTTCCAATTCACTAGTTCTGTCTTCAGAAGTATTTGCCTATTTTTTAACTTACACATTGATTTTTAATTTTTTTTATTTCTACAATTTGTATTTTATTCTTTATCAAAACAGCCTTGTTGAAAAAATATAAAAAGACACATGTGGTTTTCACCAAAGCTTTCGCTAAAGCATTGTTATAATGGGAAAAGAATGAAAACAGACCAAATGCCATCACTAAAGCACTGGTTGTCTAGCATGCTAAGTCCATATAATAGAGTACTATGCAGCTTTATAAAAGAATGTCAAATAGCTCTATATATTGCTATGCAGTGGTATCTAAATAATAGTAAAAAATTTTTAAAAACATGATCAACTTAAGTGAGTATAATATATTGAAGATTATATGTTGCTTCATTGAAAAAAACAAAATTTAGTGTCTTAAACCAATAATTATTCATTATTTTCTCATGTTCCAGTGGGTTGACTGGGTGATTCTTTTACACTTTTTGTCTAGAAAGAGTTATATGGCAATGGACAACTTTCAGAGCGGCTATACTTACTCACATGTATGAGCCTCAGCTGGGATGGCTAAAAGCAAGGAAGCTTTACTTTAAAAAGTGAAAAAAAAAAAAAAAAAAAAGTAAAAGGTGATTTTCTTTTTATTAAGAAGCAAGAAAGATTTACATGATTATTAGTACCAAAAAGACTCAGGAGTCAACTTGAAAAAGCTATCACTGGCCAAAATTAGGACAATTTGATAATCAATAAGAAAATTAAACATAGTAGATTAAAATACATCAAACATGTTTAAATCTATGAGCTAATAATAATAATTTAAAAAATAATGGTGTCATTGGATACCTTTTGAGATCCAATGCATTGTTTTGAAAACTGGTGAATAAAGGAATAGAATCAAACTTTTATCCTGTATTTTCTTTCTGGATTATACCTTAAGATAATCAAATGTTGATAAAAGAAAATTCTCTTTGTAGATGCATCTTAGCAAATAAATGAAGAAAAAATGATACGATTTGAGTATTACCATGTTTCAACCTCTACTGAAATAAAGGATCTAGACAGTAGTTATAAATTGTTCACATCAAGAAAGAGAGACAAACAGATATTACACATCTCTTAATAGAAGTGTGAAATACCACCCATAAAACATTATTGCCAAAACAAAAACAAAAACAAACTTTTGAATCAAGATTTTAGATCTAACTACTGATTTACAGCATATACAAGAGATAGAGGAGCATATTAAGTGACACCACAGAGAGGCAATCAAGAAAATTTAGTCTGTAGTAAACTATATAAGATAAATGGCTCAGTTGCTTCGATAAATAGATTGCAAGGAAAGGGGGAAAATGATGAAGGAGCAACTTGTCGATTAAAATAGACTTAACAGACATAAAAACAAGTGCAGTGTATGGATCTCATTCGAATCCTGATAAAAACAAATTGTAAAATAACATTATAAGACAATTTAAAAAATAGGAATCATTTTTAACGGTGATAATAGTACTGTGGTTATGTATTTTAAGGACTGTCTTTTAGAAATAAATACAGAAATGTTTACAGATTAAATAAAATGATATCTGGAATGTACTTCAAAATCCATTAGGGATAGTGGGGGCTGAGGGGAGGAGCTGTAGGTAAACAAGAGTGGCCATAAGTTGACCACTGCTGAATATTGTTACTGGGCCAATAGAGATTTGTTATATTATTATTTGTTATATTATTGTCTCTACTTATGTATATGTTTGAAGATTTTGATTTAAAAAAAAAGTGATGCTGAGGAGAAAATAGTTTTCCATGGTGAGGTTGGGCTTTGAACAGAGATACGAATAAAACTACTGTAGAGCAGAAAAGGAAAAAAAAATAAAC
Organism: Balaenoptera acutorostrata; assembly: GCF_949987535.1. Lineage (NCBI taxonomy): Eukaryota > Metazoa > Chordata > Mammalia > Artiodactyla > Balaenopteridae > Balaenoptera > Balaenoptera acutorostrata. Next base: position 17,612,960 of record NC_080070.1, on the reverse strand, counting down.
TGATAAATTTTTATGGTTTCAGCTCTCTGTTACCAGCTCATATTTTTGATTGCCTATTTCATTTTCTTAAACATATTAAATCTTTTTAAAAATTATATTCTGAACTTGATGATTATAATAAATTTGGTGTTGGGGGGTCTAATTCTACTCTGTTCTTTCTGTACCTTACTGTATTCAAAAACTTGTTTTCAAAAATCACTTAAATCAGGAAAAAACATTAAAATTATACCATTTTATACCAAAATATTGAAAACAAAATAAGATGGTTTTCAAGTCAGAAAAAAAAAACGAGGCTACAAGTTCATCACTTACACTTAATTTTTTTACATCCAAGTTTCCTCATCTACAAAACATAGATGGTAATACCTAGTTCAGAGAATTCCTGTGAGAGTTAATGAATAATTCATGGAAAATAGCACAATACCTCACATGCTGAAGCACTCTAAAAATGGTAGCTTTATATATATATATCCATGCTTCCTAAATTGGGGAGTAACGTAGATAAATATCATATTTGGTGTCATGGATATCATAAATATCATTCATCACCGAAGAATTTTCTGTTCATTTACACCAACCTCACATGTAACCCATGGACTAGGAAATCAGATAATAATGCTACATTTAAAGCTGGGCTTGGATTGTACAACTGACAACAAATACTCTTAAAAACCATATTTAACATTTTGGACCAAAAACATTGAGTAGCAGAAATGGAATACACTTGTACTTCTCACTAACATTTCTTAAGTAGGTTACTTATCTTTGGTGAGAGAAATAGAAATTGAGGGTTTGCAAAAGTGTTAATGAATTTGCATTGAGTGTTTTAATTCTTGCCACAAATGATTTAATTCAGGGCATGGGTAGAGTGTACTGTTGGTTTCTGAATGATGGTCTTACTTATGGTCTAAGATCAGAAATTAAATCATTGTTTAGTTTTATTTATTTAAAAGTAGAGCTTTCGTTTCACACCAAAGGGCTACAGAGCAAAATGACTCAGTTATTAACTCTTTCAATACACCACAGTTGGTGCTCCAATGCTGCCTTGGCATCCAAAGAAACATTTCTGCATACATTATTCCACCAAAACAGCACAGGAAGAATTTCCTACTCGGAAGTCTTTGTATGATGCATACCACTGACTCCAAAGACTATTTTTCAGGCTCTCAAGGGCAGGTCTCTTATTTTTGGTTAAATCAAAGGTTTCATCTACAAAATGAAAGTACGAAGAATGGCAGTGACTTTCCATTTGTCATGCCCAGTAGCAATTGTGCTGAAGGACTCATGCAACAGAATCTAGCAAATCATAAATCAATTTTTTGTCTGAAGGCTTGCAAGAGATCTTACTCTTGTGAGTTAATATGGAAACTGGAATGAGTCTAAGTAAAACAGTAATTCAAATTCATACACATTGTTGTATGTGTTATTAACATGAAATTCATTCTGGCCACCAGTTATTTTGCCCCTTCCTCCTCTAGAAGGCTAAGATTCTATTTGGACCCAAATACTTTTCCCATGTCTCCTTTATTTGTCTGTGCTGAGACAGACCAGAAAATCAAACAGTTTAGATGTATTTTTCTTGTTATTCATTCATTTTACAATATTCAATACGTATGTTAACAGTGCATAGGACCCAATCTACAGCTCACCAGAGAATATCCTAACAAAATGCTCTGGTCCTCCAGTGGTATCCAAGTACACACATGTGAAGGACGTAAGAGGTCATGAGCGCATGTACATGGCATTCCAGGTGTATATGCAGCATCTTGTCTCTCCCTCCACTAATCCTGAAAAGCCAGTTAAAATCATGACTGACTTTTTTTTAATCTTCCACATATTTACAATAACCCGCACGGCTGACCTTTATGTTAATGTTTATTGGATTTTGCCTCTTTGGGAGACAGACAAATCAGGAAGATCACATTTGAGGGTATTGGTAGCTGCACAGTGATTCATGGATATGGCCTCAGAAAGAGACAGTTTCATCACCCGGGTCTTTAATGAAATTTGAGGTTAAAAAACCAAAACAAATGCAGTATGTGCATGTATATGTGTGTGTATAAGAGTGACCCTCTATTCTTTATCCCACCAAGAGGAACTAAGGCAAAATTGTCAAACTTCCCTCCCCTATAATACACATCACTTTGAATTGCATCCTTTTTATAACATTTCTCTCTTTTAAAGCTATCCTGTTTGAAAATAGAAAATTTACTTGTAACATGTTGAGGATGGGAAGAAGAACATTGGTTTTTCCTGGGTTCTTTACTCATGAAAGAATTTGTGTGAAGGTGGACTTTTGAGTCCCTGTTAAAGGAATTAAAAATCGGTGAAGTTTGGATAGACACGTTTGCTGGGGAGTGATGGACTCACCCCACAGCACTGTGTTGGCAAGGCTTGTCTTCTGTGACTGTTGATTTTCTCCTGGATACTTCTGCCTTCTCCTAGTTATGTGGAACTATTCAGATATTTTTAAGATATTAAGGACCATGTTTTTACATGATGATAAATTTAGATTCTACACTAAGAGCTTATTCCTGGTTACTCAGAGATAACAACTCTTCAATATTGGGAACTCATTGCTTGCGTATGGAGTTCAGGGCAAAGGCATCCAGAAGCCAGGCAATAGGACACACCAGCTGTCTGTCTGAATTTTTCTAGCTAACAAGCCATTTGGACTGAAAAGCACACTAGCTAGGAGAGAATGGGACTAAGGAAAAATTTGATGAAATATTTCATTGATTTGGTCTGGCATTATATCAAGACTCCACTGCCTGGATTCAATACATGGGATTTCCCTTCTCTAAGTAATTTTTGCTCAACATTTAGACTTATTTAAATGTATTTGAAGTTTCTGCTTGGGGATATAATTAAATATATTTAAGCAAATTCAACCCCTTGAAACTGATAATAAATTGTAAAATTGAGCAATAAAATATAGTAAAACATGAGCCTATCAAGTTATATATATATCACATGTATTTATTGAATCATGAAGGGGGAGAATTGAAAAAACCTGGGCACACAGCCTCCCTAGTAAAAATTGTCTGTCTTTGTTGGTGTTAGAAGGTGCATTCATAGTCCAGCTGACGTAATAAACAGCAATCAGCTAAACACGTATCACGAAATCAAATTTTAGATATTAGAAACAGTACTCAACCATCACAGGTTTATGGTCTTTAGAGAAGCCAGGACATAATATAATTTTAAAGATAAGTTTAGTCCATAGTTTACCTTAGTAAGTGTTTGGCCAAGAAAATAAGTATAATTGTAATCATTATGTAATTTTTTAGTGCACTTACTCTTTGCAGAATATTGGAGAAAATCTGAGACTATGAAAAGCAATATATTTGTTGCCTTGCTCTCAAGATACTACCTGTCTTTGAGGAAACCAAACAAAGTAAAAAGCACTGAAAAATAAGTATCACAGAGCGAGCCATCACAAAGCTGTATAGAGCCCATATGCTGTGGCAGACCTTGTCTAGAAACCTTCCATCCTTCATGGGGAAGCAAATAAGCATCCTAGTTACGACCACAATCAACTGTGCCTCTCAGCTTCTTGACTTTGGTCTTGGTAAAGCACAGGTCACCTTGACTTACCCTTTTATGTTAAAGATAATGGAGCTTGACAGCACGATTGTTTATAATAATGAAAATTTGGATTTAACTGATGCCCAAAAATATGTTATTAATAAAAAATTATGGGACATCTATCCAAAAGAATATAATGTAGCTATTAAAATGATTTTGTAGCTCTACATTTATTGATGTGAAAAAAGGTTAAGACGTGAAGTGAAAAAAGCAGGTTCTAGAATTTTTGTGAAACTTTATATGAGTAAGATTTTTTTCCACCACATTTTGGATGTAAGAAATGCCACATTTAAAATTTTCACTATGATATATATTTAGGTAGCAGGTGTTCTGATCTTATCACCTAGGGGTTTGTTTTGGCATAGGATCTTTGCTGAGTCTGATTTAGACCTTCTGAGAGGTCATTACAGCCATTCCCTTTGGATGCCCTGCCTCATCCCCTGCTGCCTGGGCTAGTCCCTGTCACAAGGACCTAAGTGAACCTCCTCTTCTCTCTTTAGGCAGGGGGAAGAGAAGCCCTGGTATGTGGCAAATTCAGTCTGTGAAACTCAATTTCTAGTTTCCCTGGGGAGAAAAAAGTTCTCATTCTTTCTGATGTCTTAATAGCAATAAAAAAGAGAAAAATCATCAATACGTTTCCCTGCCATACTATATATGCACATTGTTTATTATAGGTGCATTATATGCTGCAAAAATTGAATATCTGGAAAGATATTTATACCAGAATATTAACAGGAATTATTCTAAAATGTCAAATTATGCTTTTATCTGTTTTATTTCTTTTTTAAAAAATTAGTCTCATCTGGTTTTTCTCATATTTGTTTTACAATAAATGTAGATTGCTTCTGCAATAACAAAATGATGAATTTAGGTAGTAGAGTCTTATCCTTCTGTAACTTTAAAAATTATTTTAAAATCTCTTATAATTGAGAGATTCACTTAAAAAATCATTTTTAATCCTCACAATGTTATAAGGGATTAAAAATGTGTCCAAAGTCATATAAACTAGTAAATGGCAGAGTGAGAATTTGGAGTCATTTCTTCTCAGTGAAAATGTGTGCTTGTTTCTTTTACCAATCTGATTTTAGGGGAAAATAATAATTTAAATAATTTGTTCTTGGCTAATATAAATTTGTAGGACACATCTGCAAAGCATAGATATTTCCTCCTGCAGATTTTTTGAAAACTGCTTTTGCTCCTGTAGAGGGGGAAGGAATAGAGGAAATAGATGAAGATAAGGAATTATTTTAAAGTGCTAGATTAGTGTTGTGTTGCTGCCATAATAAATTCTCACAAATTTAGCAGCTTAAAACCACACAGATTTATTATCTCACTGTTCTGTAGGTCAGGAATCCAGAGGATCCAGGAACTCTGCTCTGGATCCCTCAGGGCTAAGGGGCACCTGAGGCTTTCATCAGGAGGCTTTGAGAGAAAATCTGTTTCCAGACTCATTCAGATTGTTGGCAGAATTTGCTTCTACGTGGTTGTAGGACAGAGGTCTCTGTTGCCTTGCTGGCTGTCGGTTGGGGGTCATCCTCAGCTTTTAGAGGATGACTGCAACTCCCTTTGAGTCTCTGACTCACCTCTTCTGTCTCATCTCTCCTCTGACTCAAGCTGGAGAAATTTCTCTGCTTTTAAGGGGTCAAGTAATTAGAATGGGCCCATCCGGATCATACAGGCTACTTTCCCTATTTAGGGTCCATAACCTCAGTTACACCTACGAAATCCCTTCACAGGCCTACCTAGATAGTGTTTGATTGAATAACCAGGAGACAGAATCTTGGGGGAACAGCTTTAGAATTCTTTCCACTGTATTTTTTTTCTCAAAATTTGGGGATAAAAGTATTCACACTCTTTTTAAAAGGTTAATATAGTCATGATAACCTTCAATGCTTATGCCTGAATATTTGGCATGTTTCAGATATTCAGAGAGATAGTTCCCCCAAATCCGCTCCTTGAATACTTTTGTCTATAGATATTTCAAAATGGATTTTTTAAAGCCTCACAGGTGTGTCTATATTCATCCTGGCTGGGAAAATGGAACACAAATACGCTATTCCCAAATAATACACTATTTCACTGAGAGTGTAGCTTGTAGAGGACTCAGGGATAAACTCCAAGGTCATAGGACCTTGTTAATACACAAGTGACCTAGTTATTACACAGCCTTATATTCCCATAATCTAGTTCCCAGTTCCAAGTACCGCTGAACTGTTATCTATTACGTCTCAGTCCTATGCATTTGTCTTAAACTATGTTCATCACCTCTACTCTGGCTAGGATGTACAGTTTTACTATGCATTTGGTTTTAATGGACGTAAACTAGGTTCAAAGAGATAAACTCCTAAGACTCGATAAACATTAAGTTCTCTAGCCCTCTTCCTGGGAGTATGAAGAAAAAAATTTCCATAATTTTCTTGTTCTTCTTTCTGATGAAGTAATTTAATTTGACTTCATAATCTTTATCCTGACCTGACATAGACCACTTTCAAAAAAGTATTGCTTTCTTTAAGGATAGATATATTCCCACAAATTAGCTAAAAAGTGTCCCCAGTTTTGCCATTAGAAATTATATCTACATTCCTCTAACAAGTTGGTCTGTTCCTTAGGAAAAATAACAAAATAGAGAGGCAACACCTGGTAATAAACAAGAGGATGATAGATAGATAGATAGGTAGATAGATAGATAGATAGATAGATAGATAGATAGATAGATAGAAAAGGGGCAGGAGGTAATAGAGAAGCTAAGAGGCTGGAGAATACATTTTGACAGGAAGCCTGAATAAATTCTGAAATAGACGTAAGATAAGTGGATATTATGAAGGTAGATATATATTTTGGGGAAATTAGTAAATAGGGTTTTAAACCTCTGGTATTGCCAAGACTAAATTGTCCTTCTTAAAGGAATTAATGAGAGTAGTAGGTTATGGCTCTGGTTTTCAAGGAAGGTGAACGGAGTTTACTTTGCCCTTTCTCCACTGGCAGGGGACATACCTGGTGGGAGGAGAACCTACCTAGCATGAAGGGTCATAATACTAACATAACTGCCAACTGCCGTCATGGTCTAACACATGACATGCTATTTTTTTTGTCTGAGGAGGCATATTAGTCAGAGTTCTAGAGAAACCAAACCAATAGTATGTGCATATATGTAGAGATTTATTTTAAGGAATTGGCTTAGGTGATCATTGAGACAAGTCCAGAATCTTCAGGGTGGGCTGGTGGAACCAGGAAGAGCTGATGCTGCAGTTTTGTATGAAGGCTGTCTGTTGGCAGCATTCCCTCCTGCTCAGGGGAGCTCAGTCTTTTGTTCTATCCGGGCCTTCAGCTGATTGGATGAGGCCCACCTACATTACATAGAGCCATCTGCTTTGCTCTGAGTCCACTGATTTAAATATTAATCTCATCCGAAAACATCCTCACAGAATCACCCAGAATAATGTTTGACCACATATCTAGGCACAATATCCTAGCCAGGGTAACATATAAAACTAGCCATCACAGGAGATTCTAAGTTTGATCTTTTGGATGTTGTGGTCTGAATTCTTACACATTTAAAAATTAATTTACATGACCATAAAAATAATGTTAATGCCACCTGTGTTTCTAGGTTCAGATTAATTAGCCTAATAGCGGCACATATATGCAAGTTATTTCATATCCATTAAATACTAATATCTGTCATCCTCAAGTGCTTACTATGTGCTAGGTACTGCACTGAGTGTTTTATACAACAAACCTATGCAACAGATAATATTGTCCCCATTTCAGAGATGAGCAGTTTGAAAGTAATTGATTGACATCTATAAGAAACAGAGTTAGTAGCAGAAATGAAACTTAAACTCATGTCTTCTCTCATGGAATATCACATTTTTACACCATATCACTCTGCCTTCCATACATCATGAACACTACCTGGAAACTCAGTCTCTTTTTTATCTGTTTAAGCAATCCACAAGTTGGCTCTTAATAGCTTAAAAAGGGCAGCAACATCCTATATTTTTATTACAACTTAAATTTAATTAAAATGGTCAATGGAAATTGAAATGTTTAAAGAGTCTGATTATTATGCAACAGTCCTTAATTGTTAGCTGAAAATAGGATAAATTTTAGCATTCTCAGATGGTTCTTATCGAATTAATATGAATAACATCACTGCCAACACTTCTTGAATAATTGTGTATATTCTACGTAAATGGCTGCAGCAAAGGGGCTGTCAGAACAGCAAACTGATTCTCTCGTGTTGGCAGAGCACATCTAATTTAAACCTTAGGATAAGCAGGCCGGGCTACTGTCTTTCTGAAATTCTATTAAGGTCAGTGGTCTATATCTGCCCCTCTGCGTTCATTGGCAAGGACTATGTGACAGTTCCCAAGGAATGGAATTTGAGTAGTCCTATAATTTATTTGTTCATTTCATGCATTTATGAAAGGAAACAAGAGCACCAGCCATTTGGGAAAGGACTTACATAATTTAATTAAATGTGATCACTGCCTTCCTATCTCAATACGCTGATGCAGCTGATAACATCCCAAATGTTTTAGTCCCTCTCTCCTATCTTCCTTGAAGTCCCCAAGTGCACATCAGGGGATGGGTGACTTTAGTTGGATATGAGAAGTGATCCTACATTCTACCAAGAAGAGCATATTCTTGCATTATCCATCAGTCCTGACTGGTAAGTATAACAGACACTACTTGTTACCAGCCTGATAGGCTTTCCTCCTTCCTTGCTGGTTTAGTCCTGATTTTCCACTGTAACTCAGGTATAACACCTGGTTTTCCGAAGTGAGTCATACTAATATCATTACCTTTTTTTCACTGATAGGTTTAGGGAGGGGAATATGAACGAGTCCTGGCTCCTGAAATGTAAGGAATTGGCTGGGGGACTTTGGGTGAAGGATTTATTATTCTTAAAAAAGGACACATAGGAAGAGATGTGCCCCTCTTTCCCACTAAATCTTGTCATGTTTCCATGGTTGAGATGCCTGGAGCAGTGGTAATCACTTAGTGACCATGAGGCAAGCTACCTTGAGTGACTGACACATTCTTGATGACAGAGTAAAAAAAAAAAAAACATCTTGAGTTCTTGATATATAAAGGAACCACTTGAACAAATCAATCCTGGAGCTGTCCCTACTATCTCATTATTTGAGATTAAAATATTTCCTAATTTCTTAACCTATTATGTCAAGGTTTTTTTTCTGTGACTTTTGCCTGAACGTGTTCTAACTGATAGGATTGACCCTTTGAATTCCTCTTGGTGGCTGTGTCCTTTCTTTGAAGGAGGTGTGCCTTGCTTACTTGGTTTTTCTACCAGTGACCTTACTCTTGAATGTTGGTGAGTCATGCACAGAGTCTCTCATTTCTAAAGAAGCATGTGTTGAGGAGGACGTGTTACATGAAAGGCAAGCGCGTGCTGTACAGTCGGATTGCTGCCCATGAGTGCCTGTGGCGTGTGTGCAGAATACTAGCCAGGTATAGTTATGGATGAACTTATGGATGAACCACTACCACCAGTTCTCCCTCCAGTAAACACACACACACACACACACACACACACACACAAGTGTGTACTCATAGGGAGGGAAAAATACTCTCAACCAACTGTTCCTCAGTTGGAGCATATGGCTAAAGACATTAACAATCCTATATGTGTTGGAGGGAGGGAGAATTGTTGGTACTGGTTAATAGGACAACAGAAAGCACAGTATGTCCAGGATATCACTTTTACTGTAGATAAAGATCAGCATAAAATACTTGGCTTTTCTATGAAAAAAATGAAACTGTCCATACCAAACTCAAGAATCAGGTAACTTATCCCCCTTGGCCTGGCAAGGCTTACAGTGTAGATGGACACAAGATGCCTCATGATTTCTGGTGGGCATGTTTACTCCCAAGATAAGAAAAAGGACGGAGCTGAGCATACTGCTATGGACTGAGCTGTACCCCCGCTCAGAATTCACATGTTGATCCCCTAACCCTGAGTGTAATGGCATTTGGAGATGCGGTCTTTGGGAAATAATTAAGTTCAGATAAGGCCATGGGGAGGGGAGATACTCTGATGAGAAGAGACATAAGCGAGTCTGTATTCTCTTTTCTCTCTCTCTGCCATGTAAGGATGGTAAGGACATAGTGAGAAGGCAGCCATTTGCAAGTCAAGAGAAGAGCTCTCTCCAAGAACTGAATAGAATAGGCCGGCACCTTGACCTTGGACTTCCTAGCCTCCAGAACTGTGGGAAATGTCTGCTGTTTAAGCTACCCAGTTTATGGTATTTTGTTATAGCAGCCTAAGCACAATAATAAACATACTCAGTTATTCTTCCCAGACTTACCAAACATGTAAGGACCTCCCTAATGAGTAAACAGGTGGAGAATGCCCACAGGTTATATTATTTTGACCTCCCTTCACAAGAAGGAAACTTTAGGAGTGGAAAAGATCCATCCATCATGAAAACTATTTCTCTTCTCCCTCTAGATGTGAATCTTTGTGAGAGCAGGCACAGTAGTTAGTAGGTGAGGGGAGCAATGATCTCCCGTCCACAGTTCAGTAGTTCAGCAGGTTTTTCTTTTGGATGTCTGTTTTCTCTCTGTCTTGGGGAAAATGGCCCAGCTGGTAGGCAAGAGAGGGTGGTGATGTTTGTCTAATGTACTCCTGCAGAGAAGGAGGGAGGTTGAAGGAGGGCGCTGTTTGGTGTTGCTGGTGCATTAGCATCATCTAGATACATGGGGTTTTAGCCTTATGAAGTCAAACTCTTTGGTTTTGTACTTGGAAAGCTGGGACTCAGGTGAATCATAGTGTGGTGACCCAGGTTATCTGTGGCAGAGTTGGGGCTTCATGGTAACCCACTCCCAGGAGTCAAAGATGTGTACTTCAACCTCCACGTAACAGGCTCAGCCTTCAGTGATTATAGTTTGAACCCTTTGAGGGTGCCAACCACAGTAACAGAATTTACTAAGCATGAAATATATTTTGTTCCTTCCACTCTCATGAGTTTATTGCTAAGTGTCTCTTAGTCTTTAATTAAGGAATTAAAGTGAATGTTTTTTGTTGTTTGTCAGCAGATTTATATGGGAAAGTACTTTATATCTTTGGTTTAAAAATTATCCATATTTCTTAATGGAGTGTTAAGAGAGTTCTTCATATAGTATATTCCAAATTAAATGGGAAAAAAGAGAAACCCACATTTATGTTTTCATCTTAAAAACTTTTGGAAATATAAACAGAATTTTGCCAAGAGAGTTTACCTTTGGGACGGGGATTGGGTTGACTGAGCGTAGGGACAGAGGGGAACTTATATTTTTGACTTTATATACTTCTGTCTCAATTTTTTTTGAGTTTTGTTATGAATGATTTGTTCTTCAGGAAGAGAGCTATTAATATATAGCTTAAAAAAAACAGGTTCTGGTATACGTGGGGATTTGAATAACTCCTTGTTTATTCTATTTTAGAAAGTTACTACTTGTTAAAAAAAACACCCACCTGAGGAAAAGTTTGGATATAGAAACCAAACAGATCAGGATTTGACTTCTGATTCTGCCTTTTCCTGTTTGTAAAATGTCCTGCAGGCTATTGAATTTCTTTGCATTTCCTCATATGTAAAATAAGGGTAATAATAAAGAATTGCAGAACTTTTGTACTGATTAGAAATAATATGTGTTAGAAGGTAGACACTGATGAAGTGCCGGTTACGTAACTAGATCATGAACTGCCAGGTGTGGAGGCTAATGGAGATTCCTATTTGACTGGGGCTATCACAGTTCGCCCAATTATCCCATGGTAATTACTATTAGCACCGCTTATCATTCTCAAATCCTTTGAGTTGGATGATAAATTACATGATGGCCTATTATAAGCCATGCTAAGGACTTTGGACTTTGTGCCAAAACTGGTAGGATGATACTGAGGGTGAAGAGTGTGCCCCGGGGTAGTACGGCTTCTGAAATTTTCACCAACCACAGGGAATGTCTGCATATGTAGTTACGTGTGCCTGTTTCAAGAGTAAACAGTGGTACAAACCTAGAAGAAAGAGACTCAAATGGTCTAAGGAAGCACTGAAAGATGAGTCTGGTGATGAAGGGAGACAGGTATGAAATGAGGCCACCATGGAGCTGAGCTTTGTACAGCTGCCTGCCTCTCTTCTGTTGCTGATTTGTTTGCTTTTTAAATTTCAGTACTGACAAGTATAAAACTGTTTGAATAGTCCCAAGAATTCAGATTAAATTGGATTCACTAGCTAATACAGTGTTATTATTAGGGACTGAATCATTCACTCTGAAACCATTATCTGATGCATTTCAGAAATAAACACTTAGTAGATGTGCCACTTTCCCTGTTTTTATTTGCTGGATGAATTTCAAACTTCAACAGGTCCTGTTGCGTGTGAAATAGAGGGCAGGATCATCCCTATGCGCATAGGCAGACACGAAAGGGCATCCCCAGGTAAAGATTTAGACTTAGAGATAGTCTCACAGGCAGACATCAGCAAGTTACTCTTTTAGAATTTTCTGAAGCAGAGAATACCCTGTTTGCAAGGTGCGCATGTATCTACTTATGGAGGAGTAAAGAACCAGATCAGATTCCATTTTCTGTTTCAGTTGTTCTTAATCAGGGGATGTATCAGCATTACTCAGGGAGCTTTTCAAAAATTCACATGCTGGAGCACTGCACCAGACCTACTAAATTAAAATGGGTGGGTGGTGGGGCAGTGAACCTTGAGCACCTTCCTGGTAAGTCTAACATGGACCCTGGGTTAAAACTGAATCCCCTAAGCCTGTGGTTCTTAAACTTTTCTGTGAACCAGGATGACTCAAAAGGATCAGTAAAACTCAGATTTTTGGGCCCTACTCTCAGAACTTTGGATGCAAATGTCTAGGGCAGAGCTTGAAGGTATTCATTTCTATCAGGTTCTAAGTGATGCTGATGCCACTCTCCTGCCTGGATTTTGTGAACTCCTTCTCTAGCCTCTATTTCTCTTCACCCCTATCCTCACTGCTTTAGTGCAGGAAGGCCTAATCATTTCTTACCTTGTCTATTATTTTAGGTTCCCCTCTTGTGTCATTACCTCCTACCCCAACTGCTGCCAATGTGGTTTTTCTAAATAAAAATCTTATGGTGACTCAATACCTTAAAGTGTTCCAATGGCTCCCCACTTAATCAATCCAAACATCATTTATGGAATGACACTCTGGTCTCTACTACCATCCCAACCTCACCTCTCACTCTTCAGCCGTGCTCTGATGCTTGTCTTCTCCAGAGGAGACCACATTCTTTCAGATGGTGGTGTTTTCTTTACTGCTGCTGCAAAGCAGTTAGAAGCACAGGTTTCCAGAGTTCCTATTCAAACTTCTAAACTTTTACCTTCCAGCTTGTGACCTTGGACAAGTTATTTTTTCACCTCTGTTTATTCCCATCTGTAAAGTAGAGTTCCTACCTCTAAGGATGATATGAAAATTAAGTAAGATTATATATATATATAACATTTGGAACAGTGCCCAGCAAGTAGATGTTAATTAGTTAAACAGTAGCTGCTGTGGCACCATTTCGTTCAGGTCGTTGCCCGCTCATCCTTGCATACCAGTTTGCATGACACTTCCTTTGAGTAGACAGTCCTGTATTCTCTACATAAAGTGTTTCTTTCCTTGATCATTTATAGTATTTAATTCATGTTTCCATTTTTACATATTGTGGTTCTCCTTTCCATTCATCTATGACCTGTACCGAGTGGATTTTGTTGTTATTTTTTGATGATTTTGCTCTTCAAGAAAGCTACACTGTAGGCTACTAGCTACAGTGCTTAAGAATGTTGGTTGAATCGTCACTTTGTTGAACAACAAACTGTTGACCCTAACCAATGGGCCATGGGATCTGTAGAACATGAGAATGATGGTTGTGAAACAAGAGAAAGCATGATGCCTGAAACAAGGTCACCAATGCCACATGGAAGAGAAGCTGGTAGACAGTTGCCCTCTTTTCTTTGTTTCTTTCAAAGCACATATTGGCCGTTTGCAATAAGAAGGAAAAGTCTTAATAAAGAGTTGAAGAATCAGGAGTAGTTGATGTTTCTGTTTAGGAAATTAAAATAATTTAAAGAGATTTAGGTAATTTTTGTTTTGAAGCATAGAATATACACAGTAATGTGCAAAATCTAAGTGTTCATCTTGATAAATTTTCAGCCAACACTCAGAATAAGACATAAACATTTCCCTCACCTCAGAAGCCTTCCTTATGGCCCTTACCAGTTATTCTAACCAAAAGGTATCCACTGATGTTATTTCCACAACCAGTTTTGTCTCTTTTTGAATCATACATAAATGAAATTATACCACAGGTACTTTTGTGTTTGGTGTCTTTAGCTCATCATTTTGTCTAAGAGATCTAGCCATATTTTTGAGTGAAGCAACAGTTCATTTTTTTCATTGTTGTATATTTTCTATTATTAGAATATACCATAATTTACTTATCCATTCTACTGTGATGTATGTTTGAGTCATTTCTAGTTTTTGACATTTACAAATAATGCTGCTGTGAATGTTCTTATAACAAGCCCAGTAGTCAAAGTGATTGGGCACAGGGTGATAGAAAGACCCTAAGATAACCCTAATGATCTCTGCCTCATGGTATACATGCCTTTGTGTAATATATCCCTTCCCCCACCCCTCAATCTCCCATAAGGATAAGACTTGTAACTTACTTTAACCAATATAATACGGCTAAGTTATGGATGCCACTCCTTTGATTAGGCTACATTATGAGGCAAAGATGATGAGATATAACTCCTGTGGTTATGTCACACTATATAAGACTCTGTCTTCATAGACTGGAGCAAGAGGTACCACTTGGTGGCTTGATGAGCTGAGTAACCTTGTTGAGAAAGCCCCCTGGCAAGGAACTGTGGGTTCATACTTTCTTTTTGTTCTTTCGTCAGCTGTGATAATGCAACTTTTGGGATAACCTATACATTTCACCCAAATTATCACAATTATTGGTATAAACTTGCTTACAATATCCTCTTGTCTTTTTGACATCTGTAGCACCTGAAGTAATGGTGGCTTTTTTATCCCTGATCTTAATAAATTGTATTCTCTCCCCCACTCTTCCACCCACCTCCCCACCCTGACACAGTATTGTTAGACGTTTAAATTTCAGTTAATCCTTAAAGGCTTTGTTGATTTTCTCAATTTTATGTCTGCTTTCTATTATTGGTTTCTGTTCTTATTTTTATTTCCTTTCTTGTCTGTTAGATTCAATTTGCTATTTTTTTCATAGCTTCTTCAGATAAAAGCTCAAATTATTCTTGTCTAATACATGTACATAATGCTATAAATTTTCTGCTAAGCACTGCTTTACCTGCATTCTACAAATTTTAGTATATTATTATTTCACAAACATTTTACTTTCCACTGTATTGTTCATTGACTAAAGTGCACTTTAGATGTATATTGCATAATTTCTAAATATTTGGGATTTTTAAATTAAAATTTGTTACCATTTTTGGCTTAAGATTACTGTGCTCCATGATGTATTCGTTATGATTTCAGTTTTTCAAAATTTGTTGAGATTTATTTAATGACACAGCATATGGTCTGTTTTCATATACATTCCATGAGCTTTTGGAAAAGACTCTGTCTCTGCAGCTCTTAACTGTAGTGTTATGGCTAATTAGTTTATATTTATCAGTCAAGTTGTTCAAATAGTCTATATCCTTACTGATTTATTTTTTATCAGTTTTTCTCTTCATTGCTGAGAATGGTATGCTAATATCTCCAAAAATAATTGTAGATTGGCCTATTGTTTCTTCTAGTTCTTTCATTTTTTTAATTAAAATTTCTTCCCTAAAAGTCTACATTTTTGTTATTGATATACTATTTACATTGGCTATACATTTTTCCATTCTATTTACTTTCAAACTTTCTGTGTCCTTATGTTTAAGGTGTGTTTCCTGTAAAGAGCACATAGTTCAGTTTTATTTTTTACCTTGAATATTGTAGTCCTTTAAGTGGAATATTTATTCTATTATGTTAATAAAATTACTAATATAATTGGGTTAAAATCTATAACATTTCTATTGTTTTTGTTTGTTTTTTACTCACCAGTTCTTTGTTCCTTTCTTTTTTCTTGATTTTTGTATTTTTCAAATATTTGAAAAATTTCAAATTTCCCTTCTCTATCAGTGTGCACTTATACATAGTGTTATTACTGTTTCAGTGGTTAGCCTAGAGATTGCACATATATTTTTGACCTATTAGATCCACCTTAAATATGTCCTATTACCAACTGCCAGAAAAATGCAAAGGCTAGAACACTTAAACTCTAATTATTCTTTACTCTCTTTGTACTGTTGCTGTCATGCATTTTTATACAAAATATATTTTAGACCCTGCAAATCATTATTACAATTGTTTATGCAGTCAGTACTCATTTTCTGCCAGTGTGTTTAGCCTTTTCTCTCTTTATTCCTTTTTACGTTATTGTGCTTTTGTTTGGAACCATTTTTTTCCTGCCTGAAAAACTCCCTTCAGTGTTCTTGCTAGTGATAAATGATTAACTTCCTGAAAACATCTTAATCTTAACCTTCATTTTTGAGGGATATTTTTATAAATGTAAAATTCTAGGTTGAGAAGTTAAGTGCTTTTCTTTAAGCACTTTAAAGAGATCTTTCCATTATAGTTGGAATTCTATTGTTTCTAAGGAAGAATTAGCTGTCAGTCTTACTGTTGCTCTTTCAATACAAATTTTATATTTTACTTTGGCCTCCAAAGAGAGCTGAATAATTCATTGTTGGTTAATTTGATTCCACTTTTTTATTGGAAAAAATTAAACTAGTGCTTTTTCAATACTACGTCAAATTTACTGGACCATGCACAGCACTGGACTATACATTGAACCGCTAATCAGTAGATCTGGTTCTAATTTTTGCTACCATTAAGTAGTTATGTGGCTCTAAGCAAATAATGTCCTCGATTTTCCCATTTGTAAAATGAAATTGTTGGACTGTATGAAAAGACCTCTTTCTCTGTCAGCTTTTTATGATTCTGGTCAAAATTGCTTTTCCAAGCAAGAGAAGGAAAAATGCAAAGAAAAAATTTAAATTTCATTATTATATATGTCTTATATATAGGTCTATGTAATTCTAACATCTCTTGGTTGTGTGTAACTGTCATTAGAGTACACAAAAATGTTATACATGAATAGAACATGTTTGATATTTCTATGTATTTTTATGAGTGCATTGAAACAATTATAGGTTAGTTTAATAGAGTTAATTAGGATTTTATGCATTTTGGAAAATTATTTTCCCTATTATTATTGAATGGACTTGGCAAAGAAAGCCATAAATTCACTCTTCACTAATGCCAGTCCTTGTTATGTCTCCTTAGACTGCTATGCTTTGAAATATGAGTTTTAGTTTCAAGATGCTGTGGGTTCAAATTCTAGCTATGTAGACTGAGAAAGATATTCAACCTCTCTTACGTCAATTTTCTCAGTTGTAAAGTGTCCATAATAGTAACACTTGGGGTATGTGTGAGGATTCAGTGGAATGATTCAGATACAGCACTTTACATAGAGTCAGGTACATATTAACAGTTAATATATATTAAATTATCATCATTTTACTTCCTAGAAGCTAGGGTAGTAATGCAAGTGATGTTTGAAAAAGCTACCTTAGCTGATTTTGTATGCCCATCTCATCCTTTCAACTTCAATTCCTTTCAAATGGTTTTCATTATAAAAACCATAGGCTTATAGAATGAGACTGAATGGGTTACCACTGTCCAGAGAAAGAAGTGTTTCTTCCTCATGAGAGTGAATTATGCTTTCTTTGCATTTATTTTAGTTATCTACTGCTGTGTAATAAAATACCCAAAACTTAGTGGCCTAAAGTAATAAACAATTTTTACCTTAAAACTTCTGTTGATCAGGAATCAGGGTGCAGGTTAGCTGAGTCCTATGACTTTGAGTTACTCATAAGGCTGCAACCAAAAAGTGTCATGTAAAACCGATAGCTAGTGGGAAGCAGCCGCATAGCACAGGGAGATCAGCTCTCGGTGCTTTGTGACCACCTAGAGGGGTGGGATAGGGAGGGTGGGAGGGAGGGAAACGCAAGAGGGAAGAGATAACGGGGGATATATGTATATGTATAGCTGATTCACTTTCTTATAAAGCAGAAACTAACACACCATTGTAAGGCAATTATACGCCAATAAAGATGTTAAAAAAAAGGGAAAAAAGAAAGAAAGAAAGAAAGATAACACAAGAAACTAGTAAGATAGAGGAGAGATGAAGGGTGAACATGAGTGTGGGCTGGAAAGGAAGCAATAATTTTCACCATGTACTTTTATGTATTATTTTGATTTTGAACTATGTGAATATTCAAAAAGTATTCAATGTTTAAAAAATTCAGAAAACTATGGGCTTGTGCCTAGTTTTGTTATTATACCTCTTTTTATTGGTGCTCCACACTATAATAAAAATATACAAAACATTAAAAAAAAAAGTGTCAGCTGGGGCTACTGTCATTCCCACACTCAGGGTGGATCCCCGGTCCAAGCTCACTAAGAAGGCTGTTGGCTAGACTCAAGCATTACTGACAGTTGGCCGGAGATATCAGGTCCTTGACATGTGAGCATCTCCATAAGGGTACTCACAACGTTTTGCTTTCCCCAGAGCAAGGGCAGAAAGAGGCCGAGAAAGATGGAAGTCAAAGTCTTTTGTTACCTAACCTTAGAAGGGACATCCCGTCACTTTTACCATGTTCTGTTCATTAAAAGGAAGTCACAAGGTTCAGTCCACACTCAAGGGTGGGTATTACACAAGATCATGGCTATCAGGAAACGGGGATCCTTGGGGGATATCTTAGAAGCTGCCTACTACACTATTGGAATGAAATTCAGATCATTCAAAATGTTTAGTCCTCCATTTCAGCTTGGTAAGGGGAAGGAAAGTCACACCGAGTAACGCCAAATGGAAATTGTTTTACATATATTTTCATGTAATCTCATCAACTTTGTGTATTAATATTTTTATCATATTGAAGATTATGGAAGAAAAAATGTATCCTTCCCCAAGTACCCTCCCCACAAAAGCCCCAAAAACCCTCTGTTTAACTCCAAAGCTTAACAGGTTATATGCCAATGAGATTATTATTTTTAAAAATAAACAAGTAACTTTTTTCTAGGTAACTTTAAATTTTAGAAAGAATGTAGTTCTCTAAGCTTCCCCAGGTTAGGAGGGTAGGACAGTATTTTGCCACACCTGGGCAATTCAACTTCACAGCAGCTCCCTATTAATCCAGGAAACAGAATTGTCTTTGAAAAACAGAAGAACTGATTAAAATTTCTGTCTCTGTGATTACTTACAACATCTGCTTTGTGCCCTATGGTCCTCCTTTATCCTTAATCTGTCTAGAGTTTAAAGATTTCTTTCTGCACCTGTTATCAGATGAATCTGTGACTCTCATCAGAGAAGATGTTAATTTTTTCCACAGAAAAGCAAAGATACCTATGCTCCTCAGAGGTAACTAACACTGAAAAAGGAGCACAGACATTCCTGTTCTTGTGTTCTCTATCTGTATAAGGCAAACATCATGGGGAGTTTAGAATGCAGGCATACTTAATTCAAATTAGTCAAAGTATGCTTAATTATAAGGAACTGACATGCAGACAAATAAGGCCATTTAACAAAAATTTAACTGCTAAGACTTGTACTTTGTTATGTTTAGGGACCCAAAAGAGCTGTTGAGAACAAATCAGTCTTTCTGGATGTATATTATCTTATAATTTTGCAACTCCAAGAATGCTTTGGGTTGTAGAAATCTTGAAATCTATAAACCTTCTTTCTAGAAAAATGTACATATTCACATGTATGTAATATTTAATACATTTTGGAGGTTTCACAGACCCCTATTAGTCTATACATGGACTTCCAACTAAGAAACACTGCTGGGATAGAAAGTGGAAATTTATAAAATCAGGGCACGTTTGCTGGAAGAGCTGTGTATTTGAGGAGGGCTTTTGAAACTTCCCGGAGAGATCTCAAGTGCTCTCATGCAAGGACAGTATTGTGCAGTAAAGAAAGTATTTCTGTTGTAGTAGTTCTTAAGCTCTTGTATAAAAACAAATAACCTGAGAAACTTTTAAAATATGTGCATCTCTGGGCCCCACAACCAGTATTAATTCAGTAAATCCTAGGCAAGGCTCAAGAATTTGACTTAAAAGAAGGGCACAGGAGTTACTAACCAGGTGGTCCTCGAACAAGCTTGGAGAAAGGCCTTGGAGGAGCTGCCACTAAACCAAGTATCAGGGTCTTTGTCCCAGATGGATGAGCCTGGGAGCTGTGTGTCACTGTGCCCTTCTCTGCCACAGGCTTTCTGGAGGGTTTCTATTTTGCATATGAAATATATCTCAGAAAAGTCCAGTGTAATTAGAAACGTAAAAAAGAGAACAAGTAAAAAATAACAAGCCTTGAGATCTGTTACCTAAAGGGCTTACTAATACTAGACTCCAGAATTAAAACAAATTACCTACCAATACCCAGGAAGACTTCCACCATGTAGCAGCAGTGAAATCTCTTGGGACAGACTTGCCCAGGTGGTAAAAGTGTCAGGTGCACAAGCCTACTTAGGTTTCATCCTCAGGTTTAATAATCAGGAGTGAGTAAAGGGGCCAAGAGTGGGGCTAGGAAAAATTACTACTCTTGGAATGAATGGTGGGGGAAAAGTGTTCCACCCAAGTGTTCCATCCTTGGTTCTGCCAGTGACTTGGCTTTTCACTGTGATTATTTTCATATATTTTGATAATTATAATGTTATTAATAATAACATGTTATGTTTTTCCCTCTTAAGGATCTCACTTTAAAAAGACACTCAAATCAAAGTTGAGTCTCTCTCTCTCACACGCACACACACACACACACACACACAGGCACACACAGAGACATATACACACAGTGCAGATATACAAGACAAAGTCAGGTTGGACTTACTACTTCCGTTAGGCATGGGGCATACTGCAGTGTACATACGTTTTACAAGAAGATTGTCATTCGGGGAAGGAATTTGGAGCTGGCTGGATTGCATTTAAAAGTACTACTTACTTGAACAGCCAGAACAGCAAAAGTCAAAATATGATTTCACAGCTAAGGCATACAGCTTTTAATAGTACTTGTTTTATTATTATTATTATTTAAATTCTTCATTCTTACATAGATTTTTATTACAGAAATGCCTTCTGAAAATATCTAAAATATTAGACTCATGTCTCTCAGGAACACTCATCAAGAGTGACCATAACTGTGCTTGACAGGAGAGGTGACAACACTCAGTTAACAAACCATTTGAAATTAGGTGTGGGCTTCTGTATAATTCTGATCTTGAACACATGGGTGATTTTAAGTACCCTTATCCCATCTCTGGACCTCAATTTTTCATATGTTATGTTATTAGGTAGAATACACTTAATACATTTTAGGTATATGGCTTTTAGACAAAATCATAGCAAATTGATTTTATAGACATAATGATCTCCAGACCCCTTGTTTGTCCTTTTCCAGTGTTTGCTGGCCAGTGTGGATCTCTGCAGGTCTATATGGTGGTTTGGATTGGAGTGGACCCAACAAGGCAAATTGGCTACAATCCTAGAACAGCCAGATCCATTCAAGTATCAGTGATGTTATTCAGAGTTTTTAGTCCCCTACTCCACACACACGCACAGATACACACACACACCACCCACACCACTCACGGAAAGAGATCAGTCACCCAGATTGTACCCTCAGAATTGTCACTAACCAATAACAGATTTCCCATGATTCTATTACTTAATCTCTCTGAGTTTTTCTTTTCTGACCTATAAGTTCTAAATTGTCTCAAAGGCCCCTTCTAGTTTTGTGGTCAAAGGTTTCTTCTGGTGCAGCCACCTCTGTTTTAAATTCCTGGGACCATCGAGACTTTCTAGAGAGAATTCCAAGAGTCTCCTGAATTAGGCACTTTCCCAGGATCCAGAGTGACTTGGATCTGACCCTCTTGGTAAAAATGCTAACATCCTTTTGGGGAATGCCACAGCTACACAGGTTTTGCCTTCCTTCCTGTATATTTTAATATGTCCCAGAGTTCTTATTGATCAAAGATTCCTAGTTGATCAGGTGGTCCCTGAAGCAGGGGGTTTGGATTGAGGTGTATAGGACATAGGAAGTAGTGGTGGTAGAGGGTGAAGTACTGAGAGAACACAACCACTGGGACTAGGAAGTGTTTCAGCTGCATCACATCACCTGGGGGATCTACCAAAGATGAGGGAGTCCCACCCCGACCTATTGAGCATAGTTGGAGGTAAAGTGGGGGCAATCTGCATTTTAAAAAATTTTGCAAAATGTATTTTATGCACATGGATATTTGAAAATTATCAGCCTAGAAGTTCAGGAACCAGAGAATTAAAATATTGGGAAGCAGGAAAAAGTACCAAAGGGGATAAATAAATGGAGTATTAAATACAGTAAGCAAAACATGGAGGGGGTGTCCTCCGGCTCTGCTTGTTTGGGGCAATTTTTTTTTAACATCTTTATTGGAGTATAATTGCTTTACAATGGTTTGTTAGTTTCTGCTTTATAAGAAAGTGAATCAGCTATACATATACATATATCCCAATATCTCTTCCCTCTTGCATCTCCCTCCCTTCCACCCTCCCTATCCCACCCCTCTAGGTGGTCACAAAGCACCGAGAGCTGATCTCCCTGTGCTATGTGGCTGCTTCCCACTAGCTATCTATTTTACGTTGTATATATGTCCATGCCACTCTCTCACTTTTTCCCACCTTACCCTTCCCCCTCCCCCTCCCCCTCCAGGACCCATACTTTTTTCTGCAGGACTCCTCTATCTAGTCAGTCCTTGTAGCTAGTGTGGAAAACACCTCGTGGCCTATTTCATTGGTAACTGTATTTCCTTTTACACATTTATGCTTGTTTCCAAGTCCCTCTTTTCTGTGAGTTGGTAAAAATCCTGGCAGGGGAATAAAATCAGCACAGCTGCCTGTTAACTTCAGTAGGACAAGAATAGTTCCTAATTAAACTCTTATGTCTTTGATTTAAAACTCCATTTAATCAAATTATTCAGCAACTTAAGGCAGTTGTTGATTACAGGGAAAGTATACCTTGAATCTTTGTAAGTTATAACTCCCTTCCAGGCCTCATCAAGCTTCTCAAAAGGGGTACAACATGTGCCTGCTTAAGGAGAGCTGAAAGTCTTTCAACAGCTGATTCCTTCCTCCTTGAGGCTCTTTCTTAAACGATGAAAGGGCTGGCTGAATTCCAGGTGTAGACTATCATTCTTGCCTCCTTTATTTCCAGCCTGACTTCAGGGCCTGCAATAACTGCTGAATGACTTGAGGATGGATATAAAGGCCACCGCCTCTAGGTTGCTAGGAAGCTAATAGTAGCGAGTAGGTGGGATGGGCCAGGGGTACCTGGTGGGGCTTCTATTAGTCTGGTTGGCAGTGAATCCTTTAGGGTCTGTTGCTCTTTGGGGTTTTCCTACTTCAGGTTCTGTTCCCACCAAGTGCATGATTAGAGATAAGAAGGCCACTCCGGAGTCTTCTCGTGTCCCTTCTCTTTCTTGGGCTTCTCCACAGACTTCTCTTCCTAAGTCTTCCTCCTCATGGTTGCCTGTTAAAATGCAGTGTCAAGAAGAGAAGATGGTGGTAACTGCTCAGAGAGAGTGAGAGTGTTCAGGAAAGGAAAGTTGGTGAACCCATCCCATCTGAATCTCAGCCCAGTTGGCTGCTGTTACAACTATTTAGACTCAGTAAACAATGCAGCCATCTTTGAAGTTGGGCTCCATGAATAGCACAGTGCAGTACAGGTAAGACTCCTCACTGGGAGTTTGTCAAGATGCCATAGTTTGATTAAGAAACTAATAGGAGGGGTAATGCAGTACAGCAAGAAGCATAGAGTCCTTTTGTTTAAAAGATATAGCTTTTTCTAGTTAATTCTAAGACTCATTTTGAGAGGTTGTCAAATTACCTCACTACCTTCACCTTATCACCTATCAAATCAACTTCTTTATGTTTGCACAATAACGTAAAGTACATGAGTGAGTTGAACTCGTCTTGCTGCTGTCAGCATCATTTTAGGTGGTCTGAGTAATGTCCAGCTCCTGTAACTTTAACCAAATGGTGGAGAATGTTGTGAATAATATTCAGGTTGCTTCATTTTTGTTTTCTACCCTTGAAAAATAGTCAATTATTATGATAGATCAAGCTATGGGAAGTAGTTTCTATAAGCTTAACAATCTAATTGTGAGAATAAATTGCCCATAGAATAGAGTGAGAGATGCAATGTGCTAACAACTACTTTCTCTCTGCCTTTTGAGGTAAATCCTATTTTTCACCAAGTTATAGGTGAAGAAACTGAAGCTTAGAGAGTTTGAGTAATTTGATGCAATACAGTTGATAACTAGCAGTGTTAGGATTAAAACCTAGATTTTTCTTAATTCATATCATTAACCTTGATCTATGCCACAGTTATTTTTCATGAATCTCTGGAGAAACCAGTTTGGAATGTAAGTTTCATGTGGTGTTAACATATAGATACCAGCCAGCTATATATAAAGGTTCTTCAAGAGATGGTGGAAAATGCCACAAAAAGTATTGCTACAATGTGTGAGCTCTCCTTCCAAGAAATCATCCTGCTAAGGTGACAAATATTTATCTGGTTGTATCTAGATGACTCCTCACACACTGGTATATGCCATAATTCTACACTACAATTCATTGCCTGCCAACAGTTCTGGTATCTGGAGAACTAATCCAACTGTCATTCCAATAAAATGTTCTTATACCAGGTGAGATGCCTCATAGTTGTTACTGCCCTATTATGACTCCCGGCTTCAACTCCCTCGGCTGGTTTACTATTAATGTCTCATTCAGGAGGAGGAGTGTGAGCAGCAAAGCCATTCAACCCACGTGGATTCCATTTAGTTCTACTCTGTCCTCTCAGCAGAGACTGAAATGCACCACGAGATTGATGACTGGTAGGTAGAGGCATGAGTAAATTAGAGGCTGCTCCTCACCTCCAGTTGCTCTACAGGTGATATCTCAATACAGAATCTTGGAGTTCTGAGAGGAATTCTACTAGCTTCCAACTTAGGGATGTTATTCACATTCAAGCAGATGTCCACACTGGGAGTCATATTGCTCTAAGGCTTTCCATTGATTCATATGTAGCCATGCGAACTCCAAACACAGAATCTACTCCTTGACATATCCTTATTGATTTTTCAGTGGGTAAGTTACATGAAGCTCCCTTGTCAATTCCCAGCTATGAAGTAATTCAGTAGCCAGTGCTCTTTAATTATCTAGCTGACTGGTGGATGGTCAATCAAAAGATGTTGTTTTTACCCTCATACTACCAAGGCTCAAACCAAATCTGGTGAGTTACATTTCTTGCTCTGTTATGGGTGATCTAGCATTAACATTCTAAATATGAGTCCAAGTCCACCTAAGTTTCAACTACAAATTATTCCCTAGCTCTATATTACATACTGTCTGAAGACTACTGAAGCATTGGCTGACCCAGATTCTTCAAACAAGGCTTGCTCTTTTAGTAGATCAAGAAAATTGTGGGTATAGCTGTTGGAGTATCTGTAGGTTTTGACCTGAATGTCAATGGCTCTAGATAACTTTAGGTGTAAACCACTATGACCAAGTAGAGGCAAATTCAGTAAAAATACAGAGTTGTTAGGAAGAGATCAGTAGCCCTTTAAGGCCAAATAGAACAAGTTATATTTTTTCCCAGGTGTTAGGACAGGCAGGGAAAGAATAGCGATAACTTGTGACCATACATGTAAGTTAACTGTTTAACATCTGTATCAAGGAACTAAGCACTTTACAATTTTAATATGAGAGTTAGGTCTTTTTTATTATTAAAGGGGAGTAGTTAGCACCTATTAATAATGACTAAGACAATTGGCAAATTAGGTTTTCAATCAATGTCCATGTTTCTCAAATCATATTCTTTCCTAATTAAAGAATCTAGGAGAGTTCTCAACATTGGCTGCATGATAGAATTTTTAAGAGCTTCCCAGGTCATCTAATAAGCAGTCACTAACCCAGAACAATTAAATCAGAAGCTTTAGGGTGTAGAACCCAGATAGTAATTCTGAAATTTCCCAGGTGATTCCAATGTGCATCTAAGGTTGAAAAACTCTGGTCTAGAATAAATACTATTACTCAGTCATTTAAGGAAAGACTAAACCTATAACATACTTTTGTCCACTAAATCATACCTTATTCACTAATACTAAGCTTTGAAATAATCAAAGTTAGTATATCTTAATACATAAATCTTTCATAATGCAGGTGACACCTGGCGCCTGTATCACAGGTGGCTTCGATAAGCTGGACAGCTCCAGTTTAACTTTATTACAATCTACTTAAAAGTTATCAGAAGCTTTGTTTCTTTAGTGCTCAAAGTTAGGCTTCAGTAATCCCCCCCAAATTTTCCTTTTCTGTGTAAAAAAAAAAAAAAGACTACCAATTCCAGTAAAAGACTAGAGTTAGCTATAATGGGGACAGAATAATAAACAGGAGTAGAATCTCAGATATACTTCCTCAAACTTATCTTGGTTAGTTATCCTGTTTCTACTATAGCTTATTCAGGACTAAAAACCTAAATTTCTAGTTTGAACTTAGTTTGCTGTCCTCTTCGTTATTAGGTACTGAACCCTACAATCAACTGATTGTCTTATCTTGGCCATGCAGACAATACATCTAGAGTTTTAGATCATCAGAGAAACTTTAGGCTCTAAAAGAACGCATAGAACACTTTGGAGTGCTCAGCTTTGGCCATCTTTACCTTTTGGGATAAATATAACTGTATTCACTCAAATATCATGTTCATTTTTCTCTTAGGAAAAGAATAAACTGTTTTTCATACTAAATCTTTTCTCTTATACTATGTTTTTCTTTTTTTTAACACTGGCCTAGTCATTTGATATAAACCTAGTCTAATTGCTCCCTTAAGAAGCTGTAGTTTGAATCTTATCTAAGGCTATTAAAGACTTTTCTTAGAGCCAGCAGCTTCTATATGCAAGTTTTAGGAATTTGATTTCACAGAATAAAAAGTAACCAGTTAAATAATGAATGTCATTCCCCTGCTTGATGTTTGTTACTATGCTTCTGTGAACCTTCTAGATGAGTACTGTCAAAGTTGACGATTTATCGGCTAGAGGTATAATAAGGATTATAGCTCTTTGCTGTTATCTTCCAGGTGGTCTCCTCTAGAAGGAGAACATTGACATTTGTACTGCTGTGAGACTCGAACCTGTAAAAAAAAAAAAAAAACTACATCCCTCCCTGAAGCTGGCCCAAAGCTACTGGGAGAAAGTTGAGTGGTCAAGGCAGAGTAGGGATCTTATAAGTCAATCAGCAAAGATGTAGTAGGAGTCTCAAAGCCAGTGTCTCACAACCGTTTTTTCTTTTTCAAAATCACTTCCTTAGGGATAAAAATGTTAATTCTAAGAAAAGTTAAATACTAAGGAATAAGAAATTTTCAGGTATGATTGAACTTTTAAGGGCCATGACCATTGTTAATATCTAAGACTTTTGCTCTAAAAACTGATTTTGGCCCTTTGAGTATGATATAGCTTTTTATTGAGAATTCATGCTGTAAGCTCAGGATGGCTTGAGCTATGTTCTATTAAAAGGGGCCATCTGACCTGTCTAATTACCAAATTCAGGAAGTTCTAGGAGAGAGATGGAGGCAGCTGTGCTAGTTGGTCCTTTCTTGACCAGTGCTACTCATGACACCAACAATAGTGCTGGCCAAGTGGAATTAGCTTCATCCCAAGGAGTGATTAACCATAGAGTATAGATAACAAAGATTCTAAGCATTCTGGCATTAACATTTTACAAGAATCCTAGGTGAGGAGAAGGAACTAGGAACTATATTGCTATTGGCTTTTGGAGTTAGAACCATAACCACTGCTGCTTTCTTTATAGCATTGCTGTACAGAAGACTGAAGAAATCTACTTGAGAGTTTTATCACTATCCTAATAAATTAATATACATAAGCAGTGGCAGTTCTGTTTCAATATTTGTGTAAGACTTCTTATACAAACTACTTCTTAAAACTAGAAGGGAAACCATAACAGATCCTAACAGTTCTGGACAATGGGGCAATCCATTGCAATTATAGCTTCAACAATTCACTTTCCAGCTAGAATAACTTCTTGTCTCCTGGAATTCCATCCCCTTTCCCTCTTCCCACCCTCCAAGCATTAGTTTCTTTAGCTTTTACCTACGGCATCCTGGAGGTTTAGGACTATGCAAGGCTGAAGTGTATTTGTGTGGATATAACTAAAGATGAGTTTTGTGCATAGACATTGTCTTTAAATTCCTTAGACTGGAAGAGAGATGATCTTTGATTCTCGAATCTCGTTTTTGGATGGTATCCATCATCTTTGCTCTTCCTTGATTTCTAGCACAGTACTAGGGCCTATATTTCTCAGAATACCAAGTGTTCACCCAGAGATTGTGGTCTACTTGATACAGAATAACAAGTGGTGGGGGGAGGAGGACTAGGGAAATAGGAAGTGATAGAAAGCAGGACATCGGAATTATCTGAAAAGCTTTTTCTAAATACCATTTTTATCTGCCACACCAGTGACCAGAGCTGTCTCTCAATACAAATAGTTAAATAGAATAATTGGACCAAAGGCAAAGAGAAACAAACGTTTAGGGGTGCATTTTATATTTGAGTTGTAGAAAAGTCTTCAATGCCTTTTAAAATCGTACTTCTGAGAAGGGAAGTATGTAAGAACTTACTCTGAAATATGTAAGAACTTACTTTAGCTAACTGTCCTTATCTGCAGGCATTATTATTGGGAGAGAAGAAAATAGGTTTCCCCTAACTATGGCTGTTTTGGAGAATAGCCTGAATCTGGTTCTGATGATAGCCTTGGTTTATGCTCTCCTGGAGAAAGGAGATAGCCCAGTATCCCCCTTCAATAACATGACCAAGAACTCCCATAGGAATTCTTTGTTAGACAGGACACCTGGACATAAGTTTTTTAATCTTATAAAGAAAATGCAAGAAAGACAAGTTCATTTGTTTCTGCTAAACAAGGAAACAACTTTTAGATGACAGGGCTCTTTGCGTTATCTAATTTTCATTGACCATTTTTTGGTTTGACACCTCAGTGATTTCACAGAGTAGAACAGTAAGCTGATTTTAATGTAAAAGCATTACTCGTTAAGACAAGGCTGTAGTTCATCTCTAGATTCAGTCTACAAATATTGTAGTAGGTCACATGCAAAAACAGCTTAGTGCACAGGAATATCCATTAGGGACTGGGTTACGTGGGAAGAAATGAGAACCAAAAAAGAAATCAAGAACTGGGACCAAACAAACCAGTTCAACATTCTGATTCTGGCTTCAATGTTAAGAATATTTTAAAATACCAGAAACTTTGGGGGCAGCTCTAAAATATTAGCAAGCATTAGAAAAATCATTTGGAGTGCTTTTAAATCTCAGATTGCTAAGCCTCTTCCCCAGAGTTTCTGATTTAGGAGGGCTGAGCCGAGGCCTGGTAATCTGCATTTCTAAGGCGTTCGCAGATGATGGTTGTGGTACTGGTCTGGGAACTGCACTTGGAGACCATGGTTTAGAGAGCTACAGCTCTTGTGAGGCCTGGTCTTTGGAAGAACATCGGTCACACCTGTTGAAGAAAGTGTTTGCTAAAACTCTAATCACAGTTATTACTGTGTGGGAATTTCTGCAACCTCACATACCTTTAATCTCATCTTTTAATGAGACATTTACTCTTTTCCCTTTCACTGCAACTCAGTACTTTCTTAGCTACTGATATGAGAGTGGGATATGGAAGTAAGCTGCCCTCTCTAGTTCTTATTTTCATACAAAAGCTTGGGACTTGGCACTTCCTCCTCCATCCTGATATCTCCTGGATCTAACAATACTTAGGATCTTTGGCACCTTCTCTTTGGAAGTAAGCTAGCATGCCCTCATAGGTTTCTCTTATCTTTTATCCTCTTGATGATATTATCAATAAAATAACTTCTCATCCCCCTGAAACTCTGACACCCTACATTCTCTAAGGTGTGTGTCTTGTGATTTAATGGAAAAGAAGTTTCATTAGTGACTTCTTCTAAATGCAATTTTTGGCATCCTACTATTTGCATTTCTAACACAGCAGGACCCCAAGAACTGTTGCTGGCAATTCTACCTCAACATCCCAGTGGTGTACCCCTCATTTACTCCAGATGCCATAAAAATGAGGCTAACAACACTTAACAAATGTTGATGACAACTAACTGGTGTGCACAGTGTCCCTGTCCCTTCTAATCCCTATACTAAGGTCAAAGACACTGCCTTCCTCACTGTATAGATATCATTTTCCCTATAGAGGGGCCATTGCCTTTATTCCTTGTTCTAGCAGCAAGATTATAAAACACAGGGTATGGAATATGATTGATTTAAGCCAATCATGTTAATCAAATTCTTATTTGCCAGTAATTTGTCTAGGGGAGGACATGTGACTAACTCACCCTAGTGACGTAAGGAAATCTTGGGTTTTTGGGGGATAAATTTTCCTCCCGCAGAGAGGGTATGAAAACAGCTCATCTCTCTCCACCCCCTTTATTTCTCTGCTCTGTGAAGGTATACTGCTTGGAATCACTGCAGCCATCCTGTGACCATGGGGGAAAGGAGAGACAGTAACAGAGATGCTCACTCAAAGCCCTGACATTGCTGAGCCTCTGAAATACCTCTGGACCTGCCTAACCTTGGATTTGTTTTTATTTGAGAAAATATCTTTTACTTAAGTCACCTTATTAAAAACTAGTTGAATTTGAAACAATTTTAACTGGTCACTAATGAAAGATATATTAGGTCTTTGTTAAATAGCAAAAGCCCTGGCCACTTATTTTCCAGGTTTGTTTTGGAGTGTGGCCTCTGCTTCCCCAGAGGAGTAAAACTTGGTCTTCTGCTTTGATAGGGAAGCAGATGAATGACTCTTGGCTGGGACTCAGCAAGGGCAGTGAGAACAGTCTGGCTTTCTTAAGCCCTAATTAGTCTTACCTAGTTCACAGCCTCCAACAAAGTTGCCGAATTGATTTTTTTTTTAAATCACCAGGTGCTATGGCAATTGCCATAATATTATGACAGTGCTAATACAATATAACCCAGCTGAAATACAAAGCA
The DNA here is from genome assembly GCF_949987535.1 of Balaenoptera acutorostrata. Classification (NCBI taxonomy): domain Eukaryota; kingdom Metazoa; phylum Chordata; class Mammalia; order Artiodactyla; family Balaenopteridae; genus Balaenoptera; species Balaenoptera acutorostrata. The sequence continues at coordinate 17,582,166 of NC_080070.1, read as the reverse complement.
CTCTCCAGAGGGAAAAGTAGAGAGGCTTTTGTTTGAGCTGGTTCCAAACTTTCTGACCTTCCTAACATAAGTGGGGGTGGGAATGGAGAGGTGAAAGGGAGGCTCAGTATGCTATTCTATTCAAATCATCACTGTAGCTATAGTGCTAAGATACCTGTTAGCTCTGGAGATACCCCTTCACAGATCCTGTCAAACAGCCCATGACTCTGTGACTTAGTGTCTCGGCCTACTTAACTGGGTGAAGTGTGAACATTCTCTATCCAAAGACCATTCCCCCAGCTGGGTGAAACACTGGCTCAGATAAGGCCCCTCCATCCCCTTCTCCTTCTCCTTTGCTATGGAGCCTGAAATTCTTCTCACTGGTCACTCTTTTAGAGTTAGAAGTTGTGTGCAGAAGGGTGGAGCGGGGTGGACTAGGGGATGTGCACTTAGTCTCTTCAGAAGAGGAATCATAAATTACTCATATTAGGACTTTGTGGCCATGCTATTGGATTAAATTTCTTTAGATTATTATGTACTTGTGCATTATAGGGAATGGAGCCAAGGATAAGTGATCTACTTTTTAAAGAAAGCCTGGAACATAAGCTAGTTGAGATGCTATGTGGATCTTAGGAGATTTAGTATATGAACAGGGGGTTCAAAACAGTGTGATTCTCCCCATGTTGTGTCAATAATCAGGGACAATACCAGTGGTGTGTGCTATGTATTGCGTTCTCTCATCACCGACTCTTAGGCTCCCAGGCCAACCACCTTTGGGCAGAGGACCAAGGTTCCCATACCTATCTGATCAACAGACTCAATTAGTCATCTTGTTAAACTGCAGATGTATAGGTTCCATCCTAGAGCTACTAAATCAGAATCACAGGATGCTTGGGAGCCACTGTTCTTGAGTTATTGCAATATTTTTAGAATTGAGCTTCCTTTTTCTGTGATTCTAAAGTCTAGATGAATCCTAGGGAATGCATCATCTAATGTGACCCCTTTTTATGGGAATGTCAGTCTGGATGACACCTGGGCAGCTCTAGAATATTGTCTCCCAGTTTCATGCCCAAACTTTCTTTTCCTCAGAAGGCCCTTCAGAGGCAGAGGGAGATACAATGAGCAAAGTTAGAATGTTGGAAGGAAAGGCATCTTTATGGAAAGGCGAATAGGTAACTGAGGTCAGTTTACATAAAGTAGTGAGAGGTGATCAGGTAGGAAATATACAAGTTTATTGGCTGTAGAGAGCTGTCAAGGTAAGGCTGAGGTTTTAGCAGCAAGAAGTACGGTGTTGGTGGAGGTGTGGATAGTATTCAGTAATTTAGTATACAGTATATCATCTCTTCAGATGGACATTGATTCGTGAGGGAAACCAGTGCAGTTCGTTACAATAGTCCAGGCCACTTGGATTAGGATGGCAACTGTGATGGTTGAAAGCAGGGAACACATGAAAGAATGTTAATTGAGAGACTGTGACTGATTGTAGGAAACAAGGGGGAAAAGCATTAAAAAAGGACAACATTTCTAAATCTTGTGCTTTAGGGGCAATAGAGGACCATTAAGTGAACTGGAAAAGATATTTGATTTGGGAGGAAGAAAAGTTGGGTTCTGAACATTATTAAAGAGATCCTAGCAATAGCCAGGTGAACAAGCTGTGTGCCTGACTGAGGCTACGTGGAAGGAGGTTATCGATGGAGGGCAAGTTTCAGTCTGCGTTTCCTGGGTTGAGCATGTTGACTGGCACACAAGAAACCCTTTATTTTTGAATGACTAGTAAGCTTGGAAAAGAAAAGGCAAGTGCCTTTAATGAGTTTATTTAATGGTTTGAATTTTGTTACAAAAGAAAATGGTTTTATTTTGGTTTTATTTTTTCCAATCACCATATTTAAACATTCTCTGGATCTCATTTCCATGTCCCTTAATGAGATCTTATTATAGATTCCATGGTTTCACTTTGGTTATTAAAACAGTCTCATTTTGGTCATTAAAACTCTGCTAGGTACTAAAATCCAGTCTTATATGACTTAAAAATGGAATCTCATATTCAGATCACACTTTATACTTCTCACTTCTTCTGACTCTCAAGAATGCATGGGAAAGTTGTATAATCTGTTCTCTTACATTTTTTGATCTTTCACTCTTCCTCTCACTGCCCGGCCCCCAAGTGTGAGATAATCGCTGTTGAGGTAGGAGGACAGATGGATAATAGACAAAGAAACTAATGTTTTACCTGGCTGATGTTTTGTATTATAGTTATCTGTATAGCAGGCACTCAAAGGATGGCTGTCTTCTGAGCACATTCTGAGAGATTCTGTGCCCAGCTCTTTTCAAAGATCTCACCTCTAAACAGTTTTAGGATGTGGAAAATATACTCTCTGACTGACTACAGTGTCTACCCTATGCAGGACCTGCCCAAGCAAAGTAAAGCTGGACCAAAAGCAAGTGAAAGTCCAGCCTGTGTCCCTTTATTGCTCATCACTGCCAGCCATCGTCTCCACAAGGTGTGTTTAAGATGTCTGAGCGTGACCTCATGCATTTTACTGTTCCAAATAGCTGACGTACACATCAAATGCCCTCTCTTCTTGCCTTGCCAGCAGACTGCTCCAGAAACCTCCTCCTCTCAGAATACTCCAGGCCAGAAATAGGCATTAGTCTCTACGATACTGTCTCCAAGTTTCAGTATCAGATATAGCTCTCACAGTGTGTGGACTTATGCGTGTGAGTTTCTGAAGCTTAGCATGCAGCCAGTTGGGGAATGAGGTGTCAGTTCCCTTTTCTTCCAGAACCCCCATTATCTTGAAGGATGGGTCTCTTGGAGTCACTGTCAGGTAGGACAGAAATGCAGTAAAAATAATCTCCCTCCCAAGGCCCATGGTTCCTTGAATCTGTGACTTTCCTTTGAATATCTAGTCTTCTGTATAGGCTGAAGGTAGTAGGAGGATGAGGTTAATCCTCACCCCTGCATTGTAATAAATCGTATAAGGATGAGTCTACTGATTTTTCTGTGGAATATGGGCATATCAATTGCCTATTGTCTAAAGCTTTAGCTAAAAATCTGAGATAATAGGAAAAGCCCCCTCACCATCCTAGTATAGGTTTATTCTATGAACAACATTTACTGGTTCTTCTAAGTACCAGATACTGTTCCAGGTACTGAGGATCCCAGATAAGCTCTTTGCTTTCATTGAGCTTATATCCTTCCTGGAGAGTTGGGGGGAGTAGAGGAAAAAACGATAAACAAATAGGAAAATAGCAAATTCATATCCATGTTAACCATGCAGAGTTAAAACAGGGGATCTGTCAGGTGAGTGGATGATTAATCTGGAGGGGGTGGGACAAGCTTCCAAAGAGGGCAAAGTTATATTTTTTTATTGAAATAAATTGGTTTACAATATTGTGTTAGTTTCAGGTATACAGCATAATGATTCAATATTTTTGCAGATTATACTCCATTATAGGTTATTACAGATAATGGGTATAATTCCCTGTGCTATACAGTATCTCCTTGTTGCTTATCTATTTTACATATAGACAGGTTTGTATCTGTTAATCACATACCCCTAGTTTGCCCCTTCCTCTTTCCCTCTCCTGTTTGGTAACCACAAGTCTGTGAGTCTATTTCTGTTTTGTATATACACTCATTTGTATTATTTTTTTAGATTCCACATTAAGTGATATCATATGCTATTTGTCTTTGTCTGACTTATTTCATTGAGCATAATATTCTCTAGGTCCATCCACACATTTCATTGTTTTTAATGACTGAGTAATATTCCATGCCATATATACAATACATGTTCTTAATCTAATCATCTGTTGATGAACACTTAGATTACTTTTTTTTTTCCTGAAAATAGCTTTTAATTCCACATTGTGTTTGTGAAATTACATGGTAGTACACATACATCTACTTTATTTGTTTTCTCCAAGCTCTGGCTTATATTTTTACTTTCTCTAAGGTCCCTTTTAATGCACAGAAATTTTAAGTCCAATGTAGTCAGATTTATCAATTGTTTCCTTTATGTCTTATGGGGGGTTTTGCCTTATTTAAACAATCCTTTAATAATGTGAGTTCATAAAGCTTTTCATGATCCATCTATAATTCACCTAGAATTTACATATCTTTTATATAATATGATATAAGTATACAATTTTATTATTCTTCTGTCCATATGGATAACCATTGTCCCAGCATCATTGTCTTTTCCTAATAATTTACAATGCACCAATTTCATGGTTTTAATTACTATGTGTTTCCTATAATACTTTTATATAATACTATTATTATGTAAAATTATAATAATAATTGACCAGATTTGCTGTTCTTCAAACTTCCTTGGCTATTCTCTGCCCTCAGTTCATATATATAAACTTAGATTTCCCTTGCCAAGTTCCATGAAAAAAAAAAACTGATTGGAATTTCATTGAATCTGTGGATCAATTTGGAGAAAACCCAATGTCTTTATGATAGTATGTCCTCTCATCCATGTACATGGTACATCTCTAGAATGTCTTTTTAAAAATCTTTTAATTAAGTTTTGTAATTTTCTCTATAAAGATCTTGTGCCTCTTTTTGTTAGCTTTTTTTTTTTAAACATCTTTATTGGAGTATAATTGCTTTACAATGGTGTGTTAGTTTCTGCTTTATAACAAAGTGAATCAGTTATACATATACATATATCCCCATAATTCTTCCCTCTTGCATCTCCCTTCTTCCCACCCTCCCTATCCCACCCCTCTAGGTGGTCACAAAGCACCAAGCTGATCTCCCTGTGCTATGCAGCTGCTTCCCACCAGCTATCTGTTTTACATTTGATACTGTATATATGTCCATGCCACTCTCTCACTTAGTCACAGCTTACCCTTCCCCCTCCCCATATCCTCAAGTCCATTCTCTAGTAGGTCTGCATCTTTATTCCCATCTTGCCCCTAGGTTCTTCATGACCATTTTTTTTTTGTTTTTTTTTAGATTTCATATATATGTGTTAGCATACGGTATTTGTTTTTCTCTTTCTGACTTACTTCACTCTGTATGACAGACTCTAGGTCCATCCACCTCACTACAAATAATTCAGTTTCGTTTCTTTTTATGGCTGAGTAATATTCCATTGTATATATGTGCCACATCTTTTTTATCCATTCATCTGTTGATGGACACTTTGGTTGCTTCCATGTCCTGGCTATTGTAAAAAGACCTGCAATGGATATTGTGGTACATGACTCTTTTTGAATTATGGTTTTCTCAGGGTATATGCCCAGTAGTGGGATTGCTGGGTCATATGGTAGTTCTATTTTTAGTTTTTTAAGGAACCTCCATACTGTTCTCCATAGTGGCTGTATCAATTTACATTCCCACCAACAGTGCAAGCGTGTTCCCTTTTCTCCACACCCTCTCCAGCATTTATTGTTTGTAGATTTTTTGATGATGGCCATTCTGACTGGTATGAGATGATATCTCATTGTAGTTTTGATTTACATTTCTCTAATGATTAATGATGTTGAGCATTCTTCCATGTGTTTGTTGGCAATCTGTATATCTTCTTTGGAGAAATGTCTGTTTAGGTCTTCTGCCCATTTTTGGATTGGGTTGTTTGTTTTTTGATATTGAGCTGCATGAGCTGCTTGTATGTTTTGGAGATTAATCCTTTGTCACTTGCTTCATTTGCAAATATTTTCTCCCATTCTGAGGGTTGTCTTTTCATCTTGTTTGTGGTTTCCTTTGCTGTGCAAAAGCTTTTAAGTTTCATTAGGTCCCATTTGTATATTTTTGTTTTTATTTCCATTTCTCTAGGAGGTGGGTCAAAAAGGATCTAGCTGTGATTTATGTCAAAGAGTGTTCTGCCTATGTTTTCCTCTAAGAGTTTGATGGTGTCTGGCCTTACATTTAGGTCTTTAATCCATTTTGAGTTTATTTTTGTGTATGGTGTTAGGGAGTGTTCTAATTTCATTCTTTTACATGTAGCTGTCCAGTTTTCCCAGCACCACTTATTGAAGAGGCTGTCTTTTCTCCACTGTATATTCTTGCCTCCTTTATGAAAGATTAGGTGACCATATGTGTGTGGGTTTATCTCTGGGCTTTCTATCCTGTTCCATTGGTCTATATTTCTGTTTTCGTGCCAGTACCAAACTGTCTTGATTACTGTAGCTTTGTAGTATAGTCTGAAGTCAGGGAGCCTGATTCCTCCAGCTCCGTTTTTCTCTCTCAAGATTGCTTTGGCTATTCGGGGTCTTTTGTGTTTCCATACAAATTGTGAAATTTTTCGTTCTAGTTCTGTGAAAAATGCCAGTGGTAGTTTGATAGGGATTGCATTGAATCTGTAGATTGCTTTGGGTAGTATAGTCATTTTCACAATGTTGATTCTTCCAATCCAAAACATGATATATCTCTCCATCTCTTTGTATCATCTTTGATTTCTTTCATCAGTGTCTTATAATTTTTTGCATGCAGATCTTTTGTCTCCTTAGGTAGGTTTATTCCTAGGTATTTTATTTTTTTTGTTGCAATGGTAAATGACAGTGTTTTCTTAATTTCACTTTCAGATTTTTCATTATTAGTGTATAGGAATGCAAGAGATTTCTGTGCATTAATTTTGTATCCTGCAGTGTTACCAAATTCATTGATTAGCTCTAGTAGTTTTCTGGTAGCATCTTTAGGATTCTCCGTGTATAGTATCATGTCATCTGCAAACAGTGACAGCTTTACTTCTTCTTTTCCCATTTGGATTCCTTTTATTTCATTTTCTTCTCTGATTGCTGTGGCTAAAACTTCCCAAACTTGTTGAATAATAGTGGTGAGAGTGGACAGCCTTGTCTTGTTCCTGATCTTAGAGGAAATGGTTTCAGTTTTTCACCATTGAGAATGATGTTGGCTGTGGGTTTGTCATATATGGCCTTTATTATGTTGAGGTAAGTTCCCTCTATGCCTACTTTCTGGAGGGTTTTTATCATAAACGGGTGTTGAATTTTGTCGAAAGCTTTCTCTGCATCTATTGAGATGATCATATGGTTTTTCCCCTTCAATTTGTTAATATGGTGTATCACATTGATTGATTTGCATATATTGAAGAATCCTTGCATTCCTGGGATAAACCCCACTTGATCATGGTGTATGATCCTTTTATTGTGCTGTTGAATTCTGTTTACTAGTATTTTATTGAGGATTTTTGCATCTATGTTCATCAGTGATATTGGCCTGTAGTTTTCTTTCTTTGTGACATCTTTGTCTGGTTTTGGTATCAGGGTGCTGGTGGCCTCGTAGAATGAGTTTGGGAGTGTTCCTCCCTCTGCAATATTTTGGAAGAGTTTGAGAAGGATAGGTGTTAGCTCTTCTCTAAGTGTTTGATAGAATTCGCCTGTGAAGCTATGTGGTCCTGGGCTTTTGTTTGTTGGAAGATTTTAAATCACACTTTCAATTTCATTGCTTGTGATTGGCCTGTTCATATTTTCTATTTCTTCCTGGTTCAGTCTTGGAAGGCTGTGCATTTCTAAGAATTTGTCCATTTCTTCCAGGTTGTCCATTTTATTGGCATATAGTTGTGGATTACTATTAACTGTCAATATTCACTTGATAAGTGGTGGCCTTGGGGATAGTTAGGCTTATACAGTAGAGTTGGGGTCAGCAAAATACAGTGAGCCACATTGAACCTGCCATTTGTTTGTGTAAGTTTTGTTGGAACACAGTCACACCTGGTTCTTAACATACTGTCTGTGGCTGTTTTTACACAACACCTGGAGAGTGGAATGATGAGCGACCTTACAGAAGACTGTATGGTTTACAAGCCTAAAATATTTATCCTCTGGTTCTTTACAGAAAAAGTTTGCTGACTCCCGCTATAAGAATAAAATGTGTTGCGGTGTGACAATACACTAAGCATCTGAATAACATACCATGATGAAAGTTATTTTTATTATTCAATGAATTAGTCATATTTTTCCTGCTCTACAATCAGTCCATCACAGAATCACTGAATTCCTAGGTGCAGTTGCTCTTCTTACTAATTAGAATTACTTATCAAACCTGTTTATTGAATAAGCATCTGGCACCCATAGATATTTGCCTGGTCTGGCTATTGGATACAGTTTGCTTCTCTTTAAGTTCGAATATTTATTGATATATTCGATCTAGAATCTATCACAAATATCAGGGCACTGTCACAGCAAAGTTTAGGTTCTCGCTTATCTGGTGTGAGTAATGTCAGCGTTTGCGCCAAAGAATGCCTTCAGAGACGCTTAAGACCATTTCCTTGCATATTTACTTCGTGTTGTTGGACTCCTATGAAATATTTTTAAATGTTTTGCCTTTCTAATTTGTGTCCTTTACAAAGTGTTTGTCAAATATTGATTCCCTTCCACAATGGGGCTTGAATGCAGCTGATGATTGTTTTGTTTCACAACTTTGATTAATGCAGCTCTTGCTGCTGCCAAAGTCCTTTTTTGTGTACCAGCTTCATCCATTGACCTCGGCTCTGTGCTAGGAACAGGGTTTGTTTAATGGTTGCAGCTGGGAGATCACACATCCTCTTCCTGATTTTATAAGTTGTGCTACTATAGAGCTTTTCATCTATGGTCTCAGTGCCTTTTCCCAGTGTTCTAATTGAGGCAACACAACAGCTCTGCTGTAGAGGATATAATTATGCTCATTCTTTTGTGCAGATGCCAACAACAAGGTAAATAACTTTGTCCAAGTTCATGGAGGAAGTTCTCAGTTATGGTGCTATTTTTTTCTATCAAATATGCAAATGTGATCGGCCCTTTTTGTGATCACAGTTGTCTCTCCTGTTCCCTGGTTCCCACCATTTTACCTCTCGTTAATGGCTTTCCTGTTTGTATTCACCAATTCCTCCTGCAGCTTTCTGGATCTTTTCTCCTGATGTGACCCCAAACTTGATTGTTTATACCAATTCTTGTACTTTCCACAGGGCATCCTAGATGCATTCAAATAGGTATAAGTGTCCATTTTTAATTACGCTACAAGTCTGAGCCCTCAGGAACCTCTCTTTGCTGCTAGTCTTCAGCCTGACCAGACTCACTCAGTGTAGCATTCTGGCCTTACTTTCTCTGTCACTGTTTTTTTGTGGCTTGTTCTTTTATTTTTCTTGGCCTTCATTTGTGTTCTCTGAAAACATATGTGTTTCATGAGTTTTTTCCTTTCTTCTTGCTTCTGCTTGGATTCCATAATTACCCCTTTCATGACCTACATTCCCTCAAATAGTCCAGAATGTTTCCTGTCTCCAAGACTTCTCTAGACAGATTGGATGTTCTGTCTCAACCACACAGAGTAAGAAAGAAAGCTTGCCTGGACTTCAGAATTATCTTCACTACTAGAGCTTATTCTACTTTTCTATTTGTTATAGTCATTTCTGAGCTTTAAGGAAACAGAAGAATAGGAGATCATTTCTCAATGAGTTTTGTTAATATACTTTGGAAACTCATGCTTAAAGAAAACCAATCCCAGCATAGAATGATAGCATCAGTCAGATATATCCTAGAAGTTGGACAAAATATAAGAAAATATTTATTTTATATTTTCCAATTAATATGATCTTTCAGTTTAGAAATGAATACCATGAGAAGAGTATTAAATTGAGCCTCAGGTTTATTTTTTAATATTTTACTTTTTTTCTGTTTGTTTTTCTTTCTTTTTTTTCTTCCCCAACCCCATAATCCTCTTTCTACACTGCTTGTCACAATAATCTTTGTAAAATCTGAATCTGTCATTGCCTTGGAATAGTCCTCTGACTCATTGCCTAAATGTTGAGATGCACACTGTATAGTGATTGATACAAACTCTTCATAATCTATTATTGTTTTATCTTTCTCTATTTGGAATGCCCTCTCCATCTCTCCCTTGCCTGTCTTCCCTACTTTCTAATTTAGGAAGGACCACCCACCCATCTGCCAGGATTCAGTATAAGCATCACACCCTCTATTACTTCTCTTATGAACCTGCCTTCTCTGCCAGAAGAATTGACCATCTTTTCCTTTCTGCTAAAACAATGTGAATACAAGTCACAATCAGCCTCTTCATTCATCTATAGCAAATTGTGCATCATTTAATGGCAAATTTGGAACCAGGTCCTGGACCTCAGATACGGGTGTCGAAAATCTTCAGATTCCAACTAACTATTTGAAATAAATGAAACCATGCCTAGCCAACCCCCATGATGAACTTCAGTGATGTGTGGGATATAAATTGATATGTTATGAGCCAAACCTGTTGTTTTTTTAATCTAGCAAGACATCTTGAACTAGAACTTGAGTGTTTTATGCTTAAACTACAGCATAAATACTGTGATGCCTACATAGGTGTTTGCTTCATTCTAGTCCCTGATTCTTATCATCTATTCATAACTAGCCCAATGACACTACCAATACCATTGACTTTGTCCAGCTGGTACTACTTTGCTGCAGGGCTTTATTTGGAACCTTATCCTAAACAAGGAACACACGTGAAGCAAATCTTATTTTCTGTGCTGACAATATTTGATGTCTCATGCCCTTACACAAAGTAGTGTCCTGACATAAATATTGCTTTTGAAAACTGAAAAAGTGTCTGTTTCCCCCAATTATACATCTATCACACGGTGATTTATAAAATATTTAGAACAGATGAAAAAACAAATTGAAGAAAAATAAATTACTCATAAATCATTTCCTGTCCCCCTCTGCCAAACAGGGTGTTATCTTTTTGGTATGTTTTCTTCTAGTATCTTTCCATGAATTTTTTTAAACATAAGATATACATATACTTCAGCTCTAGTTTCTCAATTCAGTTTCAAAGACTATTGAAACTAGAAGGAACCAACAAGATGATCTCATTCCTAATGTCTCATTTCACAAATAGGGAAACAGACTTCACAAATATCACACACCTAATAAAGCATGGGACCAGAGCTTGGATTCTAATATTTGCATATAAAGTTAAATTCTGCTATGAAATTGAAACACATTTATAAAACCCAATCTTTGTATGTATTATTCATTCCCAGTTATTTTAGCTTTAGTGGTGGCATGATGTGATTAAAGAAATAACTTTACACTGGCATACATAAATAGAAGTCTAATATTTTGTCTTCAGTGTACATTAGATTTATTAGGTTTTATTAGGTTTAGTCATGTCATGCAGTCATAAAATCTGGCCAAATATCTAGGGTAATATAAAAGCAGAATGTATTCTTCTTGGGAGGAAAGTTCTCTATTTTTATCATTTTAACAAATTGTTCAGGTTAGTATACTGGAGGGAAAAAAGGGAAAAAGAATACTCAGTTGTGATGCTACATATTTCAAAACAAAAGTCAGAAGGCTTGTGAGGGCCAGAAATCAATCATCTCAGAATCATGTCAATACTAGTCAATATCATTAATTATATTTCTTTGTTTTTAGAGTGCTGACAATAGTCTCACCTTCTTTAGGCCAAGAAGTGACAAGGGGATAATGCAGAATGCTGGAACAGACATAGACAAAATATACCCACTGGCTTAAAGTTCCTGATATTCTTCTGTAAATTAGAAACCTAAATCTACAGGGCAGAGTTTCTACTTATACATACTGCAATCTAAGCCTTTTATTTCCACTCAAAAACTTTAAAAGTAATGGCTACAATTTACTTGCCATGTTCTTTCTCTTGATTCTTCCCTTCCCCATCATTTATGCTTAGGTGTGTATATATAGAAGCTTTTTTCTTTCTTGTCACCCATCTGCTTCTTGCTGAGCTCAAACTAGGTAACAACCGCCTATCTGATCAAATGCTATCCCCCAAGCCACATATCATGACAAGAGGGAACATGTCAGGCAGGAGGAGGGAAAGGTGGCTAATTTTAAAGAATGGAAGCTGTGATTTGGACATAAATAGGTTGGTAATAATCCCTGAAAGTACCTGCCACTTAGAACAAGAGGAAAAAAAGCCAAACAAGCGGAATGGTTATGATAAAGTATAGTTCTGATTTCAGACTCTCAGGGTTATAAGAAACCGAAAATCATTCCTTTTATGACACAACACAAGAAGGTTGTCCAGGGTGTATGTGCACACCTCCAGGGAGGGAGTACCTCTGTTTTTGGCAAGCAAATCTACAGTTGAAAGCTTCCTATGGTCCCTGGCCCTGGACTGCCTGTGATCCTTTCTCACTAGGCCCAGTAGGGAGGAACTACTCATTCTATTTGGCAGTTTTTCCATTCTCTGCTAGACCTATCTGCCACCCCCCACACCCCACACCTTCTCTTCTCTAAGATAAGCATGTTTTTACTTCAAAATTTCCTGATATGGCAGGTATTTAGGCTTTCTAACCATCTAACTAATCCTAAAACCTTTCCAATGTGGTAAGCTACCTTTAATGGGGACGATACTGTAGGTGTGTTCTGACAGAGCAGATTGGGACTAACACCTTGTCCTGTTACATGGCTATGAATTCAGTGAAATATCCACTCTCTTTTTGGAGGCCACATTGTATCGTTGACTTCCATACAATGGAAGACAGTAGACTTACTGTCTGCTAAACTATCTCAAATGTCTGTGTTATTTCCGAAATCCATTACTTTGACTTATAATTGTACCGATGTAAATTATCTTTCATAGATTTCTATTAATTTTCATTTTGATAGACTTTATCAATTATTATTAAAGACATCTTTGGATCAAAAAATGAACATTGAATGCTCCCAGATGACAGGAGGGGATATCTCAGCAGTAAACATCTTGACTACCTGGTTTCTTGTGGCCATTTGGGGAGAGGGTATTGATTTTTTTCTGGTTTTCATCAATGTGCCAAAAATAAGATATTTAACTGAGAACCATGATCTATGAAGCTCTTAGAATCATCAAGTCTATTTCTCACACTTTTTTTTTAAATTTTTTTATTTATTATTTATTTATTATTTTTATTTTTGGCTGTGTTGGGTCTTCGTTTCTGTGTGAGGGCTTTCTCCAGTTGCGGCGAGTGGGGGCCACTCTTAATCGCGGTGCGCGGGCCTCTCACTATCGCGGCCTCCCCTGTTGCGGAGCACAGGCTCCAGACGCTCAGGCTCAGTAGTTGTGGCTCACGGGCCCAGTTGCTCCGCGGCATGTGGGATCTTCCCAGACCAGGGCTCGAACCCGTGTCCCCTGCATTGGCAGGCAGATTCTCAACCACTGCGCCACCAGGGAAGCCCCTATTTCTCACACTTTTGACAGCAGAGTTGTACCAGGAGATTTATTAAAAACCTATTTTACTGTGGACATTTGAAAGTATATACAGAAGCAAAGAGAACAGTACGATAATTTCAATATGGCTATCTTTTTCAATTCATTTGAATTCAACCATTTTCAATACCTGGCCAATCTTGTTTCATCCATACCCTACTCACTCTGCCTGAATTATTTTTGAGGCAATCTCAGAAATCACATTCTATCTCTAAATATTTTGTTGTGTATATTTTAAAGATAAGGCCTCTTTGTTCTAACAAAACAATAATATCATTATTACAACTAAAAATGAATATCAATATAATATAAACATTATCCTTAGAATCATCAGATATTCAGATAGTGTTCACCTTTCCCAAATTATATTTTATATTTATTTCTTTGTTTCACTTTATTTTTCCTTCTTTCTTTCCTTTTATTTTTTCATTTTGTTTGAATCAGTATATATATATATATATAGTAACTGGTTTGCATGTCTCTTGTCTCTTAAGGCTCTTTTCATCTCTATAATTTTGTGAATTTTTATATTGTTTTTGAATATATATATATATATATATTTGTGGGGTTTTTTTGTCCTGTAGAGCTTCTCACAGTTTAGATTTTCTGATTGCCTCCACACGGTGTCGCTTAATATGTTTCTTATGTTTCTCTGTCCTTTGAATTGTTTAAAATTCATTAGTTAGATCTAGAGACTTGATCAGATTCAGGTTCCTATTTACTTTTGCAATAGTACTTCATAGGTGGTGCTGTGCTATGCTCTTCCATTATGAGGTATATGATGTTTGGTGATTGGAGGTATGTGTGTTGTATTTAATATCAATTATCTAGCATCTCCCAAAGGTGACTGGAGGCATGTGTGTTGTATTTAATATCATTATGCCCTCATGGGCTTAAATGTATTGAATATGTTTAATCTATTGCATTTATTATCTTTATTGGTACTTAAATTGTCCCTTCTTTGGCCAGTACCATTTAGTTTGGCTTCTCACTCCTTTTGATAGGAATCTACTAGTCTCTGATAACTTCATAGCTTTCTGATATCTCAGGTTTGTCTTTATATCATGAGTGTTGAAGTTATAAACATAGGGACCAATAGCTCTAATAAGTTAAACGTTTAGAGTATCTTTATTGAGGGAACAAGAGGAGGCACTTTCATGGCCAAATGAATTCTAGATTTTGCTTTCTAAAACAAAGAGAGTTTAATAAAAACCAAGAAAGAGAGTTACAGTTTAATACTTGGTTTCATATTCAAAGGTGGAGCATGGAATTGTCGTGGTGGACTTTTCTTGGATAATAGAATAGCTTGTACCACTGAGAAATAATAATAGCATAGAATCCCAAACAACCAAAATAATGCTTTTAGATTCAACATCTGTTTGTTTTCAATGACCCTATGTTCAAAGTCCATAATAGTGCCAAAATCATGTAATCAAAGAGACAAGTATACATGTAAATTATGATAAAAATACCATCTCACATTTGTATAACGTTTCAAACTTTGCGCAGTACTTTAACATACATTATCTCCATTTGATTGCAATCTTTATGACAGATGTTTAAAGGGAAGAATAAACTCAAGGATTATGCTAGTTAGTTGTTACTATCTGGGGAAATCTCAGGGGATTTTGCTTCTGTATGGTTTAAAGAATGAGGAAATATGTGAAATAGTAGATACCCACTGACTTCATTCTGGTAGTATTGGTGTTGTAGTACTGAAAAAAAAATAAAGTTAGGATTATAAAATTGAAATGAGTTAATGGTTATAAAAATAGGAGTATACAGATATATATACAGATACATCATTTTTATAATATTCATATTTATGAGCACAGTTGGATACACCAAAGATTTTTGTGGTGGGATAGATGGTAGCATGGTCACTTGACAAAATGCATTGACCTATTGCTTTTTCTAGGTTGAATATTTTCCCCCTTGTATTTCATCTGTCTCATTTTTAATATTTTCTACTATTTTTTCAAATTCACTAAGAAGTTGGAGTGCTGAATATCTCCAACTATTTTAGTGACATGTCTGGAAAATAAAGGGATATTTTTCTGGAAAGTGATTTGCAGATAGTTATACTTCTGGGCTTGAAGAAATCTAAAGAGTGATTTCTAGTTAGCTTCACCTTTTAGTACTAATCACACCTAAGGTAGTGGCAGTAGAGGGAGGGGGCAAATGTGTAAGACAGTCCCACCGCAACACAGTCAGTGCAATGGTGGAGAGATGTGCAATATATCATGGGGGTGGAGGAGGAGGACACCTGACCTGTCCTTCTACCCCAGGTACTTAGCACAGTACTGTGAGCATAAAGCAGGGCTCATTGGTTACCACAAGTAAAATTATGTTGAGATTTGTCACTGTTCCATGAGAGGAAATGATTACACTGTTCTCACCAATACATTTTCATCAAAGTGACTTATTTTCTAGGAAAAAAATACTTTTAAATAATCTGCATCAAATACCTTTTTCAAATCTAAAGAGTGATTTCTAGTTAGCTTCACCTTTTAGTACTAATCACACCTAAGGTAGTGGCAGTAGAGGGAGGGGGCAAATGTGTAAGACAGTCCCACCGCAACACAGTCAGTGCAATGGTGGAGAGATGTGCAATATATCATGGGGGTGGAGGAGGAGGACACCTGACCTGTCCTTCTACCCCAGGTACTTAGCACAGTACTGTGAGCATAAAGCAGGGCTCATTGGTTACCACAAGTAAAATTATGTTGAGATTTGTCACTGTTCCATGAGAGGAAATGATTACACTGTTCTCACCAATACATTTTCATCAAAGTGACTTATTTTCTAGGAAAAAAATACTTTTAAATAATCTGCATCAAATACCTTTTTCAAGAAAAGGAACAGAACAATGTAGAGTAGCTAGAACCATTCTCTATGCTGGGATTTAGGGGTCTGAGAGCATCTTTCTCTGTCTTAGTACCCAGGATTGATGCAGCTAATCCCATTAATGGGTTGTGCTTCCCTTCCTCCTTTATCACACTACCAGATACCAGAGGTGTGACGATCAAAAGTTTTTTATAGTATAATTTATTTCTGAAAAGTTGCCAGAAATGATTATTAATTCCAGACCATGAGCCAAGTGCTAGAATCTCCATGGCTTATCATCACTAAGCTGGGCAAGGTAAGGTCAGGTGCCCGTCTTGCTATTCTGTTATACTCCACTGAAGAGATAATATGGAAAATTATGCTTAAAAAGCTGTCTTTTCAAAAGGAATTGCTGATCAAAGAACCTACCATTAAATAGATGAAATTATTGACCTTAACCAAAAGATCTAATGTTGACAGGCTACCTCTAAGCACCTAAGACTTAATGGTCTCTGTCTACAAAGCCTTTTGATACAGCTTTTATCTTCATATGTACATAAACTGTGAGATTTAGAATCGCTAAGGTGTCCTAAATACCATTAGTTATTTTTATGGCTACCTTTAGCAGTATTTTAAATACCAGATTATCTTATTTGAATGCTGGTAATTTTAGGAAACTCTAAGTTTCCAAAGGCTTACAGTATATCTTCTTTTTGACTAACAGTTGGCTCTTATTAATTGATTAATGAGGTCAATAAGTTATCTGGTATCCTTTACATTTCCAACAACTGACACTTTGAAATGATGAAGCATTTCAGGTCTAGAACATCCTCACCGTCCATCGAGAAATATTGAGAGGGAAGTAAGCCTCTACCCCTCAGTGACAGTTTTTAGGAACTTGCCATTTCTCTGATTAATTTCCATATATTTTTTCAAAGTCTCTGCTCTGCTGTCTTCTTTCCAGTTTTACTTTTAGGTGAATGATTTTCTCTTTTCTCCATGTCTCGGTGTATGCTACCGTGGATTTCACAGAGCTAGTTTCTCACTCCATGTCCTGTGTGATTAAAAATCATTTGCAAATCAGGCTGTACTTAGATAAAAGGCTCAGCCCATCTGGGATATAATGGAGTGAGATTAACAGTCTCCACTACATCCTCTTCTAACTTCTCGTTAAAATAATAATGACAAATAAAAGAGAAGGCTATTCAATTACATTTGGAAACTATGGATAACAGCCAACAATTTTACTATAGGAAAAAAATTTCTATTGTTTGTTACATGGACAAACTTATAGAAAAATCACAATTAGTTGATTAGGTCAATCTAATTAACAGCTTCAGCCAACAAAATACTGTATACACCTGCCTTGAAAACTAAAATCCAATACCAAAGAGCCTCTCAGTAGAAATTTAGGAGTTGTCTCCTGAGCTTGCTTAGGTCATGTTTTCTCTTAATACCCCATACACAATTTATACCTCACTGGAAATTCTATTTCTGTGCTTAGTTAGAACATACAATTCCTGGTACAAAATAAGGCATGTATAGGGGTAAATTAGTGGTTGGGAACCACACACCATGATGTAGACTCTCCATAGAAACCTTATGTTGATGAAGGAGCTATCAGAATGACAAAGACCTGAATGAAGGGCTTGTTGGAGGGATATACTACATATGGTCAAGAAGAATCATAATTTCTTAAATTTCTTAAAAATAAAAATGCTTGGTATAGTTAGATAATCATGAGATTTAAAGATAGATGAATGGTGTGGATGTGATGGTAAGAACTTTTGCAGCTAATGTAAGGGACAACCACTTGAATATTTGGAAAAAATCATACCTCTTTGAAAGACATTTCCATAAAATAAACAACAAAAAATTAGATGTATTCCATTAAGTTATGGGAAGCTCAAATGTACATTTGAAAATCTTCAGGTTGGTAACTGAATTTTTTGATTAAAAAATTTTGTCAATGATATCAAAATTTCTAATCACTGAAGAATAGAGGTAAGCAAAAACTAGACCGTAATGCAAGATAGATGACCAAGGAAAAATCGATGGAGTATAAAAATTTTAAGTATAAAATATGAGCAAGTATAGCTGCTATGACAACATATTTAAATAGTAGCTACTTTATTATAAAAGCAGTGTTGGAATTGTGTTAATATAACACTACTATCTGACACCTTCAAGATGTATAAACACAAATACTGTATAGAAAAAGAACTTAAAGGAAAGGTCAACAATATAAACAGGAAAAGCGGTGTCAATATTATTAATCAGACAATGTAGAAGTATAAAGTGAGGGAAAGAGAATCACTATATTTCAATAAAAGTATAATAAAGCAATTTTAATTTCTACTGTGTCACCCTCCAAAATATATGTTAGAAATCCTATTAATTATGTTTTGAGACAATATCTGGAATCTATTTGTGGAAGATTTCCATTTCTATTGTCTGGTGCAGATCAGGACATAACACTGTTTTGGATAAAATAAATAGAGCTTAGAAAACACATCTCTTCTTATAGAATACAGTGATGACTCTGAGTTTCATGAATTTAGTTTTAATTGGATAAAATCTTCACTTTGGGAACTTATTTGATTTTAATTTAGAAGATGAAAAAAATTTATAAATAAACTGGTGACATTAACATTTTTAAGCATACATAATCAAGTATTTTCTGAGTGCACTCAGAAGGTAAGTTGAGCAGGGAGGCATGAGACACTTAATCCATGCAACTGACAGGAATGCTTTCCTTCAAATATTAAAGGCATTTAACTGAGGATTTTTTGTCCTGCTTATCTTGACTCATCTTTCCATGTTACAGGATATCCTCTGTTTTTATCTTATTTGGGAAAAACTAAAGATATTGCTAAAGGCTCTTTTCCCATATAGGTTATTATAGAGTATTGAGTAGAGTTCCCTGTGCTATACAGTATGTCCTTGTTGATTGTCTATTTTATGTATAGTAGTGTGTATATGTTAATCCCAGCCTCCTAATTTATCCCTCCCCCCACCTGAGAATCTGAAAAAGAATAGATGTATGTATAACTAAATCACTTTGCTGTACACCTGAAACTAACACAACATTGTGAATCAACTATACTCCAGCATAAAATAAAAATTTTAAAAAGATATTGCTAAAGGTGACTGGGAAAGATTTATAATTTTATTGGGAGATAAATGATTTATATCTTTTGACATTTCACTTTAGAAGATGATGATATTAGTACCCCTACCCTTTCTTTTACTTCTCCAGTTTCACTAATTTTGGGCATATGTACTTTCATTTTAATATTCCTAAGATTGAATTTTATGTTATAGACCACAGTGAAGTTTTTTTTTGAGTGTGTGGTTCGTTTATGGATTTATTCTAGAGTTTCTAAAAAATATATTGAACAGTAATTACATTATAGTGCCTGTGAAAATACTATTCACTGCATAGCCAAGAACTGAACTCATCCTACATTTATACATTTTTTGGTATTTCCTGTTCCTCTTATAATTGATAATGTCTTTTCACTCATAGTCAATTTTTCTTTTGTTTGCCTTTATCACATTCTCATTGTCCTTTCCCTATTCTGCAACAAATCCCACCTTCTGTTGAGTCCCCTTTGCCCAGAGACCTCCTTCCAAGAGCCCTCAGCAATCCTGCCCCTAATGTGGATGCTGTTCTTTAAAACTTCTAAACACCTGTCACTTTGACATTCCTTCTATGCTTTCCTAGGTAGATTTCTTCCTTTATTTCATGTTTCTTAATTCTTAGATTACTCATTGGTTTCATTAACACTTTCTTAACTAACTTCATAAGAAAAGGTGGGTGAGAGATAAATTTTCTAAGTTCTTATATATCTGAAACTACTTTTATTCTACAATGGCACTTGATTAATAATTAGGTAGAGTATGGAGGTCATGGTGAAAATTGTTTACCTAAAAAACTTGGGAGGGCATTGCTGCATTGTCTTCTTGGATCTAGTGTGACTGATGGAAAGTGTGGTATCAGTTTGGTTATTGTTTCTTTTGGGATGACAGTTTTCTCCCTGTGAACATTTTTAGGGTCTTTCTTTATCTTTGATGTTATGAAATACCACAAAAATATTCCTAGAGATAGGTCTTCCCTTATTCATTTGGAGCGGCCTTTTCAATCTGGAGACTCTAAGAAAATGTCAGTTATTTGTCCTTTAATAATTTTCCTGGCATTTTCTCTTTTCTCTATTAGGCAGATGTTCTAGATTGATGCTCTTTTATTTTTCCTCTTTTCTTTCCCATTTCTTTGTGTTTTTTGTTTTATATTATGGATGATTTTCTCAACATTATCTCCTAAAACTTCTATTTATTTTTCTTTACCAATCATGTTTTAAAATTTCAAGAGTTTTCCCTTGTTCTCTGATCTTTTTTCATAAATTCCTGATTTTAAAGATAAACTAACTGAAAACACTAGTTAGAGACATTTTATAACTCTCCCCACCACCCCAATTCATCATTATTCTCTGGGACTTTTTTTCCTGTTTACCTTGGTCTTTTTCGGTTTTCAAGATTTCCTCAAAAGATGTTTGTTTGTATTTAAACATGAGGAAATGGAAGGCCATTTGAGATCTCAGGGTACTTGTGCTAGGTTTCTGAAATGATTGGCCATTATTGGGGTGACAGAGATAATACATGTTAGGACTCCTAAATGTTGGATGCAGAGGGTTTAATCTGAATCTCCAACTTGACATTAACATCATAATTCACTCCCACCATCTGTCCGTTTTATCTTGTATTCCTCAGTTCCAAGTTTCCCTGAGGTACTTCCAAGCAAATAACTTTCTCTTCAGCCATGTACGCCCCTATACACATTCTAGGTTGTATTTGCTCTGCCCTGTTGTATCACTTATTGCATTGTTTTAATACTTATTGAAATCTCTCATTCTTAGATAACCCATCTTCTTTTTATTACTTGTTGTATGACTATAACTTTTCTATTCTTTTACAATAAATGTGATGTTACTCTTAGGATGGAGAGAAATTGACATGTGATCAGTCTGCCATCTTTAAAAAGCTCAATTTGCTTCTTACTTAACTTTGTAAGTGCTCATAGACACAAAAAATACCAAAAGGGATGCTTTATTGAATTGACAGAGAAGAAAATGCACATACTTAAAATGTACACTTTGATAAATTTTGACATATGCATATGCTTGTGAAACAAACACAATAAAAATAATGAACATAGCCATCACCCCCGCAAAGTTTCCTCATGCCCATGTACTCCTTTTCTCTCACCTTGCCCCCTCCTTAACCTCCACCAACAACTTCTGTCTGGTTCTCTGTCATATAGATTTGTTTGCATTTCCTATAATTTTATGTAAGTGGAATCATATTCAACCTTTTTGTCTGGCTTCTTTCACTCAGCATAATTACTTTGAGATTCATCCATGTTGCTTAATATATCAAAAGTTCATCATTTTTATTACTGAGTAATATTGCATTGTATGGTTATACTACAACTTGTTTACTCATTCACCTGTTGATGGACATTTGGGTTGTTTGAAGTTTTTGACTATTAATAATAAAGTTTCTATGAACACTTGTATATAAGTCTTTGTATAGACATGCTTTTATTTCTTTTTTTTTTTTTTTTAGCTATGATGGAAATGATGGAAGGCACTTTTTTTTTTTAATTTTATTTATTTATGGCTGTGTTGGGTCTTCGTTTCTGTGCGAGGGCTTTCTCTAGTTGTGGCAAGCGGGGGCCACTCTTCATCGCGGTGCGCGGGCCTCTCGCTATTGCGGCCTCTCTTGTTGTGGAGCACAGGCTCCAGACGCGCAGGCTCAGCAACCGTGGCTCACGGGCCCACCTGCTCCGCGGCATGTGGGATCCTCCCAGACCAGGGCTCGAACCCGTGTCCCCTGCATTGGCAGGCAGATTCTCAACCACTGCGCCACCAGGGAAGCCCCATGCTTTTATTTCTTTTGAGTAGGTTCCTAATGGTGGAATGGCTGGATCACATGGTGGGTGCGAGATGGTCTCAGCCTGATGTGTCCCTCTGCAGTCATGTTTAGAGGGCCTAGGCTTCTGAAGCTTTGGAAATAGGAGCTGATCCAATTGAATTTTTTTATACTAGCAAAAAGATTTATGAAAGATGATTTTTAAGACCTACCATTTAAATTACCATTTTTTAATAGCAACAAACATTGAAGTACTGCTATGGACTGAATTGTTTCCCACCAAAATTCATATGTAAAAGTCTAAACTCCTATTGTGAGTATATTTGGAGATAGGGCCTTTATGGAGGTAACTAAGGTTAAATGAGATCATAAGGGTGGAGCCCTTATCCAACAGTATTGATGGCCTTATAAAAAACACCAAAGAGCTCTCTCTCTCTCTCTTCACCATGAAAGGACACAGTGAGAATGCAGCTATCTGCAAGCTAGGAAGAGAGCACTGAAATCAAATCAGCTGGCACCTTGATCTTGGCTTTCCCATCCTTCAGAACTCTGAGAAAATAAATTTGTTGTTTAAGTCACCCAGTCTATGGTATTTTGTTATGGCAGATAGAGCAAACTAATACAAGTAACTAGAAATAAGTCTCATAAGATAAGAGATGAGAGTTGCATTGTCTTTGTTTAGAAAATTATACAACTTCATTGAAAGACATTGAACAGATTTAAATAAATTATTTGAAAGACAGTATTATAAGAAAATCATCTTTGAATAAATCTATGAATTCAGTTTAATTCTAATCAAAATCAAGACAGAGTCACAAACTTGTAATCAAAAGCAAAGTTTTAATAATGATGAAGACACAATTAAAAAAGAACAAGGTGAGGGACCTGCTTTACCAGGTTCCAAGGCTCATTATTAGGCTTTGATAATTAAGAGTATTCTACTGCTGGAGAGCTGGAAATAGATCAAAGGAAAAGGTTCAGATTCAGATCTGTCCACGTTGATGAAAACTTTATATCTGACCAAGGTGATATTGTAGATTAGTGGAGAAAGGATGAACATAAAATAAATGGTGCTAGGAAAATGAATTATGCATGTAATATAAAAAATGGATATCTACCTTACACCACACACAAAAGAAAATCCATTAGGTTTTAGGTCATTTGAGATACCTAAATAGAAAGGACAGAAGTTAAACTTTCTGAAGAAAATATGGGTGTTTGTTTTTTGACCTCAGGACTAAGAGGAAGGTCCTAAATCAGAGCTCCAACATACAAACCACAAAAGAAATATTGTTAAATTTAGTATCACTCAGTTTTAAAGTTCTGTTCCGCAAAAGATACAGTAGAAAAGTGATATGGAAGTCACAAATTAGGAGATATTTGCAGTGAATGTAATCAACAAAAGGTGTATATCACACAGAACTACAAATCAAGAAGGAAACTTGGTAGAAAAGTGGGCAGAATATATAAACAATCATTTCACAGAAAAGAAAGTACAACTGATTGATGAATTATGAAGAGATGCTCATATTCGGATAAGTAAAAGTGAAGATCATGCTCACATTCAGGTAAGCCAAACTGAAGACCATAATGAGATTTGATTTTATGCCTTACTATACTGGTGATAAGTAAACACTTACATGCACACAGAACAACCATCACAGCTACTAATTATATTAAATATTTAGAGAAGACGTAATGAAACAGGAATTCTTATACCCTGTTGGCAAGAGTGTAAATTAGGACAACCACTTTGGAAAATATAAATTGACATTGCCTAGTAAATTTGGGCACATCTTTTATCTAACAATCACACTCCTAGATACAGAAACCCTTACAGATGTTCATGAGGAAACTAAACAAGAATGTGTATAGTAGAATTGTTTGCACTAGCAAAACATGATAAGCAAACCAAATACTTATCAATAAGAGAGTGGACAAATAAAAGTGTGGTGCATTAATATAATTTGATATTATAGTGCTAGGAAACATTGAAATAACACTATGTGAGCATATCTCATAAATCTAATGTTTTAACAAAAAGATAAATGTTACAGAAGACTTTTTAAGGTATAATCTTATTTTTTACATTATGTATATAAAGATTAAAACATGTAAACCTAAAAAATGAATTGAAGAAACATTCAAATGTAATAAAATTATAAAGAAAGGAAATGTCTAACATAAAATTCAGGATAATACATCACTGAGTGTGGGAGGGAAATGACTGGTGGGGAACACATGAAGAAATTCAGTTAAATAGGTGAAATTCTATTTATTAAGCTGGGTAATGGATAAATATCTATATTTTCATTATAGTTATATGTGTAGAATATAATCTTTGAGGTATTTTCTGCATACTTTATAAATGTGATATATACTTTTTTTTTTTTTTTAATTTATTTATTTATGGCTGTGTTGGGTCTTCGTTTCTGTGCGAGGGCTTTCTCCAGTTGCGGCAAGTGGGGGCCACTCTTCATCGCGGTGGGCGGGCCTCTCACCACCGCGGCCTCTCTTGTTGCGGAGCACAGGCTCCAGACGCGCAGGCTCAGTAGTTGTGGCTCACGGGCCTAGTCGCTCCGTGGCATGTGGGATCTTCCCAGACCAGGGCTCGAACCCGTGTCCCCTGCGTTGGCAGGCAGATTCTCAACCACTGCGCCACCAGGGAAGCCCGATATATACTTTTAAAATATATGGAATATCACAAAATAAATTATAAATTATACTTCTTTTTCTTATTTACCAAATTTCTGTGGTATATTTTGACTCCCCCCTTTGAAAGATAAAGAATTTTATGTAATTGTAATGACATTCCCTGCCATTACTTCTCCCTCTCTGACCCGTTTTTTATTAGATTATTATCTTTATATTGTCAAGGATTATGGCAATGACATTTTCTGTATAATTATAATGAGGTCTACTGAGCTTTCTCTAAAGATTGTGTCTGAATATTTAACTGCAATAAAACTACATTTA
Source organism: Balaenoptera acutorostrata (assembly GCF_949987535.1). Classification (NCBI taxonomy): domain Eukaryota; kingdom Metazoa; phylum Chordata; class Mammalia; order Artiodactyla; family Balaenopteridae; genus Balaenoptera; species Balaenoptera acutorostrata. Next base: position 17,557,280 of record NC_080070.1, on the reverse strand, counting down.
CATTTTTATGATTATAAGAATATTATCTAAAACAGAACAATGTAATGTGGTTGTAAATTTGTTACCTACTACCTGCAGGTGAATTTTGAAGTGTCGTATTATCATGGATTATCTTTAAATTCCTTTTGAATTCATTTAGAATCATCAACGATTCTCAAACTTAATGAATAATAGAGTTACCTTGGGAAATTTGAAAAATACTAATACTTAAGTCTCACTTGTAGACATCTGATTTTTCTTTTTTTTTGCAAGGGTTGAAGGTGGGTAGTTTGAGCACAGGGATTTAAAATCTTCCAGCTGATTCAAATTTGGCCTATATTATGATTTATATGCTACTATTTCTTGTATCCCATCTTTTCTCTTTTTAAAATATTTATATCTTCAAAATTCTACTGAACTTTCTTCAAGTACATTTTTTAAATAATTTTTTAGTAAGTTTCTGAGTCCTTGCCTATTTGAAAATGTCTTATTTAGTCTAATATCTGATTGACAGCTGAGTATAGATTTCTAAGACCAAAACATATTCAAAAAATTATATTTCAACAGTTAGTAATGCTGATGAGAAGTCTGATGTCAGTCTGCTTTTTAAATTTATGTAGATTAGATTACTTTTGTAGATTTAAAAAAGCTTTTAATACTTTTTTCAGAGCTCTTGTTATTTTTATTAATTATGATTTAACACAATTGGCAAGCTACAAAATCTAGCTCAGCATGTCTAAAATTAGGTAACTCTCTCCCACTGATTTTATCTTTTTATTATTATTATTTTTTAATATTTGTTTATTTTTTATTGGGTTATAGTTGTTTAACGATTAATAGTTTGTTTTTCTTCTTGGAGTTCTGAAGTTTCTATGGTATGTGTCTTTCTGTGGGTCTTTTTCTTAGCACTGGGCAGCCTCTTTCAGTATAAATATTATCTTTTTTCTTTCAGTTTTATTGAGATATAATTGACATACAGCACTGTTCAAGTTCAAAGTGTACTGCATAATGATTTGACTTACATATATCATAAATTTATTACCACAATACATTCAGTGAACATCCATCTCAGATACAAAATTAAAAAAAAATTTTTTTTCCTGTGATGAGAGCTCATAAGATATATTCTCTTAACAATTTTCATACATAACATACAGCAGTGTTAATTATATTAATCATGTTTTATATTACATCTCTAGTACTTATTTATCTTACAACTTAAAGTTTGTACCTTTTGATCATCTTCATTCAATTATCTTTTATTAGCTCTGGGAAATACCCTCTTATTTTTCTCTTCTGTTCTCTGTTTCTGAAACTCATTTATAGCATGCCCAATAGAAATAAAATGCAAGCCATGTGTGTCATTTCAAGTTTTCTAGTAGGTATATTAAGAAAAAAAAAAAAAAAAAACTAGAAACAAGTAGAAAGAGTTTAAATGATATTAAAATTAAGACATTTTGCTTAAAATAATTTTTTTTAGTGTTAAGCCTTTGAAATCTTCTGTGTATTTTATGCTTATGACATATTTCAATTCAGACTAGCCACATTTAAAGCATTCAACAGCATCTTTGGCTAGTGTATTGGGCAGTTGTCATTCTATTAAGCAGATGTTGACAACTTGGAGTTCTTCTCCTTGTCTCTTACTTTTTTGGGATATGTTCCATTTCTTTTAGCTCTATAATCTGGAAGATTACAAATTTAAACTTTGAAATTACCGTCTTGGACTTTAGTACTATCCATTTTATTGTTTAGTTTATTCACTGATCTTTCTTCCTTCTTCCCTTCCCTTCCACTTCCCTTTCTTCACCTCCCCTTTCTTTCTCTCCCTTTCCCTACCCTTCCCTTCCCTTCTCTGGCTTCCCCTCTTCTGCTCTGCCCTCCCCTCCCCTAGTTTCCCTTCCCTTCTCTCCTCTACCCCTTTCTATATCATAGATTCATTTGCCAAGAACTATGTCATAGCATCCTATTTGTTTCTGGATGCAATATTGCCTTAAATTTACCTGAGGATAATAAATTATATTTTTTAAAAAGAATTTTTACAATTTCCATATATGTTCTAAATTATCAATTTTATTTGGGATCAGTTTTGCTTAGTTTCTTGCTTATTTTTCATATAGGTAGTTCCTCTTAAATATCCAATGAACCCCTGCTTTAAATTCTCATTTATGAATGAAGGATCTGATTGATCAGTACAGGTGATGAGTATGTTGCCTGGGAGGGATGACAATGTGCTCCATATAAATAACATGATGACAGGCAGACTTCCCTAATGCTGCACAGGAGATTAAAAAGGCATAGTTTTCAAGCAATGAAAATTTTAACCTAGAGTCTGTGTGTGTGAGAGAGTGTGTGTAAGCTCTTGAACTGTTAAATTCCCCGGGGATGGGGAATATGTCATTTTTATTCTTCTTTTAAATTTATTTTTATTGGAGTATAGTTGCTTTACAATGTTGTCTTAGTTTCTGCTGTACAGCAAAGTGAATCAGCCATATGTATACATATATCCCCTCTCTTTTCGGTACACTACTCATATTTTCACATGGTGCCTGAATCGTAGTAGGAATTCGTTTGAATTAATAAATGATTCTTTTTATTCTTCTTTGTTGCTTTTAGTTTTCTATTTTTTGTTACCTGATCTTTGTTTATGTTATTTTTTATTTGGAAATATTGCTAGATTTGGAAATCTAGCAATACCGGTGTAACTTAAGAAAGTGATGGGTTTGAAGCTATATGTCAAATAGAAATGTGCTTATGTAAACATGTATATATATGTACACATGCTTAATGTCAAATATAAAAGTGAATGTATTGACTTCACAGCACATAATAAAGTTCGTTCATTTATATTACCTCCTCTCTTCTTTTTCCACTTCCTCTAAGGATGTCTGTGACCTTAGTCCTAGTCCATTAGCAACAGTAAATAGGTAAATTTCTTTCAGAATTTATAAAATATCCATCTGTTTGTCCTCATTAGGTATATTGTTATTGACCTTTTTATACATTTGTACAGATTTAATGCTCTATGTTAGGCTTTTCTTTCCATAATTTAACCACTTAACCAGTTAGAATTTGTTTATTCTACCTTAGCTTTTGGTTCCCAGGATTTTCCATCTTCAAGTGGGCATGAAATGAAGGAAACATTACTGCTATATTTCCTGATTTTTTTTTTTTTTTTTTTTGGTTTGCTTAGGAAAATGTCTTCCAGTTTGTGAAAATGTCTTTCAAACTTAGATGCAAGTAGAATTTTTGAGTTACATCTCTTTGTCCCCAACACATTGCAGATCAATATCCTGGCATCTGACATTGCTTAGGAGAAGAGTCAGAGGTCAGCTTTACTTATTCAGTTTTCTTTCTGAATGACGTGTGGGCTTTGCCTGGATAATTAGGAAATTTCTTTATTATTTTTGGATTTCTGTAAATTCACTGGGATATCCTTTGGTGCACATTGCTTTCAATCATCTTTCCTTTGAATCTGACTCTTCAGGTCTTCCTTATTTCAGGAAATTTTTATTATACTATATATTTGAAAAAAATTTTTTTTACTCCATGTGTTCTAGTTTGCTTTCCCAAGAGCAATTACTCAAAAATTGAATCCATTTCCTTTTCTTCTTATTGTTGTTTTCTGTCTAATCATTGTGATCTCTTTATCTTTTTACTCTGAATTTTATGTGATTATTTTTTCCCCAAGATTTACTTTCCTACCGCTGAACAAACTTACTCTACTGTAATTCAATTCCTTTCTGCTTCTAATGGGATATCAAATAGTTTAAAGGTTTTAATTTCCTCTTCAGTTTCTTTGGTAAGCTTGTCAGCTACCTTTCCATTGTATTCTATTTTTGAAACTTTGTTGATATCCTGCATTATTTTTGGTCTTTTTCATCACTTAATTCATGGACTCCATGTTATCTCTAAATTCCTTAAGCATACAGAAAAATTTTGCCTCACATTTCCTTCTGTTTCCTTTGGATGCATTTTCCAAAGAATTTTTCATCTATATTGCACTTGTGATTTCCATTATTTTATTCTTTGTCTTTTTTTGCTTTTTATTCCACATAAATGAATGCAATTCATTCCCAGCCTTCTATTTGTCCCCACCCCCCCCACCCCCCCCCCGCCCCATTGCAAAAGATACATTTCCTGACTTTCCTTTTTGTTAATGTTACCATGGTTGAATTGTCCCCTCAATCCTTGGCCAGGAGAACTATATGCTGATACTTAGTATCTTTGATTTTGTCATTTAACCATTGATGGCAGTGGGAAGGAATGGGCTTGGATAGTGTATCATCAGCAGCCATAGTTTAACTCTTATCTCTGAGTATATTTTCTCTGTCCAGAGTATGAATTACCCTGGTTGGGGGAATTGAGGAATTAATTAGTATTTTGACACAACAAAAATGATTGATGAATTATTACATATAAATATTTCTATTAAGATTTGCCAAGTTCAGATCAAGTACATCCTCTTACATGAAACTTTTCCCACTACCCTCCTTCCCAGTGGTCTCTCTCACTTTGATATTCTTATGAAGCTTCCTGTTAGCAAGTGATGCCATGTTAAATATGTACTGGCATGTAGTGCTCATTGTGGTTTCTCCTGGAGCAGTCGTGACTCTCTAACTTTATGTAGGTTCTCTGATGACAAGAATGGTGCCTTTTACTTTTGTTTCATCCATGACTCCCAACACATTTTAGGGTACATGGTAAGTACAAAAGTAACACTTCTTGATTGGTTACTGACTAAACTATTATCTTTTGGAAAGATAAGGTTGGATTACCTTTTTGATTCAAGTAATTATGTTGGAAGCCTGTTTAAAGCATCTACAATATCCCAGATAGTTACTGGGTACCATCAAACACATTGCATAATTTTTATCCCTTGATAATATTAACACCATATTACAGATGAAAACACTATGGCCTACTAATAGATTAACTCCCCAAGTTCTCACAGATAATAAAAGAATTAATAATTAAATGCCACTTTCTAACATGACAGCTTATGTTTTCTTCCTCAAGGTTTTCAGTGGCATTCCTTGTAGAATTCAATTATTCCTTATAGAAATAAGATATTCTCTCCATGATTTGAAAGATACTTCCTCAGAGGTTAGACAGTACCCATATTTTAGAATATGGTATTTTGAAATTTTTGTTTTGCTATAATTAAGCTGAAAAAAGTTTCATAATCTTCTTCCCACTCAACCCTGACATTCCTAAGGTATGGAACTCATCATCATTATCCAAAGTGACTGCTAGAGCTACAGCCATCACTTATGTGTTACAAGTGGCACAGTGAAGGAGGAGGAAAAGGGACATTTCATTGAAATCATTTGGCTACTCCTAGTTGTTGTTTAAATGCTTATTTCTTCAGTGGCCCATGGTGACTTCAAATAATGAGGAAACAGATGGCAATTAGGGTTTGGCAGAAATTCTTGTAAAACTCATTGCAGCCTCGGAGGACTGGAGATGAATTACATGACCAGAAGCTAAAAGGAACTATAGCAAGCACCATCCCATGGATTCAGAGGACATGAAAAGAAAGGAAAAATGATTGACAGTGTTTTATGCCAGAAATGCATCTTTGAAGAGATTATGATCCAAGGACCTTGGGTAACAGGGTTTCCCTTTCCAGAAATACATTCCCTTTACTAAATGAGGGACACCTGAACTTCATGTTCATCTTGTAATTTATTTATTTATTAATTCAACAATAATTTCGATAGCTTTACTGAAATATAATTCACCTACCATGATATTCATCTATTTAAAGTGTAGCAGTCAGTGGGTTTCAGTATATTTACAGAGTTATGACATTATCACCACAATCTAATTTTTTAATATTCCCATTAGTATAAAAAGAAACCCTGTTCCTATTAATAGTCACTCCCATTTCTCACTCCTTTTTCTTCTTTCTCCCCTGCTATAATCACAGGCAGCCACTAATCTTTGTGTCTCTATAGATTTGTCTATTATAGATATTTGATAAAACTGAAATTATATGAAATGTGGTCATTTGTGACTGGATTCTTTCATTTAAAACATAATGATTTCATCTCTGTTGTAGCAAGTATCAGTAATTGAATCAATAACTAGTTTTGAGTGTGAATTGTATAGCGGGTTCAGTAAGACATGAGGGATGTAACTACAACAGGGGAGACATAGTGCCAGTCCTTCTAGAGCTTTTAGCTTAATGGGTGAAGGTTTGAAAAAATCATTACACAAATAGCTATATAATTAAAATTGTGATAAAGCCAGTGTGGATATCACGAGGATGTCAAAGTAATCTGAAATGTCAAGAAAGGAGTTTTGGTGAAAGTCATATTTAAATTGAGGACTCAGCTATGAGGAAGAATTGGCCAAAGAAAGAGGCATCAACATGTGATTATTGAGCTCCTGCTATATACCAGGCTAAATAAAACGTCAGGAACCAGAGAGATAAAGGCATGGTTATTGTCTTGAAGCAGCTTATGACATAGTGAGGCATCACAATAGATAGATACACAATGCCAATATCGTGATAAGTCCTGTAAGAGTGGTAAACTAACTGACAATTAGGAACTTAGGGGAGAGGCATCTGGCATGGTCAGGGGACTGAGGCTTAAATAAACCTTCCTGTGAAAGTTGATGTTATCAGCTGAGTTCTAACAGAGAAAAGGAGCCAGCCACCTGAAGAATGACCAGAAGGCTGTTTCAAGCAAAAATAGCAAAATCGGCAGAGGCTTGAGATGACAAGAGAGCAGGCTGCTTTCAGGAAGTGAATTCTATAACAGAGCTTCTTGAAAGTGTCCTGATTAATTCAGGACTCTCTAATGGGCTCTAATCTTTTATCTGTTTTCTAGCACCGTATAGCTTTGGATTGTCTCCAGTCATGAGAGTGTAGCTCCGTGTTCTGCGTGTGGTCCTTTTATACTAAGCATTTTAATGAAAACCACAGTATTCTAAGAATGTAACTACCTCATCACATGAGATTGTTCTGCACTGTTGTGTGTTAAAATGAATCACTGTGTGTAGCACTTAGTCCATATCCAGGAGATTACTGTGTAGATCCATATTTAGTTAGGCTTATTGAGTTTGGCTCATATTATTAACATTATTATGGAACTAATAATGGATGTATGTTTCATTTTCCATTAGCAGAGCATTCTAGTTATAATACTCAAGCAATAGCTCGAGGTATTTTCAATAAAATATCCCATTTATAGTCACTAGTGGAAAAATAAAACACTCACTCCTCTGGCATAAAAATTTAAGTTTACTAAAGTGAATTTAACTTGGTGACTAAAGGGATATTTCATTGAGTCATGCCAGCTAGATCTTTGAAGAAAAGGTTAGAGGAGAAGGGAACTCAAGGTTGGGACCAGGAAGTATTGATGAAAAACTCAGCTTCCAATCGGTGTTAGTATCACAAAAAGGATCTAACACATTAGCTGAATAAGAAAACTCATGAGTCTCAGATTCATATCAGGAGTTTGTCTAGCTTGCACTTGGATCCTAAGTCTACTTCTTTGCTCTATTTCTAGAGTATAATATGGTGAGGGACTAATGGAGCAGGTTTGGAAGACAACTGTGAATGGTCAGTAGGGTGAATCTTCCTCATGGAAAACCTGTTTTTGCCTTTATGGTTCACAATATGTTGGCAGGAGATGGGGAGCTACAGCTGCTACTGCTTATTTGGGTGAGTTAAGATCTCTGAAAAAAGCTTTTCCCTCCAACATACCTGCTGTATGATTAGGACATCCTCGTAGTTCACCTGAAATTTGGGGGAAATATATAGATCTCTGGCTGTAATGGAGGGAGTAGTCTTCCAGGCCACTAGGGGAAACTTTGTCTCTGCTCTTATTCTAGCTGTCAACTTATACTCCTCAAATAGTTTTCTACCATTTTTTGTTGTTGGTGGTGGTCTATTTGTTTTTTTACTGTGTGCCTCAGAGAGCCTCAGAATAATGAATAGTGATTAGCATCAGGGATTACTAAAATATATCTTCATGGATATAAATACATGATCTATAGGATTTATTTATCCAATAAATATTTGTTGAGCATCTCCTGTGGAGCGGGCTCTGTTTTCAGTGCAGGCAATTGGTAATGAACAAGAAACACAAGATTCCTACCTTCATGGAACTTATATCCTAGCATTTCATCACAATCTAGATAGGTCACAAGATCAAGAGGAGGGATCTTGTCAAGGTGAGGCTCCTTTATATCCTTGGATTCCTTGCTGTTTTATATTTAGTGTTCAGATCATGCAGAGATTAGAGCAGTTGCATTTAGGTGTCAAGAGCTGAAGAAAATGTCTGTTATTAGAAGCCATGAAAGGAACTTGACAAGGAGACATAACTAAAGAGTAAAGCTATTCCTTGCAGGAAAGCTAATCTAACTTCAATTTATTTTACATTTATGCCTTTTCTTAATTTTGTTATTCTTTAGCTTTTTTTTTGAAGTCCCATTTTAAACTATTTATTTTCTTCTAGAGTTTTTATTAACTCGTTGACCTTTCATCATTAAGTAGCTCAGTTGTTCTCCATTCCTTGTCTCTAGGCATAGATAAAACAACTCAAAATAAAAAAGGATTTTCTCTCTAAGCTGTATTTCAAAAGCTTAGGTCCTGAGGAAAAATAAAATCACAAACAACACAGGTAAGAGAATTGGGAGAGTGGAATGGAAGCAATTGGAGCCGAATCATCAATTTCTCCAGACTGGTAGTTCTGCTGGATAAACCCTGGGATGAGGAAAGAACTCCCTGATGGGTCTGTGAGATCTGAGAATGAGACTTGAGCCAATTTGCTGGAGTGTAGAACTGGAGTGGAGATGTCAAGACCCTAGAGAAGAAATGCATCTGGGCAGAGGTAGTCTTAGATAATCTCACAATTTCCTAAACCCTAGCATGTTGTCAAAGCAGCAGAATAGAATGGTTGCTTTACACTTAATATGGCGGAGGCATAGCAGAAAGAGCTGCCAGATCCGAAGGTGTCATGTGCATAGAATCAAGTGTCATCTCTGTAGCAGCCTGTGTGGTCAGCTCTCCAAGGACCAGGAGTGATGACAAGTGCCTTAGTGGATTCATGTTTGGTCAAATTGTTCTATCAGGTGCTGCTCCCCCAACTCCCTAATACACACACATATGCTGGTATATCTGATATCTACATGCTCCCTGTGGCAGAGACACAACTCTAGATGGATAAAGGTCCTTAAACAAAAGGAAGGAAGCGAGGGAGGGAGGCAGGAAAAAATGAAGGGAGGGAGCAGGGAAGGAAGGAATATAGTTTGTGGCCTGAGATTCCTTCTTGCTGTATTTGCTTTAATGTTTCAGCCCTATCTCCCTGAAGCTGGAGCCCATTATGGGGAGGGTCTTGGGGACCAGCTCGAACCAGAGTGTTCTAGGTTCTTCTCCCCAGGGCAGTAGTGGAAAGAGATATTCAGGAGAGAGTGATCTGTGGGGAAAGTATGATGATCCTGGTTTAGGGCACTTTTCCTAAGTTTGGTGAATCTGGCTTTTAATCAAAAAGGTAGTGATTTCTTTTATATAAGGTGTCACTTTCTCATAACTGTAATTCTATAGTTTTTGGATATTTGTTGCTGCACCCTGCTCTGCTTTATTTTCTTTAGAGTCATCCTTAGTCTCTTCCTCCTTTTAAAAGAGAGTAATAACATATGTAAGCATGAAAAAAAATCACAAAGTGAATTTAAACTGCTTTCTATCTATATTCCATTTTTGTATATTTTACCACTTAATATTAACATATCCTTATATATTATAAAACATGTAATTTGGGATTTAGGGGGCAGAGCTCAAGTAATCTTCAAATTGTTACTTCTTTTCTCTAACTTCCCAAGTCAGCATCTAAAATTAAATTTCCTTTATTTATAAATAAATAAGACTTTTTTTTAACATCTTTATTGGAGTATAATTGCTTTACAATGGTATGTCAGTTTCTGCTTTATAACAAAGTGAATCAGTTATACATATACATATGTCCCCATATCTCTTCCCTCTTGCATCTCCCTCCCTCCCACCCTCCCTATCCCACCCTTCTAGGTGGTCACAAAGCACCGAGCTGATCTCCCTGTGCTATGCTGCTGCTTTCCACTAGCTATCTGTTTTACGTTATACGTTATATGTATATGTATAGCTGATTCACTTTGTTATACAGCAGAAACTAACACACCATTGTAAAGCAATTATACTCCAATAAAGATGTTAAAAAGTTTTTTTTTTAAATAAAAGATACAAAAAAGGAACATGGAACACTGTTATCAAAAGCATTATTAGATTTTTAAATGAAAATGAAGGTTAAATAAGAAATCTGTTAGGTACAAGCTCTTGGAAAATATGTGTTTGTAGTGGCAGTGAATAATTTTACTTTCACTTTTGAATTTTATATTTAAAAATGTCTTTGTGCATAATGAGATGTTTGGGCTGATAAAGTACACTGAGGCCAAAGGAAGAAAAACTAACTCTTTTATATGTGATGTGGAAGAGAGAGCTGATGTTAGTTATCTGGATCTATTGATGATATGAATCCATATGGATTCATGGAGTTCTCTTTGAGAAGCAGGAGGGAATACCAGCTGGGGAATTATTCTCTCTGGGGCTGCTCCGTTTGTCTGTTTCATTTCAGTGGATGAGAATACGAGCAGTGTGTGTGTGAGAAGTGTGACTATTGAGTTACCAGAACAGGTTTGATAAGGAAAGGATCCTTGTGGAGTCAGCTTCTCAAATTTATATTTTATTAAAGGGATGTCTATGTGCCCTATCAATGGGTTATGTTTTCTCTCAGTTTGAAGCGTAGAAAGGTCAGCCTAATGCACACTCCGTGTCTCATATTGCTTCTAGGGAGGTTGCTGACACTATTGTAGAGAGGCTTTCCTGCTTCTGGACAGTTACTTGCCTTATTCTTCATTCTATAGCATAAGTCCTGCACAGAGTTTCACTAATAACAAGGGATTGGGGCCAGGCTGGTAAATGCCGGCATCAGAATTTTCCTAGTGGGTGTTAGATGAACTCAAAAATTTCCCTCTCAAATTGGAAAGCAGTGTATAATGGATAGAAAAATTAGTGTCTTTCAGAAATGTAGTAGTAATAGAGTGTCACTGAAGGGAAATAGGCTAATTCTGAAGGAAGGTAATTAAAAAAAAAACAACGATGTGGCTAAATTTTCCTCAGTTTACTATGATAGAGTTGACCTTCTTTGATGTCAACATTCAAAAGATAAAAAAAGTCTCTATTTTACATAGACTGCTGATATTGGCTTAAATTTCAATTCTAGTGTACAGATGCAATGTAAATTAAAAACAAGCAATGGAAATACCATCTCATCTTAATTAAACAATCTAAATAAAGTGATAGCGCTAATAAGCACCTGCTTTAAGACAGAATTGTGTCTATATCTTTTGATTCCTACTCTTGCTCAAAAGTGACATTCACATTCTATGCTGCCACTTGAATTTCTTGCTATTTAAAGTAAAAATTTTTATCGAGCTTGACGTTACTATTGAATATCCATAGCCATATTTTGGCAGGGAAATCAGAGCCTGGCAGCCTTTTTCAATAATTTCCTATAATGCAGGAGGGCTTAATGCCCCTCTTATAGAACTGATTCTATTATACTCTCCTCTCCAGAACTAATGGAGCACTCGACTTAGTCATGTTAAAGAAAATGATTGAATATGAAAAGCTTCCAGACACTGCTTCTTGCCAGGATTAAAACTGCTCTGTCCTTTATACTGACCAGAAAAGTCACCTCTTAATTAAGTTTATTGTTACTTTTCACCCGCCAGGAAGTCCCATACAAAGCACATAAAAGCAAATTTGTTGGAAACTATTTTAGATCTCTCTTTAAAGCCATTATTTTTGTTTTACAATATACAATAATGATAGCCAACATTTACTGAGGGCTTAAAACATGAAGATACTCTTCCAGTTCTTTATATGAATTGATTCAAGTAATTCTCATCAAAACCCTAAGAGATACGTGCTGTTATTTTCACCATTTTATGGATGGAGAAAATAAGGCTCAGAGAGTTTAAGCCGTTAGGAGTGCAAGGATTGAAATAGTCATCATCTGAGCTCTTAACCACCATGCTAAAGTATTTTTCCATTTAGCGAAAACATATGAAAGTGAATTAAGCTAGTGAGTTGGTAATCAACTCATTATTAAAAATGTATCGAGTGGCCATTGTTTGCAACATAATCATCATAGCAAAGTACACTGTATAGTAAGCTGGGTAAAATATAGTTGCTTAGCTAAGTGAACTTTTCATCTAGCGAGTGAGATAGAAAAGTACAAAGCTAAATAAAATGTAAGGTGGTATGTATTGTACTACAATGTAAGTACAAATTCAATAGCAGTTTCAGAGGGATAAGTTTATCATAATTATGGTATCAGACGAATCTTTATGAAGAAGGTGGCATTTGAGCATGCCCTTAAAGATTTGTGAAAGATTTAGACAAATAGAGTCATGGAATTGCAATTTCTGGGTAGAGGGTAAAGTGTAAGCCAAAGAAAAGAAAGTCTCGGCTATTTATTGTTTCTTATTTTAGTAAAGGTGGGGCATTAGTTTGAGATGTTTATAGTGTGAAAAGTAGTATAGAATCATACAAAGTTAGATTTGGATGGGTCCACAGAGATGATCTACTATATGTAACTTTCACTGATATAAAAACTGAAGCTCGAAAAAATATTATGCACTATTTTATTTATATGAGCTCTTACTGCAGAAAGAATGAAAGTTGCAAAGAGAAATATTAAATTGAAAAGGATAAGTGGTATTCATCTGATGGATGAAACTGAATGTCCAATTAGGAATTTAGATTTTAGTGGAGAGCCAATGAAGTTTTTTTTTTTTCTTTTTTTTTTTTTTAGTTTGCTTGGCAGTCTGTATTGGTCTCTGGATACAGACCAGAATTTAAACTGTACCTCTCCCCTCTATCGCTCACTAACCCTGTGATTTGTGGCAAATTCATTAATCTCTCTCTATTGATGATACTATTATTTCCCTCAGAGATGTACTCAAGGGTAGCTTAGATATTGCATGTTTAACTAGTGCTGGCATGGAGTATATATGAGTATATAACATAGAGTATATATTAAGTACGTAAGTACCTAATTGTCACATTTGAGTTTTATGTCGATGGCTTGATAAAATCTGTGTTTTAGAGCAATAACCAATGGCAATGTACATCATAATTTTCAAGGGTGGAAAAATTTGAAGCAGGTTGATAGACATTATAATATCCCAGGAAAGAAGTGAAAAGTTATTGAGCTGGATAATTAAGAAAAGTCAAAGTCTTATAGAGGCAGAGTTTATAGCATTTGGTCACTGATTAGATATGAGAGAGTCTAGAGAGAAAGTATAGATGATAACCCTGATATTTAAAACCTGAATGAGTAAGAGAATGGTGATGACATCGATTCATGTAGAGAGCAAGGATCAAGATAAAGTTTGAGAATGTGCATGATAAGTTTGGTGTTGAGGTACAGTTTTGGGGAGGTCTCCTGAATGTAGCTGGAAAGGTGTAAAGATCAGGAAGGTAAGAGACAGAGACCCAGGAGTCATCCATGGAATTAAAAATTGAAGCTGTAGAAGGAAACTGTGTGAAGGACTGAAATATGGAAAAATTGAGGGAAGAGTGAGCAAATAAAAGTGAGGAATTGTCAAAAAAGTGGAAAATCCATCAATTGAGTTTATGGCAAAGGAGTGATGTCATTATTTCCACAAACAGTAAGTGTTCAATGGGGTGCTGCTGCAGCAAAGAAAAAGCACTATCAAGTGGCCACTGGATTGTTGTCAGTGACAATTAGGAGGGAAGTTTTTTTAATACTGTGATTGAAGACAATCATAAGTTGAGGAATGACTAGAAGGAGAATTGGAAGCAGAGTGTAATCAATATTTTAATTATTTTAGATTGGTAGAAAAGAAAGTGGAATGAGGGTAAGTAGCATTTTAATTTTTATAGGGACAATTGTATTTTTATAGGGAATGTCTGAACATTTACAAAGAAGAACAACTGGTGAGACAAATTGAAGGTAGGTATGTAAAGTTCCTATAGAACGTGACGTAGAGTACTGTCAAGTACAAAGTTTGAAGGATTTACTTTGAAAAGTTACAAGAATACTTGGGTCTTCTGAGATAAGAGAAAATGGTCATATAATGGGCAGATATAGAAACACATTGAACTTGATGGCAGGGAAGCTGATGGAGTTCTTATGCGATGGGTTCATCTTTCATCAAAGGAGGAGGTGAGATCAAGCAGTGGTGTGAAGAGGCATATGTTCCATTCATGAGAGAGCAACTCTATGTAAGAAAACACAGATTCAACTAAGAAAAACTAAGTGAGTTATTTACAGTTACATTTGAGATAGCAGATAGCATGAATTTGTAATGCAGCCAATTAGTTGTTTTATATATATATCTTGTCCTTGCTTTGGAGACTTGGATTAAAAGCTGGATAATATAAAATGTTTATTTTGGCTGAAAATGGTAATTGAAAATTAAACATATAGGGTACCAAGAAAGAGAGAAGTCCTTGATCTCTAGAGAGAAGGTTTGATACAGCCAACCTGAAACACAGTCTTCATATAGATATGAACAGAAAATTTTAAGAATTGGAAAGCATTAAGGACTAGGAATCATTATGAGGCTAAATTGAAAATTTAAAACAATATATGGAGTGATGGAGGTAGAACAATAGTTCATTCAGAGAGAGAATTCTCAGCACTTGAGATTTAGGGAAAGAAGCATTCTGAGCTAAGAGACAAACTGGTGATGATAATGATAATGTATGTGTATTTTTTCATGAAGAAAAGGGTATAGGAAGAACAAGTAGGAAGGTTTGTTTGGGTTTTTTTAGTTTTATGGAATTGTCAAATTCAAGGACACAAAGATTTAATTTTATATTTTATTCTATGAATTTTATGGATTTAGCTCTTATATTTAAGTCTATTATCCATTTTTAGTTAACTTTTGAGCTTGGTGTGAGATAGGGGTCCAAATTCATTCTTTTATATGTAAACGTACAGTTGTCCCAGCACAATTTGTTGAAATGTCAATTCTTTTCCCAACATAGTTTTCTAGACATGCTTGTCAAGTTCAACTGGGCATAAATGTAATTTATATCTGAATTCTTAATGCAAATTCATTGATGTATATATATATCCTTATGCCAGTACCACAGTGTCTTGATTACTATAGCTTTCTCGTTAGTTTTAAAATTAGAAAATGTGTTACATTTAGGTCTTTAATCCATTTTGAGTTTATTTTTGTGTATGGTGTTAGGTAGTGTTCTAATTTCATTCTTTTACATGTAGCTGTCCAGTTTTCCCAGCACCATTTATCGAAGAGACTGTCTTTTCTCCATTGTATATTCTTGACTCCTTTGTCATAAATTAGGTGACCATAGCTGCGTGGGTTTGTCTGTGGGCTTTCTATCCTGTACCATTTATCTATATTTCTGTTTTTGTGCCAGTATCACACTGTCTTGATTACTGTAGCTTTGTAATATAGTCTGAAGTTGGGGAGCCTGATTCCTCCAGGTCCATTTTTCTCTCTCAAGATTGCCTTGGATATTCAGGGTCTTTTGTGTTTCCATACAAATGGTAAAATTTTTTGTTCTAATTCTGTGAAAAATGCCATTGGTAATTTGATAGGGATTGCATTGAATCTGTAGATTGCTTTGGGTAATCAAAGTCATTTTCACAATGTTGATTCTTCCAATCCAAGAACATGGTATATCTCTCCACATCTGTTTGTGTCATCTCTGATTTCTTTCATCAGTGTTTTATAGTTTTCTGTGTACAGGTCTTTTGCCTCCTTAGGTAGGTTTATTCCTAAGTATTTTATTCTTTTTGTTGCAATGGTAAATGGTATTGTTTCCTTAATCTCTTTCTGATCTTTCATTGTTAGTGTATAGGAGTGCAAGAGATTTCTGTGCATTAATTTTGTATCCTGCAACTTTACCAAATTCATTGATTAGCTCTAGTAGTTTTCTGGTGGCATCTTTAGGATTTTCTATGTATAGTATCATGTCATCTGCAAACAGTGACAGTTTACTTCTTCTTTTCCAATTTGTATTCCTTTTATTTCTTTTTCTTCTCTGACTGCTGTGGCTAGGACTTCCAAAACTATGTTGAATAATAGTGGCAAGAATGGACATCCTTGTCTTGTTCCTGATCTTAGATGAAATGGTTTCAGCTTTTCACTACTGAGAAGAGGAAAACATAGGAAAAACACTCTTTGACATAAATCACAGGAAGATCTTTTTTGACCCACCTCCTAGAGTAATGGAAATAAAAACAAAAATAAACAAATAGGTCATAATTAAACTTAAAAGCTTTTGCACAGCAAAGGAAACCATAAGCAAGATGAAAAGACAACCCTCAGAATGGGAGAAAATATTTGCAAATGAAGCAACTGACAGAAGATTAATCTCCAAAACATACAAGCAGCTCATGCAGCTCCATATCAAAAAAACAAACAGCACAGTCAAAAAATGGGCAGAAGACATAAATAGACATTTCTTCAAAGAAGACATACAGATAGCCAACAAACACAGGAAAAGATGTGCAACATCACTAATTATTGGAGAAATGCAAATCAAAACTACAATGAGGTATCACATCACACCAGTCAGAATGGCCATCATCAAAAAATCTACAAACAATATGGACTTCCCTGGTGGCACAGTGGTTAAGAATCTGCCTGCCAATATAGGGGACACTGGTTCAATCCCTGGTCTGGGAAGATCCCACATGCCGTGGAGCAGCTAAGCCCGTGCGCTACAATGGCTGAGCCTGTGCTCTAGAGCCTGTGAGCCACAACTACTGAGCCCGTGTGCCACAACTGCTGAAGTCTACGTGCCTAGAGCCCGTGCTCCGCAACAAGAGAAGCTACCACAATGAGAAGCCCGTGCACCATAATGAAGAGTAGCCCCTACTCGCTGCAACTAGAGAAAGCCTGCATGCAGCAGTGAAGACCCAGCACAGCCAAAAATAAATAAATAAATAAATAAATAAATTTTTTAAAATCTACAAACAATAAATGCTGAAGAGGGTGTGGAGAAAAGGGAACCCTCTTGCACTGTTGGTGGGAATGTAAATTGATACAGCCACTATGGAGAACAGTACGGAGGTTCCTTAAAAAACTAAAAATAGAACTACTGTATGACCCAGCAATCCCACTACTGGGCATGTATCCTGAAAAAACCATAATTCAAAGAGACACAGGTACCCCAGTTTTCATTGTAGCACTATTTACAATAGCCAGGACATGGAAGCTTTTATCCATTCATTGACAGATGAATGGATAAAGAAGATGTTGTACATATATACAATGGAATATTACTCAGCCATAAAAAAGGAATGAATTGGGTCATTTGTAGAGATGTGGACAGACCTAGAGTCTGTCATACAGAGTGAAGTAAGTCAGAAAGAGAAAAACAAACATCGTATATTAATGTATATATGTGGAATCTAGAAAAATGGTACAGTTGAACCTGTTTGCAGGACAGGAATAGAGATGCAGACATAGGGAACAGATGTGTGGACATGGGGAGGGAGGAGAGGGTGGGTTGAATTAGGAGATTAGGATTGACATAAATACACTACCATGTGTAAAGTAGATAGCTAGTCAGAACATGCTGCATAGCACAGGGAGCTCAGCTTGTTACTCTGTGATGACCTAGATGGGTGGGAATGGAGGGGGGTGGGAAAGGAGGTCCAAGAGGGAGGGGATATATGTATACATATAGCTGATTCACTTTGTTGTACAGCAGAAACTAACACAACATTATAAAACAATTATACTCCAATAAAAAAATAGATTGTTATTCATAAAAAAAAGAAATTAGGAAATGTGAATCCATCAACATTGTTATTTTCTTTTCAAGGTGGTTTGGACTATTTTTGGGTCTCTTGCATTTCTATATGAATTTTAGGATCATTCTGTCGATTTCTGCAAAACAGTCTTTTTGTTGTTGTTGGTTTTCTATTCTCCAGTTCATTTATCTCTTCTCTAATCTTTATTATTTCCTTCTGCTTGCTTGAGTTGGTTTGCTCTTCCTTTTCCAGTCCTTTTAGGTGGAAGTTTAAGTTATTGATTTGAGATTTTAAATAAATTTTTAGTATAGGCATTTACAGATACAAATTTGCCTCTAAGCATTACATTACCAAAGTTTTTATATTTGTGTTAATCTCAAAGTATTTTATAATTTCCCATGTGATTTCTTCTTTGGTCCATTGAGCGTTTAGGAATGTGTTGTTTAATTTCAATGTATTTGTGAATTTCTAATTTATTTTGTCATTTATTTTTAATTTCATTCCATGTGGTCAGAGAAGATACTTGGTATTTTTTTAAACATCTTTATTGGAGTATAATTGCTTTACAATGGTGTGTTAGTTTCTGCTTTATAACAAAGTGAATCAGCTATACATATACATATATCCCCATATCTCCTCCCTCTTACGTCTCCCTCCCATCCTCCCTATCCCACCCCCCTAGGTGGTCACAAAGCACCGAGCTGATCTCCCTATGCTATGTGGCTGCTTCCCACTAGCTATCTGTTTTACGTTTGGTAGTGTGTATATGTCCATGCCACTCACTCACTTTGTCCCAACTTACCCTTCCCCCTCCCATGTCCTCAAGTCCATTCTCTACATCTGCATCTTTATTCCTGTCCTGCCCCTTGGTTCCTCAGAACCTTTTTTTTTTTTTTTAGATTCCATATATATGTGTTAGCATATTGTATTTCTTTTTCTCTTTCTGATTTACTTCACTCTGTATGATAGACTCTAGGTCCATCCACCTCACTACAAATAACTCAATTTTGTTTCTTTTTATGGCTGAGTAATAGTCAATTGTATATATGTGCCACATCTTCTTTATCCATTCATCTGTCGATGGACACTTAGGTTGCTTCCCCGTCCTGGCTATTGTGAATAGAGTTGCAATGAACATTGTGGTACATGACTCTTTTTGAATTACGGTTTTATCTAGCCTTTTAAATTCATTGCAGCTTATTTTACAGACTAATACCTATTCCATATATATTCTGCTGTTGTTCCAAGGTTGGCTCATAATATAAAAACAAGTCAATGTGATTCATTATATTAAGAGAAAAGAACAAAAAGCACATGATCATTTCAACTGAAAGAGAAATGCATTTGAAAAAATCCAACACATTTCAAGATAAAAACACTAGAAAAACTAGAAATAGAAGGGAACTTGTTCAACTTGATAAATGTTATAAAAACCCCATAACTAACATTATACTTATTGTTGATTGGATGCTTTACTCCAAAGACTGTAAACAAAACAAGAATTCCTGCTCTCTCTACTTCATTGTACTGGGAGTTCTGTACAGAGTAATTAGGAAAGAAAATGAAATTAAACGTATCCAAAATGGAAAGGAAGAAGTAAAGCTATTTATTTGAAGAATGTGTGATCTTTAACATAGAAAATCTATGAGACCTAGTAAGCTAACTGAGCAAGGTTATAGGATTCAAAATCAATATACAAAATCAATTGTATTATATACACTTTAATGAACAATCTGAAAATGAAATTAATAAAACTATTCCATTTACAGTAGCAGGAAAAAGAATAAAATACTTAGGAATAAATTTAACAAAAAAGTACAAAACTTGTATTATGAAAACTAGATAACATTGTTGAGAGAAATTAAAGATGATCTAAAAATAAAGGGGCAAATTCTCATGTTCATGGATTTGAAGACTTAATATTGTTAACATGGAACTACTCCCCTTGCTGACCTGCAGAGTCAACAGTCCAAATGAGAACCCTTCAAAATAATTGTCTAATGATTTACTATCTCCTCTCTATGTCCTCCTATTCGCTCTCTCTCTCTCTTTCCTTTGTGAATGTACTTTTAATCATTTCTGCCCCATTTTTAATTTTCAAGCCCAACACCTAAGATATGATTTGAAGGAATAGAGTCTTCAAGATGCACTAAGCATGGGAACTGTGCACTTTAAAAAAATACATATTCTCTGATTCTGTTTTTTTTTAAACTGCTCATGTATTTCATATACTAAATAATTCACCCATTGAAAGTATACAAATCAGGGCTTCCCTGGTGGCGCAGTGGTTGAGAATCTGCCTGCTAATGCAGGGGACACGGGTTCGAGCCCTGGTCTGGGAAGATCCCACATGCCGCGGAGCAGCTGGGCCCGTGAGCCACAACTACTGAGCCTGCGCGTCTGGAGCCTGCGCCCCGCAGCGGGAGGGGCCGCGATAGTGAAAGGCCCGCGCACCGCGATGAAGAGCGGTCCCCGCGCCGCGATGAAGAGTGGCCCCCACTTGCCACAGCTAGAGAAAGCCCTCGCACGAACCGAAGACCCAGCACAGCCAAAAAAATAAAAAAAATAAATAAATAAAAATAAAAGTAGCTATAAAATTAAAAAAAAAAAAAAAAAAAAAGTATACAAATCAATGGTTTTGAATATATTCACAGAGTTGTGCAGTCATCACTACAATCTAATTTTACATTTTTATTTCTCAAAAGAAACCCTGTACACATTTTCATTCACTCTGTGTTCTCCATTCTAAACCCACTCAAAGCAAACACTAATTTACTTTCTACAAAGTTACCTATTCTGGACATTTTATACAAAAGTAATTATATAATTTGTGGTCTCTGTGACTGTAATTTTTTCACTGAGCATAATGTTTCCTGGTTTCATCCATGTTCTGGCATTTATCAGTATTCCATTCCTTTTTAGTACTCAGTAATTTTCAACTGCATGTGTATACCATGCAGTTTATTCATTGATTAGAAGATGGACACTGGGTTGACTCCACTTTTTGGTTACCCTGAATAATGCTGGTATGAACATTTGTGAACACATTTTTGAATGGAAGTATGTTTTGATTCTCTTGGATGCACCTGGGAGTTGAATTGCTGGATTATGTAGTAAGCCAAAGTTTAATTTATTGAGGAACTGCTAAAATGTTTTGCAAAGCTACACCATTTTAGACTCCTACAAGCAATGTTAAGAGGGTTTCATTTTCTCCACATAGTCTCAACACTTGTTTTTGTATATCTTTTTGATTATAACCATCCTAGTGGGTGTGGAGTGGTATCTCATTGGAGTTGTTTTATTTGCTTTTTATTAACAACTGTATTGAGATATAATTCACATACCGTACAATTCATCTGTTTAAAGTGAACAATTTAATGGTTTTTATTATATTCACAGTTACATGCAACCTTCACCTTTTATTATACTCACAGATACATGTTAAAATATTTCATCACCTCAGAGAGAAGCTCCGTACTTTTTTAGCTATCACCCCTTCCCCAATCTCTTCATCCCATCCAGCCCTAAGAAATGGGGTGATACCTGGAGTGCAATGTGGAAACAAAAGAGTTTTTTGGTTTGCTTTTTTAACATGGGTCATATTTTAGCATACTCATATATTTTAGGAATGATTCAGAGGTAAAAATAGATGATGTAGGAGAGAAAGGCACAAATTCAGGAGAATGCCTTTATGTAAGGAAGAGATAATGGTATCCAGTGTAGAAGAGGAGGAATTTCTTGGATAGGATTATGGAGAATTCATTTATTGTGTTGGGTGGAAGACAGACTATATGGGATCAGGTACAGGTTGGAAGATGTTGAAGATATTACTTTCTGATTGTTTCTGTATTCTCTGTGAAATAAAAATAACTTGATTAATTACGAGGAAGTTTACTATAAGGGGTTAAAGGCTTGAGGACAAAAGAAAAAGTAGAAAACTGTTATCCAGAGGAGTAAAAAACTGAATGGCTTGAAGAAATATTGCAGAATTGCGGGTGACTTCTTGGTCCCAGTTGGTATTAGTGATCAGGATTTTAAAATGAGATTGATTGTGTCTCTTCTGCCTGACTTCAGCCACTCAGGAGCTGGAAAAAAAAAAAAAAAGCGGGTAGAGGGTTCATTAGAACCAAGATTGGGGATTTTCCGTACGTGTTCAGTGGGGAGAGAGGAAAATGAGAGTTGAGAGTGACTGCAGGGTGTGATTGTGGTGGCAGAACTGAAATTTAACCTGGGAAAGCAAGGATGATACCAGCAGGGTGAAGGAGAGAGCCAGGAAGAGTAAGCTGGAAAGGTGGGAGGTGGTGAGTGGAGAAGGTGATGCTTGATATTTGGGTAATAGAGAGTACGCTGTAAGTGGTCATGCCAACCTCAAGGCAATTCAACCACGGGAATTGGTGGTGGGGGTTGGTTGAAGGCAAAGGTCATTGCAGGAGAGGAGTTCAATGATTGGAGAGGCTGAGGTATTGGAATGATCATCAATCTGTATATTAAAAGCATTGATATTTATGAAGAAGTTTTTGGAGAGGGGTGGGGATAGATATGGTGATCCATGTACTATATCTTCAAAGGTTGAGGTGATGAATTTCTGTAGAGACCTATAAGAAGGAGTGGGTTTTAAGGAGAAATGAAGAGCAGTGATCTGTATGCACCCCTTGAAAGAATTGCATGGAGAGAAATATCCCCAGCGGCAACCGCATTTGGAGGATGTTCACAGAAGAGGTTGAGGATACATGAGATTTTTCAATTGAATGACCATGTGGTCCAGAGGGCACAGTGACTCAGTTTGGGATTTGGGGTGGAATATGAGATTGGGTCAATTCAGGGACTTAATAAACCATATAGGCAACATAATCACATGATGAGAGAGAACCTGGGGAGCCTGTATTTTCTATGGTGACTGACAGAAACAGGGACAAAGGTCTTGATGGGATTACTTCTGATGATCTCTGATACAGATTTGAATGTTGATACTATAACTGTTGAGGAAGGGAGGAGGGCTGCAGGAGCACATAAAGTTCTGTTTTCATTCCTTGGCATCTTCTTCAAAGGCAAAGAACCCAAAAAGGGGCACAACAGACAGAACTCTGTGAGAGCTCCATTACCTTTGATGGTATTGAGGCTGAAATTTTTATTTTAAGAAAGGAGAGGAAGTCATGAGAAAAACTATTCTGTACATCATTCTGAACATCAGTGAAAAGATGCTTGGTGAAATGGAAGTGGCCAAAACCTTAGCAAATGTGCTCAAACAATATTTGAGGTTAAAATATCAAAGAAAATTAAGTATCAAGCTTACTCAAATATGGACCATAGACTTTAGAAAACAGAATTAGAAATGTTCAGAAATGCTCACAAATCAATAAGAATAATAGGAACACTGAAATATAAATAAAAATAATAAATAAGGTCAGAAAAAAAGTTAATAAAAAATAAAATAAATGGAAAAATATTCAACACAACTGCTACTCATAGAAATACACAATAAAATGAAATAACATGCTTCCTTTAACATACTGAAAACTTGCAATTAAATTATATTTAATAAATATATAAATATTATTATATAAGTATGTTAATATTTTTTATGTATGTATTCATCCCAGTGTTTGATAGGAGGCAGAAAAGTGATATCACTCATGTGTTTCTGAGGAGAGTGGAGAGTTAATCTGTAAAACGTTCCCAGCAATCTGATTTTATGTATTTTGATGTACAATCTGATTTTATGAGTATTTAAAATGTTTATATACTTTGACCCCTTAAGTCCACTTTTGGAATATATCCTAAGGAGACATCAGATGTATACTCAAAATTTATTTACATACGTGCTAATTGCAACATCATAAAATAAAATATTGGAAGTACTCTAAATATCCAAATAAAGGGTGGAAAACTATGCAGTATTTAAACCTCAAAGTCTATTAAAGGCTATTGGACAATGCTGATAGTATTTTAAATAAATTTTATGGTATAATATTGGATGCACATGAAAGAATCTTTATTACATGCATGTATAATTTGATGCGTTATTAAAAGAACATGCATGAACCACCTAACAACTTCAGCACCAGAACATTCTCAAATATCACTGAAGCTATCTACAGGACTCTTGCCTATCCCACTAACACATAAAAACATATCCCTGATCTCTTGATCATGCATATTGAAGTGTAATATACATACAGAGAAATACCCAAATCATACATATACAGATAATGAATATTGTAATTGAACATACCTGAGTAACCAGCATCCAGATTACTGAACATAACAAGCACCAGAGAAACCCTCCTTGTGCAGTCTTCCTGGTGCTTCCCCAAAGGATAAATCATTATCCTGACTTCTAATACCATAATTACTTAAGCCTGACTTTGAACATTACATAAATGAGCTCACATAGTATGCATTTTTGTGTGTGTCTGGATTCTTTCTAAGCACTGTGCATGTGGATATCTCACTTCCAGATTGGTGGAGTAAGGTATTCTGAAAATCCTGCTCCTCCATATAAGAACAAGAACACTGGCAAAAAGTCTCAGAATCAGTAGTTTCAGAACTCTGGAAATTAACTAAGGACTTACAACAATTTGAGGAATGCTTTTTTATTCAAGATAAACAGTGGAATCTTGGTAAGAACCCTAGGTCTTGTGGCTTAACTTGCCCTAATCACAACACCTTCTCCAGAGCTCCATAGTAGCCTTAAAAACCAATTATGGTAGCTGTGAATACCAACAGCCTAGCACCCACAGGAGGGGAAGAATGACTTTGGAGCACCCCAAAACTTCTTTCCCACAGATTTGCCACTATATGACCGACCCTTTTGGAGAAGTTCCATTCTCATGTCTTAAATGAAGAAGATCATGTTTTTATTTGACCTGACTTGGAGTTCTCTCCATGTGAGCTGCCCACAGGGCGTTTTACAAAAAAAACAAAAACAAAACCAAAAACGTTTATCATTGCAGCTGCTGACCAAAAAACTTAAAAGAGAAAACCTGGGGAATAAGATATCCTTAAAAGCTTTGAGGAGCTCTAATATATTTCTGGGGATCTAGAAGGCCACATACTTATTCAGAGCTGAGAGCATGTGCAAGGCTATGCACATGCCCAGGAAAGACCTGAGAAGGCCCCAAGCTCTCACCTCTGGTAGACTGTGAGCCTCTGTACAAGCAGGAAGTAAAAGATAAGGCAGAGTTACAAACTGCCTGCTCAACGTTGGAAACAAGTACTATCATGTACTAAACATATAATAAGCAAGTCCAGCAAGAGTGCAGGGCACAAAATCAATATACAAATATCAGTTGTATTTCTGTACACCAGCAATGAACAATCAAATTAGAAAGCAATTCCATTTAAAGAGCATCACAAAACAAAATACTTAAGAAACAAAGCATGCTGTGAAAACTAAAAACATCACTGAAAGAAATTATAGATCTACATAAGTAGAAAAACATCCCACAGTCATAGATCTGAAGAATTAAAATTGTTCAGATGAAAATACTCCCCAAATTGATCTATGGGTCAGTGCAATCCATTGTCAAATGCATCGTTCCTGGCTAATTTCATATCTCCCACTGAGAGAAAAAGGTAGTAATGCTGTTAATACTCACAATACCTGGGCTTTTAGAATTCTGTTTGCATAGAAACAATATGGATCTTGTTGCTTCTGCAGTTCCCTAAGGCCATTTATTTAATGCTGGTTGCATCATTACCCATGGTACTGCATCTTCCATTGTGCAGCCCATGAATATTGGTTTCTAATGACTCAAAAGCTATTACTACGTTTCACTGATGATAAACACAAAGGCAAATATTATCCAGAGTATAAAGGAAAATATAAACAATAATCCATTTTCTGGTCACGTTAAATTTATTGTTTGAAATATAAAACAACACATCTCCAACTATACCTTCTCTTGAACACTTTAGGCTATAATCACTACATTCCTAGAATGTGATCTTATTCAGTGTCACCCATACCCCTGCCTTCTAAAACACTGCCACCAGTGGAGAGAAGAGGCAAGGACCCACTGTTCAAAGCAAGAAGAATAATTCCATTCATGCCAGGAATATTCATCTCTCATCCAGCACGGCTTAAGCCTGACTCAGAAGACCACAACCTCACCACATTGATTGGAGGCCAGAGGGCATTAATCAGAGGGTCCCTATGGCATTGTGGAGTAAAGGTCTCATCACCTTCGGAGGAATTAGGTGCAGCCACTCCTGATGGATTGCCTGGAACATGGTGTAAAATCTGTGAAGAAGGTGGATGGCCGCCTTGGGTACTGATGGTGGGGCTCCCAAGAGCAGATATTGGCTGCTGGCATCCATGTTGCCCTCGGTACTATATAAAGAGGAGGTCCAACACAGAGGGGTGAGAATCCATGCAGGGGCCTACACACGGGACCCATTTTCAAGGGCTGACAGTAGACCATTAGTAGCCCCAAGCTCTGAGCTTGTCCTGCATTCTGACTTGGATAAAAGTTATCGTAAACCAGTGTGTCAGCACTATCTCATTGGAACATCCAGTCAACCCCACAATCAGGGTAGAGAGTCAAAGAATACCCTGAAGTACAGAAGCAGAAACTGCAGCCCACATAGCTCCTGGTATGCACACAGGACACCACACCTGGAAAGCACTATTAGCCTTGGCAAGTCCAGCTGCTGGAATGGGACTTAGAAATTTTTGAGATTGATGCTTCCAGTGAAAGAGACACACATGGCACCAGGTCTAGGCTCTAGATGTACTGCCTAGAGAACCCTGCTGCCCCTGGCTAGCCCCAGGCACAGGAGGGTGACTTAGAATATTTTCAGGAAGGCATTCCAAAATGTGGGGACACCTGAAGCATGGGGGCTCAGAGCAGGAAACCTAGTACAGTTCTAAGAATGATATTGGCAGAGACAGCTACTAGTTTACCAAAATTCATTTCCTTTTCTTCTAGGCAGACAGCAAGATTATATTTTCTAGGCTTCCTTAAACTTAGGTGTGACCAGGTGAGTTCTAGCTAGTAAAACGTGGACGGAAGTGATATATGCCACTTTCTGACCTAATGCATGAAAACTTTCTACATGACTTTCTGCTCTCTTTTCCCTTGCTTTATTGGTTGTTTGTTGATATTCAGGGTGGGCTTGGGACTTATGTATTGAAGATGACCTAGGTTAATTTGGCTGCCTGAATCAGAAGTGAAGCAGAACTCTTCCATCCTACCTCAGACTGAAGTTTGAGTAAGAAATGTACTTCTGTTGTGTTACACAGCTGGGATTTGAGTCTAGCTGTTATAGCAACTAAACTAATACAGTAATGTTTTAAAATTGTGTATATTTATGTCAGAATTCTTACTATTAAACTCAGGCATGTGCAATGATTTAGAAAGGTGCATTATTACCACTTAAGGCTCACTGAGTGTGCATTCTGCCCTAAAATTAGAAGTGGAGAGTAATATTAGTAATATTACTAATTTCACATGGAAGAGAAATACTATGGACATAATTTATCTTAGATTTAGCAAGCCTATTGACAATATGTCTCATGGATCCCTTTTAGCTATATACTTATTAATAAAAGGGTGACGTTTAATGAGCTCTGTCAACGCAGAGGGAAATTTCTAGTCAAGTTCCATAAAGTGCTGTCATTCATTGTGTCAGATTTCCTATTTTCAGTAGCAACTTGGATAAAGACAGATGAAAAATACTTATCTAATTTTCAGGTGATGAAAACCAGGGAGAGAGAATATAATATGGCAGAATCAAGATCCAAAATGATAGACTGAAAAGATAAAGTGAAACAAAGGAAATGAAATTTAGCAAAAATAAATGGCAGATACAGAATTTGGTTTTAATGTAAATTACCTCAGTATGACAGATACAGCTTATTTTAAGGGGTAAAATCAAGGACATTCCTGAAAGAAGTGGCACTGGTTCAAAATTTACAACTTGCCAGATTGGTCACCAAAATGATAACATAGCTGCTCCTGAAAAAATGGCTCAGATAAAGAATAGGAGTACAGATAGACCTGGTACCCTTCAAACACTGACTCTTGGTGGAGGTGTTTTGGGAATCTGTGTGTGTATTTTTTTTTTTTTTAATTGTCTTAGTGCTTTTGGTATGGTGAGCATTACTGGCCAGCAATGCCTGACATACTACACTGCGCGAGTCAGGTCAAACCTTCTAGGAATTGTCCTATATCATTTATGACCTTCAAATATCCTACAGGATATTATTATAAATAAAAATTATTTATAATCATCTAAGCTTAAAACCTAATTTCACATAGTTTAAAATCTTAAAGTATTTTTGCAGGGTATTAATTTTCCAGGTGTATAACTACTATATGTCAAAGGGAAGATCGTTCTTTGGTTTTGATTCAGAACTTTACCAGGGGCTGTTTACAATTTCAGAAAATTATGTCATTGGTAGCCGCACTATTTGCTCCTGTATCAGCTGGCATTTGAGACTGGTGCATTTATGGAGCTATATGTATAGGTGCTACAATCTCTTTTCTGTTATGTCTGCCATTGTAGTCTTATGAAAGCATTTACGTATTGAAGTACACATTATTTTATTACATATCACTTTAAAAATGTCTCATTTACATTGCACTTAGGATATTAATTTTTTGACATTATTTTTGTAGATAAATTTTCTATTAGTGTTTTTCCAGGATAGAAAGAGAGCATTACAAAATATTTACTTACCATAAAAAGAGGTGTTGAATCACATAAAGTCGAAAACCATATAAATATCTACCTCTCACCTATAAAAAGATTTGGTATTCTCTAGAATTTAAAATTATAGGGAACTTAATAGATCGTGATATGATAATCTAGAATATAGGCCTCTGAAGGAAAATATCAGATTCTGAAGATCAAGAGGATATGAGAGGAACTTTATTGAACATATATTATGCACCAAGATTATGCTTATTTAATGTTCTTAATTTATATCATTTTTAAAAAAATATTTTTAAATTTTATTTATTCTTTTTTTTTTTTTTGGCTGTGTTGGGTCTTCATTGCGGTACACGGGCTTCTCATTGCAGTGGCTTCTCTTGTTGTGGAGTACAGGCTCTAGGTGTGAGGGCTTCAGTAGTTGTGGCACGTGGGCTCAGTAGTTGTGGCTCACGGGCTCTAGAGAGCAGGCTCAGTAGTTGTGGCGCACGGGCTTAGTTGCTCCAGGGCATGTGGGATCTTCCCGGACCAGGGCTCGAACCTGTGTCCCCTGCATTGGCAGGCAGATTCTTAACCACTGCACCACCAGGGAAGCCCCTATACCATTTTTTTAAAAACGTTCACAATAACCTGTTTAGGTAAATATTATTTTCCCATTTAAAACTGAGGAAACAGACTCAGAGCATTTAAGTAATTTATCCAAAAACAAAAGCTATCATGGTTTTGTTTTGTTTTGTTTTTTGCTGTTGTGTTTTGAGTACAGGATTCAGACGCAACTCTATTTGGCTTCAAAACCCAAGCTCTTAATAGTTGTGCAAGAGAAGATTCATGGGAGCGTAATAGCTGCCTCCAGTTACTTGGAAGGGCTGATGTTAGAAAGGAATAGGCTTCACCTGGGCCATTCCAGAGGCTATAAAGCTCAGAATAGTGAAGAGAAGTTAAAGAGAGCTAGATATTAGCTCAATTTAAAGAACTTTATCAAAATTGGTTATCTCTCCAACAGAACAGTACTTCCCCAGGAAGTACTGACCAGAAAGGGTAACACCAAACAGCAAAATCCAGTATTGATTATCTTGTATCAGAATTATTGAAGAAAGATTTTCTGCATTTGGGTAAGATATTTGGTCCAGAGGTTAACTCACTTCTAACACTAAGATTCAGTGACTCTTCTGAATTATTTACTTCAACCTTCTATATGTAAGTTCCTTCTACACCACCCTGACATATGATCATGGAACCTCTAGGAGCCTACTATCTCCTGTATATTCTTGTCTACACTTAATTCATATAACTCTCCAATATTCTATTCATCCTTGAATATCACCTTAAATTATTTTTGGAACAGTGTAGAAGGGAAACATGTTTTCCCAAAGTGGTCATGCCATCATAAGACAGCACAAAGGATCAGAAAGATTTTCCTTACTCTGACTTTTTTATTTCTATTTGTTGGATCTTGAAATATTTGGAGGTGAGTCATGTTTTCAGATAGGCTTTGATAATGAGCCATTGCCCATTTGATCTTGCTTCCTATGTGTTGGCTAACTCTCTCTGGAAGATATTTTCATTTCTAAAAACTTCCTTTTATGGCATGGACACCAGAAGAAAACACAACTGTACATAGCATATTTGTACAAGATTCAGGGAGCTTATTAGCTCTGGTCAGCATCTTGGCCCCTCTTTCAGGAAATCCAGTGAACCTAAGGGTTTTAAAACTCTGAAGTATATATATATATATATTTTGAATTTTTGAATTTTATTTTATTTTATTTTTTATACAGCAGGTTCTTATTATTTATCCATTTTATACATATTAGTGTATATATGTCAATCCCAATCTCCCAATTTTAAGAAAAAAAGCTACTATACCAAACCAAGTATACATGGTATAATTAAAACCCTCCTCATGGTCACTCTCATGATGGATTACTATCCAACACAGCTACAAAAGTGAAGATGATTTTTTCCCCGAGTGCATCAGAACATGAACTTAAAAAGGTCAGAGCTTTTTCAACTTCAGGAGGGTCACCTAGAGTCATGCCTTGTAGCTATAGTGGCAAAAGCAAATATAAGAAAGGAATTTTTGACAAAAGAGTCAGTGGTAGATTGTCACTGATTTGCCCTGGGCACTGGTCTGGAGATTTGACCTCAGAGTTCCCAGACTTTGTATTTCACTGCCTTGAACCTTGTTGACATTTGCTTGTTTGACTGTGCTTCTTGCCTGCTTCTGCATAATAAAGTGGAAAGGAACATAAACTTCCTTT
The DNA here is from genome assembly GCF_949987535.1 of Balaenoptera acutorostrata. Taxonomy (NCBI): domain Eukaryota; kingdom Metazoa; phylum Chordata; class Mammalia; order Artiodactyla; family Balaenopteridae; genus Balaenoptera; species Balaenoptera acutorostrata. Next base: position 17,526,574 of record NC_080070.1, on the reverse strand, counting down.
CAGTTAAATATAGATATGGGCCATATAAGGGACATTTGTGGGCTGGTTGAGCAGTACAGATTACTCATTGGGAAAAAGGATTTTCAAATCGTAGGCCAAATATTTATGTTAAAAATCACCAGTGTCTTGAGTTCCTCACTCTGTTTACTGCCACTCTAAAAATCAGTAGAACATGTCATGATGCTAAGGGATAATGGCTGCTCTCTGACAGCAATAGGAAGCAATTATGTTTGTATAATAACAGTAAATTATTTAGAGTTTAAAAGAATTATTTCCATACAAGCATATTATAGCCTGAGAAGAGAAGATAATTTTAGACCCTGTATAAACCTGTGATCATCTATTATATTCCCATTATTCAATGGCTGCAAGAGTTAAATTGTTTGCCAAGGCTACACACTTCTATTAATACAGATTGACCTAAAAATGACAACTCGTAGCAACCTGCCTGATTCTCTTTCCATGATTCCATATAATTACAAGACGTTGGGACATAGGATTCACATATGTTAGTCTTTCTAGGCATCGTATACCTAGCAAGATGCCTTAAACTAGAAAGGACTCTGTTATGCATGTATTGAATTGAATGGACACCATGTATCTTCTCCTGACCTAAACTTTTCTTCCCAGTGGGCATTGCTTAACATTAGCCTGCTCCTTGTCTTTTTATTCCCATGAGGAAAGTTACTCCTATAAAAAGACCATTAAAATGCCAAGAGAAAAATGAGGGCCTCAGAGGGATTCTGCTCATTATCATCAAAACATGAATTTGTGAGTAATTTAGCTAATTGAACACAATAAATGCTGTAAGACACATAAGCATCATTTGAAGGGTGAAGGATATTATTATTTCTGACAGGCTGATGAGGTCAAGGTGCAGACAGCGTGCAAAATGGGAAAGTTTTGAGCATTACCAATAGATGTAAACCATGCTGCCTCAGAAAATCAGATATTTTATCGTGCTGAGCATATACTCGTGACCTGAAGGGGATCTCAGGCTCTTGACAATACCAAAAAAAAGAAAAAGTGTACCAAAGTCTTCCCTAGGGAACTGAGTTGTGGGTTTGAAGTCTTGACAACTGACTTAGGCAATGAAAAATTTACTTAATCCACAATGTCACCCAGAGAAGACCTTGTATTTTCAAAGCTAAATCTATCAAACAAGCAAAGAATCCCACACAAAACAGGTAGACTGAACAGCATAGACCCACTTTGCTTACATCCATAAATATCAGAGCAAACTCTATCTGAGCTTCAACCTCCAGCCTAGTTGCAGATGATGTCATTATGCAGACCTAGCTTCAGCATGAAGACATAATTAGTATTCAGTCTGACAGAAAACCATTTCATTTAATTCCACTGGCTGAGATCCAACTGGCAGTATATATATGACAGCGTACGAAACAGGCACTTTGGGTAAAAGCAGGCTTGGCATTAGTATGCTGAACAGTGACCTGGAATGGGAGCAGGGACAGAACAAGGTTGGAAGGAGCAAAGGAACAGAGAGGGAGTTGTTATTCCAGTTCAGAAACCCACTGAGTTTGTGTTGTAGATGCAAAGGAATGAGGTTTATTTAATAAAGATTCTTATGCTCTGTTAGTCATGCTGTTTGACAAATTTATGAACATAGTCATGATTAACTTTTAACCTGAAAAAATTACCGAAATCCTCCCAGGAATTTACCTGGAATGAGAATCTGATCCCACATATTAAGTGCCTTTTGCAATATGAACTGAAAGCTATATGCTGTTTCTTTAACATGCTAATTCTTTCTCTGTGATCCTGACTAAATTTTGCTTGATCTGGGAACTGTCTGTGAAAAGTATTTAATTGACTCATATTGCAATTAACCAATGATGACATTTAATGCTCCAGATTCATTCTCCACTCTTTCCCAATTCAACATGCTGGGACAACGACCTGTGTAGACTCCGTCAGCAGTATTTTTTTGTCGTAAGGTTTCTGGTTGGATTTTGTCAATGGGAGGCACCAGCAAGAGATCTGGAGGCTGGGAGGAACTTCTTGCCAGTTCCCCATGTGACCTTCTCTACTGAAGGTCACAGTTCCTCTTAGGTGGCCCTCTGTAGAGCACTCTCTCCAAGTTCTGTTATTACTCCTGTCCTTTTTGTTTTCCAGTCCTAAAAGCGGTGCCTGATCTCATAACCCTGGGGTCCTGCATCATTGCATTTTTTTCCCCCTGAACCTTGCCCGTATCTTTGAAAATGGGCCTTTATTAAACTCACCTCAAATTGCCTAATTTTGGTTTGTCATCTGTTTCCTGATGACTGTTGACAGTGACAGCCTCTGACATTACTGGACAAAAATTAGAATCACTTAAAAGAGAATGTAACCAGGGAAGGCCAGGAGAATTTTGCTTCATAGGAATGGAAAGTAGGGAAATTAATTAGTGAGATTATGAATGAGAAGGAGCCTCAGAAATCTGAGATGGGTTGATAATTTATTGTCCTGAACTTTGTGTCAAAGATGTGCCTGTAAATTTGTTACTGAACCTTTCGAGTCAGTCCCCAACAAGGGTCCTCCTGCCTGGTGTCCCTCGCACCAGCAGAAGGAGATGGAGTTCAGTTCTGAAGCAAAAGGAAGTTTTATTCATCGATCAAAGAATGGAGAGGCACACACTCCTGCTCTAGAGCGCATGCTCTCCTGACAGGCCGTGGGCGGGGCTGTTTTATTGGGATACGCCAGTGCGGAGAGGGCAGAGCGCTCGCGGGCCGCACAGCTGCGCTGCTCGGTCTCCGGATTGCAGTGCCAGGTGCAGTGCCTCTGCACACGGCCCGCTGCTGCCATCTTGAATTGAGTGCCGTGCGCCGAGATTCTGCACACAGCCCGCCTGGCTGAGGTGTTGGCAGCCATTTTGCACTATGGACTCTGGTCTGAAGAGCCAGGTGTGAGGCCTCTGCCCCCAGCACCAAATGAGCGAGTGAAACTAGGAAGCACAAAGAGAAAAAAAAGGTTAGACTTTATTTTATTACCCAGATTCTATTTCTGTGTCCCAGGAATGGTTCGTGAGCTTTACTGGGGACAGTGTTCCAAAGGGAGTGCTTTCCGCATAGGGAGAGGGTTGGATTGCAGGAGCAGCTGGTGTTAGTAAAATTGGGTTTGGTCCATAAAACTACCAAGTAGCCCCTGTCCATCGTGGTCCAGTTCTGAATAGAGGAACCACATTTCCTGGAACAGAGAAGGTTGTCATCCCCGATCACTGAATGTTCTCAACTGCGCGTTTCATACCCTCTGCTTTGTCTTGACCAAAAGTTAGCCAGGCTTCTCTCCTCCCTACAAGTACCTGAATTTTAGCTTCTCCCAAGTCTGAGCAAGAGCTGAAAGAGTGGAATGTGCCCCCGTGTCAGCTCATCCTGGGAGCTGGCTGATCTCAGCCAGGCGCCGTTCCTGTCAGACTCCACTGGGCATGTTCTCTTGCTCGTGCAACTTGTCCTCCCAAGTTTTTCTGATCTTTGTTACCCGTCCTGTCATCTGTGGAGGGAGGGGCGGACTTCCTGCTGTCCTTTCGTTCACGGCTCTTCAGACCAAAGTGCTGGGTGCGTCTCTGCCCCGACCGCTGCGGCATCTTGAATGGAGGTGTGGGGGGCAGCGGTTCTGCTGGAAACTCTAATCTGATGTGTTAGGTGCGAGGCCTCTGCCCATGGCCCCCTACAGGCAAGTGGAACTGAACTAAGCACAAAACAAGAGGTTAGACCTTATCACCTGGATTCCATCTTATTTTTCCCAGGGACTCCAGTGAGTTTTGCTGGTGATAAATTCGTCATCAGTAGAGCGTGTGCTTTGATGATTGTTATAGAAGTGAGCACAAATTTAAGTTGGTTTATACTTTATTTTTTATTTATATCTATAATTGAGTTGATGATCATGAATGAAAACAATGGGTTTTACTCGGTTGGTATGAGAATCAAGCTTTCCATGATGACCTTGCTAACATTCTTTTTAAGCCCCGTATTCCAGCATTATCATCCATGCCAGCACCATCGTTGAATGGGAATGGCCTGCAGGCTCACTTTTCTGATCTTTTACTCTTTCATTAACTTACTCTTTTTATTTCCTGGTTTGTAAGTCTGAATCTTTAACTTAGAATATAAAGTGTCATCTTTTTTTACCTTTAGTTCTTCTCTCTCTTTTATAAATATTTTTAAAATGAAGCAATCAAGAGGAAATAAACAGGAGACAAAAGCAGAGAGATATGTAAATAGAACAGGGTCAGTTTATTGTTAGAAGATTAGACAAAGAGAAGCAGTTACTCAAAGGCATAATAAAACATTCTACTCTTGTCTATCCCCACTGAGAATGCTTGCCTCTTATACTGCGTTCAGCTTAGGTAAATACTGGAATGAGTCTTGGGATGATAAAAAACACAACCAAAATATATTGCAAATAAAGGGGAAACATTGGCATTTTTACCTTACCCACAAGACTGTAGAGAATATGCATATTTATATGACCCAAAACTAGCAGTTTACCATATATGATTTTTTTGGTTCAGCAAATAACTTTTTGAGCCCCTACTATGTGTGAGGCAATGCCATTATGCTGGGTACATAGCTGTGAATAAATTGAGCATACATCCCTGTTCTCATGGATCTAACATTGCAGTTGGGGGTGGACAGTCAATGAAACGTGAGTTAAATATACAGTATGTTAAATAGTTGTTGGAGGAGTCATTGAGAGGACTCGACCCCTGGTTAACCCGTGAGCTGGACCCAGGCAATCGCAGGCTCCTGACCCCCTCCCCTGTCCTTGGAATGTACACTCTGTCCACCATTCCCACAGTCAGAGCCATTTTCAAGGACTCAGCCTTGAGAGAGTAATGTGTGGTTTGGACCATCTGGACTGTATACATGACTGAACCCTCTTAAAGCCTCTACATAAACTTTTAAGATTCTGGCGGTGACTGTGGAGTCTACTCATCTCGTGGCACCCAAGACAAGCCTCGTAAGTAAGTTCCTTTGGTGACTAGAACTTCCACCTACCAATCAGGAGTACTCTGCCTCTTTCTTTGGTCTCTTCTTGCCCTCCCTGTATGGAGGCCAGTATGAGAACCAACAGTGATAAGAACTCTAGAGAAAAATGAAGCAGGGAAGGGAAATAGGAAGTGCTAAGGAGGAGAAGTGTTGCAGTTTCAAAAGGGGGTATCAACAAAGGTCTCCTGGAGAAGGTGGCATTTGAATGAAGGCCAAAAGTGAGAGGAGATGCCGATCCATATGTGGCTCTCTGGGGAAGGTGTAGCATTGGGAATACCTAATGCAAAAGCCTTGAGACAGAAGCATGTCTGAAATACTGACAAAACAAAAAAGCAAGAATATTAATATGGCTAAAGTAGAGGAGGTGAGAGATTTAGAGAGAGACAGCTAGTGTAGGTCTGGGGATGGCAAATGAAGAACCAGCTAGTAAATACTGTTGGCTTTGCAGGATGCATAAGGTCTCTAGAGTGTATTCTCCTCCCCCTGTTCCTTCTGCTCCTCCTTCTCTTCCTATCCTCCTCTTCCTCCTTCTCCCTCTTCCTCTTTCTCCTCTTCCACGTTTGCTCCTGCTGCTGCTTCCCTCTTAAAAACATAAAAATGATTCTTGACTTGTGTGTTACAGTCTTCTGGCTGGATTTGACCTGCAGGCAGTAGTGTGATGACCCATGCTATAGCTTACTTTAAGGGGGTGGAAATCAACTGTGTTTCACGAGGGTCAATTTCACTGCACTCATGAGAATAGACTGTAGACAAAGATAGAAGCAAAGAGACAGTCAGCAAGTCACGCCAGTTATCCAGCCCCAGATGATGATAGCATGGACTCGGGTGGCTGCCTTGGATGTGGTAAGTTAGATTCCAGATTTCTTTTGAAAGAACTGCTGAAAGATCTAATGATGGATTGGATGTAGGGTTTGAGGGATGCAGAGAAGACTTGGATGACTTTTTGTTTTGAGTAGTTAGAGGAGGGAGTTACTGTGTATTGAAATGTGGCATCCTGATGATAAGTCAAGTGAGAGGAGGACTGAAAAGTGACCACTGAACTTGGCAAAAAGAGATCATTGCTGTCTTTGAAAGTTTTAGTGGTGTTTTGGGGGAGCTAACCCTGATTTAACCTTGTGTGAGACAAGGAAGATTCGAAATTGGTGACAGTAGATAGAGACATCTCTTTTATATAAATTTTTTCTTTTAAAAATATCATAGAAATGAGTTGATAAATGAAAGAGGATTAGGGGTTAAAAAGAGGTTTTTAAAATTATTATTATTTTTTTTAAAAATAATTTTATTTATTTATTTATTTATTTATTTATTTATTTATTTATGGCTGTGTTGGGTCTTCGTTTCTGTGTGAGGGCTTTCTCTAGTTGCGGCAAGCGGGGGCCACTCTTCATTGCGGTGTGCGGGCCTCTCACTGTTGCGGCCTCTCTTGTTGTGGAGCACAGGCTCCAGACGCGAAGGCTCAGTAGTTGTGGCTCACGGGCTTAGTTGCTCCGCGGCATGTGGGATCTTCCCAGACCAGGACTCGAACCCGTGTCCCCTGCATTGGCAGGCGGATTCTCAACCACTGCGCCACCAGGGAAGCCCAAAATTATTTTTTAAGGTAGTAGAAATTACAGTAGGTTTGCATGCTCACTGGAGTGTTGCTCCAGTGAAGGGAAAGTTGATACTGCAGGAGGAAAAGAGAATTGCTGGGATGATGCTTTTGAGTGGGTGAAAGAGGATGGAATGTTACCAAGAGGTGAAATGGGTGGCTTCAGCTAGGGTTTTAGACGCTTAAACTGTCATAACAGGGAGGAAAGCAGGAAATAGATATAGGTGGGTGGATAGATGTATTGTGAGAAATTGTGGAAATCCTCCTTGATTTCTTCTGTTTTCTTAGGGAAAGAGAAGCTAGGCCATCAGCTGAACATAAATATCGTGGAGGAGGGGTTATGAGTGTGAAGAGAATAACTTGTGAAATAGTTGTCTGTTAGGAAGTGTGGAAGGGTTGCCACGAAGGGTCCATTCGAGGTTAGTGAATATGTATTGAATGTAAGACTAGTCAGTGTGCCTGTAATTTTCTCTGGCCACTTTCACCTGCAAAATAGCAAAAGCACCTGATCTAACCAAGTATGCTGAGAAAAGAAGGGGACAAAAGATTGGATGTGAATGCAAGGAGTGATTATAATTTGGACCATGATATTTCATCTGGTTAGGGAGGGGAGTAAAAGACTGAGGGAAAAAAGGGCAGTGAAGAGGAGGCAGTATTAATGGATTATAGGTTCTGATGGGGTTGAAGAATTATACAAGTTGAGACACTGGATAGAAGGAGCTAGAAAGATGGGAAATGCTGGATGGAGAGTGGGATGTTAAAAATTAGATTTGAGGGGTTGTAGTTTTTGGTAATGGCAAAGTCTGGGATATAACCATGAAGATATGGCTGTGGTAGGGTGGAGAATAAACTCATTTTAGAGAATTAAAAATTAAGAGTCTGGGTTTTGAAATAAGCATTTACTTGAAAATTTAAACCATGAAGGATTGTCCCAAGTATATTGTTACAGAAAGTGACAATCAGCCAAGAGCTAAAATCTTCAAGGAATAGCACAAGTTACACTTTGGCAATGATTAATGATTATAAAAAGGAGAGATGTGGTAGTCTAGTTTAACTACAGGAGATTCAAAGTTTGTTTTGCTTTTTAAAAATTTTTGTTTTAGGGAGAAAAGAAGAAGGATGGTCTAGGAGAAGCAAGGAGTACAGAGTGCCAGTGATAGGGAGGGAATGAAAGACAGAACAGACATTAATCGTTAGGGCTTCCGGGAAAGTCAGATTTCAGTAGAGGAAGTTGAAAAGGGAAATATAGAAAACAGATGGAGAATATGGCGAATTTTGCTGATGGCTGACTATGAATTTACAGAGTAAAGAGTGGATGGGTTTGGGGAGTTACGGAGAAAGATGAGGCATAATGAATTTCTAGGGAATTAGAGTTGAGGTTGAGGGGTAACCTGGGATTGTGAGTTTCTTTATGACTGAGGAAAACAGTTATGAAGAGCACAGTGATCTTGGTGTTGGTGATCTTAAGGCAATCAGGACTGGGTTGCTGGGAAGGGAGGGGTAGGCACCTTGTCAGGAGCGTGCAGAGCTTTGGGTCTGGTTTTGCTCCTGCCAGAGAGGTATGGAGGGTGGAAGATGATGGGGGAGTGGTCTTACACAGATTAATATGTGTCGGTATATTAACTGACAATCTAATTAATAAGGATTATTGTCATGGAATTACCTTTTTAAAAAGTTCACTGTCATCTTGTCTATAACTATGATATATCAAGTAATTATCCTCTGCCACGATATAATTGGAATTTACATAAACTCTATATGGTTAACTTCTCACAAAAGTGTTAGGAAGGAGATATTGTAAACTCCATTTTAAAGTTTTTACACTTCAGACAACTGAGACCCACAGAGATTAAGGAGCCTGTCTGGGTCTCAGAGTGAGTGGTGAAGAAATCAAACTTGGGCCATGTAGCTCCCAGATCACTCTTTTTCTGGTAATATTATCTGATTCTCCACTAAGGCCCACACCCATTGTCTCTCTTTTTAATTATTTCACTTGGATTTTTCTCTTCTGTGACACCAGATAGAAATCTATACATGGGAGACATGTAGGCCTTTCTATTGATGGATGACTTTCTGGAGATGATATTATTTGGAGAAAACTAAATACTGGCTGAAAAAGTATCTATTTTATTAGTGATGTTAAACATAATGATTTCCCCTAGGCTTGGTACAGTCTGACAGAAAAAAAATTTCCAGTTATAGACTAATTGATTTTTGCCATAACTCAAGCGAATAGAGATTCCCGTGATCTTTGCTTAAAAGAGAATGTAATCATCCTTGCCTTTATTTGTATGCCCTGCCTGCTATAATCTTCAAGTCTCCCCTTTCATTTAAATGCCCTCTTCAGTAATTTATCTCTGGACTTTTCCTTGAGATTAATGTTGGGCTAATTTAATATGTTAGTTTGAATTTGCTTAGCCAAGGGACCAGTACGGTAGATAGTACAGAGTGACACCATACAAAGGTATTTCTCATCACAGCTTAATAATACTGTTGCTTACTATCTTGAGCAAGGGTAAGTATCTGCTTTAGAAACTGGCTTTATCATTTCTTTCTTTTATTGCTTGGAGTGGCAGAGAACCTTCTCAAACCAAGATGCAGAAAGACTTGCTTTTGGAATATGAAAGGATTCACAAGTTTCGCACATTTCAAAACTTTCTGTATTCTATTTGGGTAGAATTCCTTTGTTTATCTAGGTTTCCCCTTTCTGATCTCTTCATATTCTTGCTGACATTTATGAGAACTTTTCCCGCTTAAGCACCTCTTGTAAGTTAAATACATTTTAGAATTACAGAAGAAAAAATTGTATTGCATAGATTATCTTTTCTACTTATCGTACTCAAAAATCTACATGATGGAAATAATGTTCCAAAACAAACAAAATCATCTCCATCAATCCAAACATGACAGACTGTGAGCAAATATTGATCAAAAGCAAAACATTCAAATGGCTCTTTTCTGAAGGAGAAGTAACTATCTCATCTAAGATTAGAGGACTATCTTCTTTGTTTGAGGGTGTGACGTGATTTATAATAAGAAATATATATTTGGTCTTTGTCATTTCTGGCACAGAACTCCTAAAACCCTTGGAATTTTTTGTGCTAAGAGCTATAAAGATGTCTTTTGATATGTTAATGAGGTGACTTTTGGAAAGCCCTTTTAGGCAAACTTAGGACAGGGTTGGTTGCCAGGGAACCAACCATAGGATTAGAGGTTTCGAACATTTAGAACCTCCCACCCCAACCTCTGGGGAGGAGTGAGGAGCTGGAAGTTGAATCAATTGCCGGTGGCTAATGATTTAATTAAGCATAACTATGTAATAAAGCCTCCCTAAAAAAAAAAAAAAAAAAAAGCAGAAAACAAAAACACAAAAGGACAGGGTTCATAGAGCTTCCGGGTTGGTGAGCAGGTGGAGATTTAGGGAGAGTAGTGCACCTGAAGAGGGCATGGAAGCTCCAGGCCCTGCCCTTTCCCTCATACCTTGCCCCATGCCTCTCTTCTGCCTGGCTGTTCCTGAGTTCCTTTTATAATAAATCGAGGATCTAGTAGGTAAAATGTTTATCTGAGTTCTGTGAGCCACTCTAGCAAATTAATTGAACTCAAGGAGGAGGAGTGTTGGAACCTCTGATCTATAGCCTGTAGTTCAGAAGCACAGGCGACAACCTGGACTTGGCACGGGCATCCTAAGTGAGGGAGGGGCAGTCTTGTGTGACAGAACCTTTAACCTTTGGAATCTGATGCTATCTACCAGGTAGATAGTGTCAGAATCAAGCTGAATTCTCAGACACTCTGCTGGTGTCTAAGAATTGTTTGTTGGAGCTGTGGAAACCATCCTCCTCACCCACCCAATTCGGAAATGGGTGACCAGACATAAAAAAAGGGGACTTCCATCTTATTAGGTCCAATCATGGGGAATGATTTGAGAGCTTCATATTAGAGGAAAACATTAGCTATTCTATGGAGTAAAAGAGAATTGAAGACATAAAAATACTTAGAGTCTTGGTGAAAATTATGAAGAATGCTGGTCAGCAATAATATAATTTCCAGAACAGAACAGGAAAGACAAGATTAGTAATTATTTCTGAACATTAGGTGCATATTTACAATTGCATAATTTGGCCATCTTACCCTTTTCCAGAGAGATGGGGAGCATCTTTAAATTAGAGACTATATTTTATTTATCTTTATGTACCCCACCAGGTCTGCCAACCATTCTTTTAATCATTAGTGCATTCATTTATTCATATATTTATTCTATCAACAATTATTTTGTGTCCACTGTGTGTGGCAAGCACTGTGCTGTGTCTAGAAATAGAGGAATAATACATGGACCCTATTATCATTTTCTTATTCACTTGTTTACTCAATTGATTTAACACGTATTTATCAAAAGCTCATTATTTGTCAGGCATTGCTTTAGGCATTTAGAATACATCAGTGAGTAAAACATAAATCCCTGCCCTGGTGAAGCTTACATTCTAGAAGAAGGACACAGAAAATAAATAACACAAGAGGTACTATATCAGAAGGTAAAAGCACTATGGGGAAAATGAGTAGATCAGTGCAAGGAGGCTCAAGAGGGCTAGTGTTGGAGAGGGTTGCAGGCCATGATTTTAAGAATGGTAATAGGAGTAGACTCTGTTGAGAAGATGACACTTGGGCACAGAATTGATTTAGGTGAAGGAGTTACCCTTATGGCTCTCTGGGGAAAGAGGAACAGCCAGTAGAAAAGCCCTGAGTTATTATGATCCAGTAACATAAAGAAACCAAAAGTAAGCAGGTAGGAAGCAGTAGGAGTTAAGGTCAGAGAGAGTTCAGAGAACTTCATGATGTGGACCCTTTCAGGGTTTGGCTTTTTCTCCATGTGAAATGGGGAAACCATGACAGAGTTTTGAGCAGAGAAATTTAAGCTGACTGACATTTTAAAAGGATCACTCTGGCTGCTGTGTTGAGAATGGACTACTTGGAATCAAGAGAAGACATGGGGAGACCAGTTGGAAAATTATTGCAGAAATCCAGGCTTGTGTTGATAGCTTGGGCTAGAAAAGTAGAGAAGAAGTAGTGGGAAATGACCAGATCCCACATATATTTTGAAGGTAGAGCCAACAGAATTTCCTGATGGATTGGGTGTAGGTTATGAGAGAAAGAGAAGTGTCAAGGATGACTCTAAGGTTTCACGGATTTCTTAGCGGAATGAACAAGAAAACCAATGGTTACCATGTAGTGCAAATAATACTACAGGTATAAGTAGGGTCTACTGAAAGCCTTGAATTGGTATATTGAAATTAGACATGGTGCCAGGGAAGACTTTCTAGAAGAGATACTACTTGAACTGACTTTTGGTAAGATGGGTAGCTGTTTGTGAGCGAAAGAAAGTAAGGGAAGATAATAATGCAGATAATAATGTAGACAGAGAAGAAAGTAATAAGGCAAGAATAAGCAAGGAATACAGGTGAATCGGTGAGAGAGGAGGCTAGAGAAGTAGACAGCAGGAAATCATGCAGGGTTTATATACTAAGTACAAAATCTTAAGCTTTGTCATGAATGTTGGGGATAGCCTCTGGAGGTTATTAAGCAGAGGTGTGACATAATTGATAAAAAGGATGATTTTTGAAATACTGTGTCAGAGAAGATATATTTAAGGGAGACAGTTATGGATCCATTTAATGATCTAGATAAGATACAATGAAAGCATGAACTAAGTCTGTGACTGAGGGGACACATGTGAGATTGAAGGTAGGATCTATAAGCCCTATTATGTAATAGATGAGGATGAGGGAATACCTCAGGGTGTCATCACCTGATAGAGGAAATAAAGAGGTAAAAAAATTTGGAGAGGAAGATGATAAGTTCAGTTAGAATAAAGTGAGAGTGTGGATAGCCAAGTTGAAATGATTAGTGAGGTTGACTATATGCATCTAAGCTCTGGAGAAAGGTCCAGCTGGGGCTTTATGCTGGAGAAGCGTAAGCGTATAGGTGATAGCTGAAACCACATATTTGGATAATTTCACTTAAGAAGAAAGAAAAAAGCATATTGCTGAGAACAAAGACAACTGAAGTACCAATATTTAGAGGCAAACATAATAATAGTTGCCATTAAAGAAAACAAGGAATGGGAAGAGAGAAAGGCACTTCGTGAGAGAGGAGTGTCATAGAAAGGTGAGAATTTTAGGAAAGAGGAAGTGGTCAACAGTGCCAAATGCTCCGGACCCTCAGGACAGGAGGTAAACATATTCCATTGGGTTGCCATTATGAGCATCATTAGTGACACCCCCAAAATGTTGTGGTTTATCATCCTAGAAGACAATGTAGAAGCTTCTAAACAAAGGGTGTGTACTGAGAAAAGTTGAGCATAGGCTCCCAATTCAGAAAATGGGTCAACATTTGTAACTCTAAGTAAGTTATATTAATTAGATACAGGAGTTCAATACGTCTGGTTTCTTTGATCTTTTCCTCTAAGAATATCTTCTCTCTGTTTTTATATGTGTGCTGCTATTTTAATAAAAATACATGTGTTATTGTAGTCAAAACCTGGGAATTATTTCCCTGGCTTCCTATGGAAGAGGTATTTTTCCCACCTGCTCTGTGCCTTTGTCTTTTTTTTTTTTTTTTGGTGGCACAAACCCAATTTGAGGAGTGCCTGTCATATAGAAAGCATTCACTCGGCATTAGTGAATAAAAGTAAAAACAATCGCAGTTCAAAAGAGATGAGTAGTCATTTTAAATCTTGTCAGTTGGTGACAGGTATAGTGTATTTATAGTAGGAACTTTTCCATAGACACAGATCCCCTTAATTTCTAACCATGGCACCTATTTGTAAATAATGCCATTGGATATGAAGAGCAGGGTAAATAAAGGTGAAAGGGTCAGAACAACACATTTTTTTTCTTAGAAAACCAACTCAAAATAGAATCCCCTGCTGATGGCTGGGTCAGAAGAGCCACACCATATACAATGTTCTAGAAATATCTTTGTTGCTGTGGGCCTGCTAATCACTTTGTTCAACTAATATACTTGTTTTCTTACTTTTCAATTTACACTTCACATGTCTTTTTAAAATAATTGTTATTATAATTTTTCTAAAAGTATGAATAATTCTAATAATAGTCCAATGGAATACAGAAAAATATCTCAACTACCTGCCCAGCAGGAGGAGCTGTCAAGTTGACATTCTGTATGACAAAAAAGATCACGAATGCCTGCAGTACAAAGAAGTAGAGCTTGAATTAAATCTGACCTAACTTTCAAAAGTGTGTGAGAGAAATGGCTTTGTCAGGGACCTCAAAAGTACCAAGTATCTATAGGTAGATGTGACTAAGGGTAGATTTTCATAAATACATGATCCAAGTGATTGATCCCTGTCCGGAAATGATGAAAACAAACATCTACCATAAACATTGATTAACAAAAAGTTTTTAAAGCTAAGAGAGTTCTTGTTATAATGTGCAAAGCTACACCTTAAACAAAGAGTTATTTTCCACCTCAGTATTCCACTATGTATATACTCTCAGACACGCATTTACTCTTCTGACCATGAAGATAAAGAACAGAGATCAGAACCATTAAGATCTTACTGTTATGAACACCTTGTCCCTTCCCTCATTTTTTCTTTCAAGTCTACAATGCATTGTGTGCTTGAACTGTACTCTCCAGCAGCCTCCTGTCACCTGTCACCTATCTCTGGTGCTCTCCTACCGGGCTTTTCTGCATAGACGCTGGAGGGTTAAGACCATGATATTGAGATTGTGTTATTTATGCATCAACCCAAAGGCCACCTGTCCAATTCCTGTTTTCTTGTCAATCCCAGTCCTGGAGACACTGCAATTTGCCCTGATACAGAGGACAAGCTTGCTCTGGAGGTCCAACAGTACCTAGTTTAGGGCCAGAGAAGAACAAGTCTTAAACTCAGAGTAAACGTAGATCCATAATTCCGTACTCCACCTACGTTCCCTGATTCCTGTAGCCTCTTTCACCATTCATTTCATGTGCACAATAACTTCACTTATTCACCCCAGATTTATTAAATGCCAGTTCTGTACCCCACTCTATTTTTGTGCTAAGAGTACAGTGGTGAGTAAGATACCTGTAACCCTAAAGAAGGTTCAACATAGTGAGAAGAACAGAGTCCTGAGTTACAAGGAGGAGGCTTACAGTCAAGGGTGTGGGGAGCTGTGTACTCTGTGGTGAGGAAGAGTAGAGGGAAAATATGTGGGGAGCTGTATGCTACAGGCCAACGGCTAACCCTGTACTACTTTTGTGTTTGTCTGGGAGGTCAGTTCTATATCATTAGTATTTTCCCATTGGGCTGTTCCTAAGGTCTAGAATCTGAGGTATGTTTAAATTTCAGCCCAACATTGTATAGTTTTTCTATTTAATCTATTTTCAAACCTCCCCAAATAATTACCTGTCAAACAAACAGGCATCAGATTTTGAAGGCCCTTCTCTATTGCCGTATCTACCAAGAAGGCTTTCCCATTGCCCATATTAATTCTTCCTTTTGGAAACTCACATAGCACTTTGTTCCCTTTTTATGGCAAGTTTTCTTATGCTAAATGGTATAATGGTTGTTTGTATGCGATACTTGATTTGATGAATTTCATAGTCTAATACAATACTTTTCAAATGGAACAGACCTATGAAGCTATTTCCCTTTTGCTCTTCCATACCACATATACTCTTCCACTTCTGGAAAAAAGGCTAAAACCAGCCCAGCCTCCAAGACTGGTCTTTGTAAATCATATGACAGAGTTCTCCTTACATTCAACGTAGTCATCAGGTGTCAAGCTGGGACTTATTCTGAAGCTTAGTTGGCTGTGAAAGGTAGGATACCCATCCTCACGCTCCTTACATATGGACTATTGACATTTTTCTATCTTATGTTATATCCAGTGCAGAGTGAAAGACAGGTCCTCCAGCTGAAGGTTTGTGTATCAGCCTCATAAAGCAAAGACATGTTTACATTAGCACTTAGAAAGTGATTACAGAGTGACAGAGTTCGGGGGAAGGTGAGGGAGTGACATTACATTTCAACAAGCATTTGGAAATCTTTTAACTTAAGGCTGTACAAATAGACCCAACCAAAAATGGAGAAGTTGTGGCTATTTTTGATGGATATTCCAGCAGTGATATATTATGTTCTTTTGCATTTTTGTTTATTCAGCTTGATGGAGGCTATAAAAAGGTGCTTTTGATTAAGCAGTTTAATATCTTATATTTATATAGTACCTTTCACCCCAAAAGTCTTAATATACTATGTTTATACAGCTTTATAAATCATATAAAGAATTGGCCTTTTCTTCACCAGGACTAGTAGGAAGCCATCTGTGGTAGACATCTGCCCCACTGAAGGAGGTGAGGAATCCAGGCCAAGCTCACCAAGGTAGATTTAGCTGGTACAGAAATCTACTAAAATTCTAACTAGTGGACAAATCCTGCCTTGGCTTATGAGTTTGGGGGGGAGGAGTGTGGTGAGAAGATGCATTAATCTACTGTTTAATTAATTGATTAATCTCCTATTTAGACAGCTGCTGTTGAGCCTCTTTGTTCTTGCTAGTGAGTGAGGAAGGTTTCATAAAGTTTTGGTATTTCCTGTCTAAAACCATGAACTCATTTCTATCAGCTTGATTAAAAGTAACAAAAATACTTCATCAATTATTAAACTTTTCCAAGATATTTTGTTTGGGACCCATGTAACCTATGGTTAGAATGAAGAATAATGGTGCACATTTATGATTGGGTCATTATACAAATAATTAATAAATATATAATAGTATTTTAATGTATATTTAGGTTATCCATGTTGAAGGTGATTTTTAAATGATAAATACTGTATTGATTATAGCTACGAGTGTTAAGTAAAATGGAAACAATTATCGGATATCATATTGGGGTCACTGGGGTCATAAGTGTCATGTTCTTATAATAGTTTCAGGTGCTCGTTCTTGACAACTAAAAAAACAACCAAAATACAGCTGATTAGCTATAAGAATGGAAGTAAAATTGTAATCTACAAGCAATATATTTATTATTATGTTCTTGAGACTTTAGGTAACATTTGTTCTTTAATATTCAGTGTGAATTACCTATCTCTCTCTCTCTGTCTGTCTGTCTGTCACACACACACACACACCCCACACTCATCCCTAATTGAAGGAATCCCAAATCAGGATTCAAGAGACCTCTAGGTTAATCTTGATTTTTCTTACTAATGAATTTGCTGGTCAGTCTCTCTCTAACCTCAATTTCTTAGTTTATATTACTGGCTATGGAATGCAGTAATGGAGAAAGTCCATATATTATGATAATGGTATATTAAATATATTAATCATCTGAGGAATTTGTATGACTCTTCCAAATCTTACATATCAAGTTGAAATTCTTCTAGGTCCTATAAAATCCTTTCATAATCTAAACTTTACAACTGCAATAACATTTTTAGGCTACTATGTTATCCCTTACTGCATGAAATTAGGCATGAATGGACTTATGAGGCTATAAAAGATGCCGAATTTCCATTGGAAACTTTAAAATTCTGAATTATTTAGTACATATCTACAATACATTCAGTTGAATTGAGGATGACATCAATTCAATGTATTATTTTATAAGCATTGAAAAACACTTTATCCATAGTTTGGAAGGACACTAAGACCTACCTTGAAATATATCTAGGTTGTAGCTATACTCTCTCTTAGTCAGTGCTTCAAGCTTCCATATATTTAAATTTATGTAAATAACTGTTGTACTGGGGATATACCATAATTGTTTAATTTGTAATGGTGACTTTTCCCCCCATTTACATTATTTTGTTTTTCAGTAACCAGCAACATAACTAAGCTCTGAAATTTGAAAATTCATATTTTGAATCAAAGGATTAGAACAGTATTTATAAAGAAGTAAGGAAGCTAAGTATCATAGTTTGGAGGAAAACCCCACGTGTGCTGTTTCATTATATTATGACAGGTATAATTTCAGATGACATGTATGTTTATCTTGTTGTTCCTGGAAGGTAAAACAATCTCATGCCTTGTTCACACTGTTTAGGAACAGCCAGCTCCACTTTCTTTGTAGCCTGTTATATTTTTCAGAAAATTGCTTGCATAAGGAACTCCCCCACATTACATTGCTATGCGTTAGGAAATGGATTATGCCTGTGCACTTGGAAACAACTGATTCCGTAGGCTGTATTTCATAGGAAAATAAAAACCAAAAAGAAAATGCATTTTGACAAAGTTGACTGGGCTAATACAATTTCTCAATTAACTGTCTGCATGCTGGCTTTTACTGAGTGCCATGGATTGCAAACAGTTGGGTTGCAAATAAGCAAGGCATCTTACCCTAATAATCCATTTTACTGGGAATGCTTGTGCTTATGAAAATAATTAGAGTTCAAATAGTCCAACTAAACACTTTTTGAGCCCCTATTTAGAGAGTCCTATATTGTATACTATGTAGAAAACAAAGATAGAAAACAGACCCTGAGTCTACTCTCTTATCTAACTTATTTTCTTCTGCATTGTAGTAAACCTATTTAGTTCATGTAAATAATTGTTCTTCCCCAGAGGTCAAGGACTATGTCATGATCATTTATGTTTCTCTTTTAACCCAAATATCATGACTTGTGTTCAGTAGGTAGATAAATATCTAGAACATAAAAAACTTAGAAGACGTAGTCTGATAGAACCAAAGAATATATTTGTCCTTGATTTCCAGATTTATAAAAAGGAACACATTGATATGGCATCCAATCTGCCAAATTAATAGATCTGTAGAATAGTTTCTCAGCATCTCTAGAGAAAGTCCAGATATCTTTGGCACTCAAGATTCTTCATATTTTGCCACTTCCCGCATACCTAGTCTCAATCCATGACTTCCTTCTACATACTCCATAGTGTAGGCATGTTGAATTATGTTTGGATGATCATACATCCTGATTTACCCAAAATGAACATGGCTTGTACCTGTTTTCTTGGCATAATTATTAATAACTCCACCTTTCACTTTTATAAATGTATTGGTTTCTTTCAAGTGCGTAGTCACTCTAATTTACATAATTCCTTAATGGGTCTGTAGTGTTTCATGCTTCTGCATATTTTGTAAAATTATTTTTAGAGCTTCTGCCTATCCATGTATGACAAGCATTTGGGTACACGTTCAACCTTTAGGTCTTCTCACGTGCAACCTAGTTGTTAACTTGGCTCAAAGTTTCTGGGAGCTTCAAGTTTCTCAAGAGCTGTCTAAAGCTAGAAGAATCATAGAGGCCTGGTTGTTTTAGATATTCCCTAGAGTAATTCTGTTGATTTCATTGGGACAGTTCCAACACTGTGCCTTTCTATGAATAATGCTAGGAACACCCTGGATCTACCTTGGTTGTTAATTTAGGACTACAGTGATCCCTTCTCAGACTGTTTTATAAAGATCCAAAAACATGGCAGAGTCATACTAATTTTTTTTCAAAGTACACCCTCTACGATTGATGTGTGTTCAGTAGTCTAGGAATTCCTTTATTTATCATAGTAGTGTTTTCAGAGTAGTGCTTTTCTCTTCTGAGGGAACTAAGAATTTCAAACCAGGAAGTATTGAGGGAACAGAGTATACAGCTGGAGAATTAGTAACTTTGATAAAGCTTATGCTAGTTTCTATCCACTTCCTCAGATAAAATGCTGACAGCCAGCAGGAGCAAATCCAATACATCTGCCTGGTCAAGTTACTTTGATTTATATGAATGTGGATATGCACAGATTTACTGAACTGAGCTCCATGACATTACCTTCATCCATCGTTTTCTGTCTACTTGCCTCCCACCCCCTGCCTTTAGTTTTTAGCTTTCCAGTTGGATAGTAAACATTTTATTTTCTCTTTTGGCTCAGGACATGCAACTCCTGTCACATTTAATATAAAGCACTTGCATCTGCTAAAACAGCAGTGCTACTCTGAAAGCCTGTAGTTCAAACAGTTCCAATTCTTCTTTTTCCCTGCCTTCATTTTTAGTCATGAAACTATAGGAGGGGGGCAAAGTTCACAGTTCTTAAGGTGCTAGGGAAATAAATTATTCTGCCTCTGCCTGTAGAACTAAGAGAGCTGGTGGAGACCTTGGATGGTTTCATAGGAGTCAAGGGCACCTGTGGCTACTAGAGGTGTCCGCTCTGTGTCTCATAATAGGAACACGAAAAAGACTGTCAAAAATATTGATGGGATAAATTGGCCTTAATATAAAGTGAGAGTGAGCTTCAATGTGTAAAATCAATCAGGAGAAATCATTAACTCTGTTCTTATAAACTGCGACCCAAGGCATATGTGATCATACACATGTGATATGTATATGTGATCACAGACTGGCCCCTGAAAAGCATTTCTCAATGTGTTTTCCAGGCTCAAGAAGAGCCTTACCTAATACCTTAGGTAAGGTATGGAAAATAATTTAAAAATTATTAACTTTTTCTTTTTCAAATCCACAGTGTTTCTGTACCTAATGGTCTATGTGCTGCTTTGTTTACTGCTTCTCAATAGAAAAATAACAAAAATAGAAAATATTCATAAAGAGGGAACATAAATACTCTGAGTGACAGAAGAATCCTTAATGAAAATTAAATGTTGGATACATAGACAAAGGTTGAGAGGGAATATGCTTATTATTCATAAAATTATGAAGTTTATATCTATCAAAACCCCAAATAACAAAACTAACTGGGTCCTGCTTTTACAAGTGCTATTTTGGGATGGAAAGTTCATTTCCAAAAGTGGAGACAGGGTTAGGGGACAAATGAATGATGTTCAGATGTCTAGAGTCTATCAATAGTAGAAAGCCATTACTATCCCTAAACTTAAAGGACAAGGAAAGAAAGTGATACCACTTCAGAGATCTGAAGATTTTGAGGGGAGCGCTTCCAACAGGAGCTAGAAAAGTCACGGGACGCAATCCCTGCTGGAACCACCGTGCTAAACCAAGGAGAGGGATTTTATTCATTTGGGGCTGCTATAACAGAATACCATAAAGCAAGTGGCTTATAAATAACAGAAATTTATTTAGCGTACTTTGGGAGACTTGGAAATCCAAGATCAAGGCACTGGAAAATTTGGTGTCTGGTGAGGACCTGTTGCTTGGTTCATAGATAGCTGTCTTCTTGCTGTGTCTTCACATGGTAGAAGAGGTGAGGGAGCTCTTTAGGGTATCTTTTATAAGGGCACTAATCCCATTTATGAAGGCTCCACCTTTATGATTTAATCACTTCCCCAAAACCTCACCTCCAAAAACTGTCACACTGGGGATTAAGATTTCAACATATAAATTTTGGGAGGACACAAATATTGTCTATAGCAGAAGGGGAAGTACCTACTCTGTCTCTTTCCATTCTTTGATATCCTGCTGTGTTTCTCCTTAACTAACTCTAGTTAAAGACAGAAGGAAAGGGATCCCACATAATTAAATCCTTGGGGATCAATTCTCCTGGGGTACTGAGCAGAACTGAGAGAATTGAAACATTGTTCTCTGAGTGAAGGAAGGGGAAGTGAGGTGGCATATTCTCAGCATAAATATACAATAATGTTATGACTATTATTATAGTTCCCATTTTACAGATGCAGAACCTGAGTCTAGGATTGTTAAATAATTTGCCCAAGGTCACATAGCTAGTGGAACTCAGACCACTGCCTTGAATTTATGTTTCTTACTCAGTAGCCAAAGCTAATTACTATGTTACATTGCCACTCCAATATTAATATTTTTCAGTTGATTGTCACTGTCAAGAATAAATATTTAAAGAATATTTATATATAAAAACCAAAATTTATGGATGGGTAAACTAAATCCAAAGCTAAATATAAGAAAAACAAAAACTAGATATTGTATGGAGGTAGTATAGGGAAAGTCAGTATATACTGCTTTAATCTTTTCCATTCTTTGCTTCTATTACATGTTGTATTTCTTACTTTCCCAGCAAAAGCTTAGAATTCCTGTCACATCGATCCCAAATTAGCTTTTGCAGGCTAAGGACCTTAGGCATGAATGTTTCTGCAAATTGGATAGAAAAAGCATTGCAATGGTCCAAAGGCTCCCAAGTCAGCTTGAATTTCCAGCATAGCTTGGACTAGAGCCTAAACTGACAGTCTGGGATGTGTGAGCATAAGGGAAAGAAGTTGAAACTGCCTCCTATTTCATATTTTCAACATTAAACAGAAACCAAGAGGGAAATGGTTCCAATATTTTATCATGTGTATTACTTCTAATCCATTCTAAGCTGACAATGTTATATAAATGGACTATAGCGAATGAAGTTTTCTCAAATCAAAGTGAGAAACAAACCTCAGGGTCTGGATATAAAATGTAAACTATTACACATATTATTTCTATGAGTAAATATTTTTTCATAAAATGTAGGAGTAGTCAATTCTACCACCATGTAAAATTAAAACTTTGGACTATTTTAACTCTTAGTGTAGTGTGATATCATGATAAACCATAATCCAGAGTTGGGTTCGTTTTGTTTAGACTTTCTTTTCAATATTCAGTGTCGAATAGTAGAGGCCTAAAAGGATGACAGAGCCAATGGCCATCATTAAGCACTGAACAAAGAGTTCATTAGCGTCTAAAGAGACGAAACAGAGAAAGGAGGGGCCATCCAAATAGGTAGCTTTTCTGTAATGTGTTATTTAATATAAGGGCTCATAAAAGAAAGGAAGTAGGATATGCAGTATCAAACAAAGGAGAGCAAAGTAGAAAGTGTAAACAAATAACTAATGTTTTATAAGAGTAAAGTATCATGCTTAATGGGAGAAAAGAAACAGAACTTTTTTTTAGAGATCAAGTATAAGAAATGTGACAAGAAAAACGGAGAGGTCAGTTGTCGATATGGAAAGGAATGTGTTCTGGGCAGAAAGACTGGCATGAGCAAATACATTGGTTTGGGAGGTGGTGGGTAATACCGTTTACTTGTAGGGATCCTGTCAGGACATTAGTAAGAAATAAGCACCACTGACTTTTGGTTAAGGACAGACAAAAAATGGTGGGAGAACACGGAGGTTTCCGAGCCAAATCAAGAAAATGGAAAAGGAAAACATGCATTCTCTAGGCACTTGGGATGTGGCAGGAGGGTGCAAGCAATGTCATCTCCTTGGTGTTACATTTCTTGGAAATTAATTCAGCCTTAAAAGATACATGAAATTCTGCAAATTAATTTTACAAAATTTATGAATAAGTTGTGTGTAACCTCTCAGTCCTTAATATTTTTACTACTATATAGATATCTACATGAAAAAAATGGGTATCTAATGTTGCCTTATATGTGCATTTATTTCAATGCATATTGTAAATGCTTCCTTCAGTATTTTTCTGTATCTGTTTTTTTTTTGCATTTGAAGACACATTTCTAAGATCTTTCAATTTTATACGTGTATAAATTTATTTTATTCAATTCATTGCTGTATAGGCTTTATTATAATTTATCTATAGACACTTATATTTTGTCCAATATTACTCAATTAAAAACAATGCTCCAGGTCTTTATACCCCATAATGTGCTCAGTGCCCCCATTACTCTCTCTCTGTCAAGGGAGACTCTATGAAGTACTGCTTGGAGTCCTGCATAGGTTTCTTGTTTTTACTCAGAGAAGAGAACTTTAAAGAGGTCTGCTCCCACCCTTACGACAAGAAAAAAAGCTGGACAAATTGCAATTCAAAGACTATTCTTGACCCATCAGAGATCTTAAGTCAAAGAGCAAAAACCTAACACAAAATCTGTAAAGAGATGGGAGCCTGTATGGAAAAACAGAACTTTCTGTTGTATTACTGGTACTCTTATTGGTAGCAATCTGGTCTCTGAAGGCCAATTAATTCTTAAGTTCTAGTTAATAAAGTTACATGTAATAAATAACACCTCAAAAGGAACTGAATATTTTTATTATATACAGACAGCACTCACTTTGCATGATTTGACATGCATGAATTTCTGTTACCAAGGTTGAATTAAAACATATTAGTCATCCAACAAGACAGTTCAAATTTCAGTTACCACAGTATATTAACTGTGAGTAATTGCATAAAGTACAAACCTCACCACTAGCTTTTCAGTCCACAAATCAACAAATCAGGACAAATGATCAGCGACCAATTACATTTCTTTCACAGTCAATAGGTAATTGGTCACTGCACATCTGTTCACACATAGACAGGAAAGTTTTTAGTTGTATTTCCTTCTTGTCTCCCAGTGATAAACCCATGTGACCTTTTACAAAAATGAATAATCAAAAGAGGAAGTTGGTCAACAAGATGAAAGAGTAGCCTAGAAATGCAAAATGTTAATGGTGGAAGAAAAATTGAAAAGTGGTTATAATGGAAAAAGGACATAGATGTCCGAGAGCAAGGGACATTGGCAAAACTTGCACATTAAAGGGACTCTTGGAGATATTTCATGACATTGAAAGTGCGAAGGATAAAATGTTGGAAGCTAATCCAAACTTAAAAAGGAGAATGACTATTCACCCAAGTGCGGAAAAGATACTGTGAGTCAAATGTTACACAAGAAGGCAAGCACTATTCAAGCTCTGTGCCTTGAGAGGGAATTCCCTGGCAGTCCAGTGGTTAGGACTCTGTGCTTCCACTGCAGGGGGCACAGGTTCCATCCCTGGTTGGGGAACTAAGATCCCACATGCCGTATGGCACGGCCAAAAAACAAAAAAAAACAACCAACCAAACAAAAAAACTATCTTGATAATGTTTGTTAATTCTTCTAATGTTTTAAATTACAGTATAATTAGGAAATACTAGTTTTACTATTTTTTTATTTTTCCATACATTTATAACCAAGATAAGGCAGTTTTTAATATCTTGACAAAAATTTTAAAGATAACAATTAAATTTTCCCCATATATTATTAACATTTTCCCAGTTTCAGCTTGCACAGTCATTTTTATGATCCTGCACTACCATGGAAAGCTAAAACTGTGTATATATATAGTATATATATTACATATTGTGTATTATATATACATGTTAATGTGATTTCATGGTTTGGAAGTATTTTGTTCACAAAAAAAAAAAACCATGCCAATAAAGCAAGTATTGATTATGAAATATTTATAAACATTATTTCAAAAACCTTCAACATAATACATTAGATGACAAGCAAAAATTGGAAAACAATTTCAGATCATATGCGGTGGTTTAATATTGTTAGTATAAAATAAATAGAAATCAATGAAATGCATAGAGCAACTGAGTAGAAAGATGAGCAAAAGCACATGAATAGGTAACTCATAAAAGATGAAAAATTAATGGTCAATAAGCTTATGGAAATGTATTCAGTTATCAATGACATGCATATAAAAACAGTGATGAAATAGTGCTATGCAACAGTATTTATCATCTGGATATGCATCAGAATCACCTGTGCAAATCACTCTATATATCTATATCTATCTATCTATCATCTATATCTCTCTCTCTCTATGTGTGTGTGTGTATGTGTATGTATGTATGTCTCCAGGCCACACCCTTAGAGATACTGATAAGAATAGGAATATTAATACTTTGCCTGAAAAGCAAGAAGTTCTTTTCATTTTTTACTTTTGAAGAAACACTGTTAAGAGTAAGAGACATGCTAAAGTCATGTTATGGATCTGAGATATAAACCTGGGCTCTAGGACCTAAAAGACTGTTCTAATTTTACTATATCCAGTAACCTTTTTATCTTTTGAATAAAAAGTGTCATGTCCTGAAATACTGTACTCTTTATAATGGTTACATTCCATCAAAACCATGGAGAGCTTTAACTCCGACACCCTCTTGTTCCTCCAATGTAGCTAGATTAAAGAGTTGAACATGAACTTTGCTTTTACACAGCTAATTAGGTTCACATACCAGAGAGCTCCATGCCATTGGAAAAAAAAATTCCCTAAAGGGAATAAAAAGGCAGAATTAAGACTGAGAGTCATCTTCCAATATAAAGAATACAGATGAAAGAATGTGGTGGAAGGAAGAGTTTAATAGACAGTTGATTTCCATACAAACCTGCATAGAAATCTGTATTTTGCCAACACACTTACCAAGGAGGTGACATTACCAGAGCTCCATATGAAATTTGGATGAGAAGAGGGGAAAAATGACCATGACATATAAAGAAATTCATACTGCAAGGGTATTTTTCCCCCGGGATCATGTTTTAATCCCATTCCCTGATTTCTTGCCATTTCATACAAAACCAGTAATTGTAGATTTAACAAGATTCAGGTTGGCCAAAAATAGGAGCTGCATATCTCTTAGGTAGGAATATGGGAAATTACAAATTTTATGACTAATGGTTTTCTCTCTTGCAATCTATTCTACACAATTGGAATTAGAATTAAGCGGCAATAGGCTTCCCTTGTTCTGTAGATTTTCAAAAGTTAAAAAAAAAAAATCTCATTTTGTGATACTATCAACAAATTCTCTTTTTCTGGTCTCTTCTTTCCTCAGGAAAGCTTGCGATTGCTCTTATTGCCAGTACTCTTTACTACTTTTCAAAGTTGATTTCATGCTCTCTTTTATAGAAATTAAACAATATCACTGAGAAATGTGTGACAAATGATCCTAGACTTACCTCTAGTAGTGAATGTTAGAACACAAACCGTGAAAGAACAAAGAACAAAGCCTATCTATTTGTAACTTGTGAGTCAGTTTGAAAGATTTCAAATTAAGGCTTGGAAAGTGCTTCATCCATGTTGGTTGGTCCAATAAACCCTGACTGCGCTTCGGGGAAATACTTTTATTCATGTATTTTTAAGTCTGTTTAAGTCTGTCCACATTCTAGAGTCTGTCTTGGATGTTAAATTTCAGGCAAAATTTTCTTCTCTATTCACTCCTGCATTTAATCTTAACTAAATTGATATGGACAGTAAATTTTTCTCTGCATTCTCAATTCTCTAGAAAGACACATTTTCCTAATTAAAAATCCACACCACCTGTGAAATATTCTTGCTAAAGCTTAAAACCCCAATGTGATCAAGGTTCTAGAATTAACTACAGAAAGTACTGTGAGAAAGATCTGTTGAAATACATCACTGTGTTGTAATCTGCAAAATACAGATTGGAGGAGATGCTACATGGCCAAAGGGATTGGTTTCTTAAACAAACAAATTGCAAAATAACAATAATACTACATAATAAAGGGAAATCTATAGATTAAGAGGCATATTAACCAGTTGCAATGTATGGGCCTTATTTGGATTTCAATCTAAACAAACTGTCAAAAAAATGAACTTTCAGGGAATTATGAACACTAATTATACATTTTAGGATATTAAAGGAGTATTGTTTATTTTAAGTATTGTTAGTATTGTGATTATGTTAAAAGGACCTCTCTCTTTGTGAGATACATAATAAATGTTTATGCAAAAATTATAGGATTATCAATGAGTTCTGAGATTTGCATCAAAATATTTAAGGGGTTTGAGCAAAAGTTATAAATGAAGCAAGGTTAGGTGGTGAGTTGATGATTGTTGAGGATGAATGATGAATAAATGAGGATTCAATAGACTGTTTTTGCTACATTTGTGTATATTTTAAAATTTACTTAAGAGAATCAGAAGAAAATAATGTCAGCTATTTGATTTATCTTTCAATTATTTGGAGTGTTTTCAGTTTTCTTTCTTAATCTACCTTTTCTATTGTTAAATGTTAAAATAATGAAAAATGTGCTTACTTGGAGCAGAGCAAATAATAGCCCTGTACCTCAGTTTCCTCAGTTGTGAAATGGTGATAATAGTAGAACTTCCTCAAGGTAATACTGTGAATATTAAATGATATAGAACACATAAATTGCTTTGAACAGTAAATGTCAGCTATTATTTTTAATATGGTATTGCATTAAATGTTACCTATTTAATCCTACACATCTAAGTACAGATATTTACCAATTTTTGTTTGTTCTATTTTGTCTTTTTAACTGACAAATAAAATGAAATCAGGGCTATTTATTACAGTAAACAGAGGTCTGAAAGTTGACAGTAGAAACACTCACATATGTAAAAGAATATTAAAAGGAGATAGCTGTTCTCCACTGCTCTTGAAAATGGAATGTTGCTTTGTACCATGTAAAATTGTAAGCTATCAGAGCAAATAACAGACATAACAAAGAATTTTTATCTGTGGAAAGGAGATAGGAGGTAAAAACCAGGATAAATATAAGGAAGTGGTCAAGATCATTTCTAGAGTGACTTTCAAGCACTGTGATTTTAAGATCATAATAATAGTAAAGTCCATGAATAGACAATGTTCAAATTGTGACAGTTGGATATGAGATTTGGTGTGAGATTAGAAAGGAGACAACATTATCACTCTATTAAAAGGGGTGGGAGGAAGTAGACTTCTAAAGGAAATTAGAAGCTGATTTAATAGCAAGGAATTTTGCTTGTAGGATATTACTATTATTATTATTACTGGTATGAGCAAAAATAATCAAATATATTCAGAGCTTGCAAAAGGAACATGAATAAAAAATCGTGACAAATGAAAAAGAATTTAAATCGAAGAAAGTATCTAATGGATCAAAAGGAGACTATTTTCTGTATTTATTGATAACATGAAAGTATATGAACTATGATTATAGAATAATTAAAATAATCTGTTGCTAACTAGAGTAAATTAGTGTTTCAGGTTTTTTTCTATCCATTTAGAAATGCTTTGACCTCCAGAATTGCTATACTTATCTAGGAAAATTGTTGTGTCTTTTCAGAGAAACTTTTGAAGACTTTTGACTTTATACCAGAGATTATTTCTCTCGTGTCAAAAACTGTGAATAGTTTCCTGCACACCAACTTGCTCACTTCTGCCTTTCCTTTTCTCTTCCATTTTCTCCTTCTCTTGCTCCTAAAACAATTGATACAGAACTTGTGTCAATTTCTTTCCCACTTCTTTTAAAATGGCTTTAATGAGATATAATTTACTTGTCACACAATTAACCATATGGGTCTACAATTCAACGGTTTGTAGCATAGTTACAGAGTTATGCAACCATCACCACAATCAAATCTTAGTACATTTTTATCAGTACCAAAAAATCCCTTGTAAAGCTAATAAGTCATTTCCCATCTCACCTGTCCTCACTCTCCATCCGCAGCCCTTAGCAAACACTAATCTACTTTCTCTGTTTATAGATGTGTCTATTCTGGAAATTTCCTATAAATGGAAAAAATATAATATTTGATCTTTTGTTACTGGCTTCTTTCATTTAGCTTAGTATTTTCAGAGTTCATCTGTGGTGTAGCATGCATCAGTACTTCATTCTGTTTATTATTGTGTAATATTTTGTTGTATGGATGTGCCCGATTTGGTCTACCTATTTATCAGTCAGTGGTCACTTATGTTGTTTCTACTTTTGACTATTATGAGCAATGTTGTTACCAACATTCACATACAAGTTTTGGATGGAACTTTTATTTTTCATGGGTGTAGACCTAGGAATGGAACTGGTGGATCATACGGTAACTTTATCTTTAACCTATTAAAGAATGGCCAGAATATAAGTGGCTACACTGTTTCACATTCCCACCACCAATGTATGAAGGTTCAGTTTTTCCACAACCTTGTCAACACTTGTAATCATCTGTCATTTTGGTTAAAGTCATCATAGTGGGTGTGAAGCAGTATCTCATTAGAGTTAGAATTTGCATTTCCCTGGTGGCTAATGATGTTGAGCATTCTTTCATGTACTTATTGGTCATATCAATGTCTTTGAAAAAAAAAAATCTATTCAAATTCTTTGCCCGTTTTTTAAAAAACAATGGGTTAACTTTCTTTTTATTGTGATGAGTTCATATATTCTGGATGCAAGTCTCTTATCAGATGTATGATTTGCAAATATTTTTTCCAATTCTATGTTATCTTCTCAATTTCTTAATGGTGTCCTTTGTAGCACTTAAAAAAATCTGATGTCACTTGACCTATCATTTCTTTTGTCACTTGTGCTTTTGACAGTATATCTAAGAAGGCTTTGTCTAACTCAAATATGTGCATAAAGATTTATTCCTACACTACCTTTTAAGAGTTTTATAATTTTAACTCTTACATTTAGTTCCATGATCCATTTTGGGTTGTTTTGTGGATGGAGTAAGAAAAAATTTCAACTTCATTCTTTTTCATGTAGATATCCAGTTGTACCAGTAACAGTTGCTGAAAAGACTGTTCTTCCTCCATTTATCTTTCTTTGCACCCTTGTCAAAAAAATCAGTTGCCCATAAATATAATAGTTTGTTTTTGGACTCTTTATTACATTGATCTATATGTCTACACTTATGCAAAAGCCACACAATCTTGTGGCCTTCTAGAGATTTGTCCATTTCTTCTAAGATATCTTATTTGTTGACATAGCACTGTTCATAGTATTCCCTTATAATCCTTTTTATTTGTGCAAGGCCAGTAGTGATGACTCTCTCATTCTAAACCTTAGTAACTTGAGTCTTGTTTATTTTTTTCTTAGTTTAGATCAGTTTGTCAATTTTGTTGACTTTTTTCAAAGAACCAACTTTTGGTTTTATTGATTTCTCTCTGGTTTTTCTATTCTCTATTTCATGTATTTTCACTCTAATCTTTATTATTTCCTTTATTGTGTTTATTTTTTTAGTTTTCTCTTCTTTTAATAGTTTCTTAAGGTGGAACAGCATTATGTTATTGAATTGAGATTTCTTCTTTTTTAAATGTAGGCATTTGCCACTATAAATTTCCCTCTAAGTAATGCTTCATTTGTACCCCATAAGTTTTCAGAGGGCACAGCCTTGGGCATGCACACAGTCACCCTGGGGTGATAGTGGTTTTAACCGGGCTCTCTTTTATTGTCTCTCTCCCTGATATCCCTGTTATGCTGTCTGCCTCTGTTGGTATCACACCCAGCTGTTAACCTCCATTAATTGCCAGATGACTGCTCTACTGTTTGTAATAATGCTCTAAAGTCTAATCCAATTAAGTCCATGCCCCATTACAGGGGTAATCTTTGATGCCTGTCTTGAGATGTGTTCTGGTCCCAATAGGGCTCTTAGATGGAGAGCAGGAGTGGGTCATGGCTCAAATGCCACAGACTCTTGCTTTTCTTACTGAAATTTAGTAGATTTTCTAAATAATAAATGTTTCTTCCTTTGATGTGTGCTTTTAGGGTAATATCTAGAGACTTTAAATCGTTGTCTTAAATAATTTTCACCAGTTATATTGTTTCTTCATGGAGAGGGTCCATGAAGCTCTTCACACTGCCATTCCAGAAGTCATCTCTCTCTATTCTCACTTTGCCTCATTGTATATATCATCTGTACCTATGTTGATATTCACATAGTCAATTACTCTAGTGTATGTATTTTTTTATTTTTAGTAATTGCTCTGCCTTGCCTATTCATTAATACAGGGACCTGAATAGACATTAAGACTTATGGCTTTTCTTATAATAGTTACTTAATTATAATATATAAATAAAATAACTACCAGTGCTAAGATCCATGCTAAACCTTTTTTAATATGACATTTCATTTAATCCTGTAACAGATTATGAAGTAGAAATTATGATCCTGATTTTACACAGAAGAAACTTAGGTGTGAGAAATTAAATAGCCTCTCAGTGCTAAAACCAGACTTATCTGTCTCCAGGGTAGATAACCACTCTGCTCTGTTGTCTGAAAAAACACAATCTGATTATAATCAAACAATATTTTCTCTGGAGTTGTTTAATTCAACAGTTGTAAGCTAAACATAGATATTCTCAGTCACACTCAGACATACCATGGAAGATGCTGAAAAATGATGTTTTCTCTCTCTCTCTCTCCTTGTCTGTCTCTGTGCATCATCTTATCCCCTCACTCTCTCTCTCTCCTTTGCTGATCCACTGCTCTTTTATTAACCATAATCATGAATCTTTGAATAGCTAATACATTTCAACAATTGGCTATCCAACACTAAAAACAGTTACATAATTTGGACTCATATAAAGCTTATTCAATTTCTTGGTGCCAACAATTTAAAGAATATGACTCTATCCAATTTTGAAGAAAATATCTTTGCTACATTTCAAGACAAAGGATCTTATTATGGACTACTTATTACCTAAAGGTTTAGATTGTCAGTCATTTGCTTAGTTCATAAACTTAATACTCATCTGAAACATCTTTTTAATATCTACACAAGACTGACAGCAGATGTCAAAATAAGATACACAAAAATTACATCAGATATCAAAGCCTTCTTAAACAATTTAAGTGTAATTTTGGCCAAAGATTTTTAGGTTGATTTATTTATTTTTAAGACACCAAATAAAGACAATGCTCTTAATGGATTTTCCCCCTTTTTGAAAGTCCGCAGCATTACACTGGCCCCTAAGATGTCTCCTCAGAGCTCAGTTGATCTTTAAAAATTTCAGAAGTTGGAAGGAAAAGAAATAAGAAAAGAGTGGTGCATTTACAGGCTCTGTTCAAAGGACAGTTTAAGCAAATATTTTGTAGGTATGAGAAAACAGAACACTGAATCTCTATTTTCTGGGTTGCTATTCCCAAAATCCATTTCCTGTTTTTTTCAACACGCTCAGTGTTTCTCCACAGCAGTCACAAAAAGCATGAGCAAATTTTAAGAAGTATTGTATAAAGGTATTGAAAATGTTTAGAGACACATTATTGCTTCCTTTAGAAGTTTGGAAAGAGTGTTAAACTGTAGGCCCTGACCTTGAAATAATGGAATGTTAGTTAAATATTGATGAGGAAGAGTAGAGGTAGTTCATTGAATTAATAACCACATTGGTTGATAAGTTACCTTTTTTCTTACTGGCAAGAAATTATCATAGAATTTAATACAGACTTTACGTAGGTCAAAAAATAAGTGGTATATATTTTCTTAGAAAAATCAAGAAATACGGAACATAAAGAGTGAAAGAAAACATAAGATTAATTCCTCTTGTGTAACAGAGCAGGCTAATTAAGTGATCATGAAAACCAGTGAGAAGCCCTGACATTAGTGACTTTCAATTAAGTGAGAAGCTGAATTAAGTGTGAGAAGTCCTAACTTCCAAAATACAAACTACAAGTGACTAACTGGTCAGGCATACATTTTTCCAAAGCCTGTAATGAGAGAAAGTCAAAGTTTCACTTGAAAGAGAAAGAAAACCAAAGTTAAGAGATGATTTATGACTGACAGCAAGAGGATTTTGTATCTAAGTTACCAGTTTATATTTACGTTTTATGCTTCTTTCAATCTTTCCCTAAACAACCTCTTATTTTAAGCATCCTTAAAGGTCATGACAAATATCTAATAAAAATGTTTTTGTTTATGCTACTTACTGAACAAGAAGTTGTGTTTTATAGGAAAAGAGCATCAGGAATGGAACTGTTGATTGTTACTCATGCTTTCAGTGGGTCATGCCTAAGGAAAATCTCTATTGTAGGGAGATTCAGATTTAAGTTGACATCTTCCAGAACTGCAGGCATAGTACTTAGGAGGAAAATGATCAGTATCTGTGGTGTTAGTCCTACATTTCCAAACATGTTAAGTGACAGTAAACATCAAAATCCCCTTTCAAAAAGACCATCTTTTGTCACTATTCTTTTAAAGAAAAGAGATAACAAGAGCCTGTTCTTTTAAATACAGTCTCATTTCCAGAAAGGCAGTGTGTCTGAAATCACTGCTATGGCAAGTATTAAGCTCATCTGCCTGAAAGGAACAGGCACAGCTGCTTCCCCAGGGTGCATTGTCAGACTTTTTGATTTTCAAAGAACCAACAGAACTAAGATACATGTAACCCTTTTCATAATAGCTGATCATCTTAGTGCTCCAGCCCTCTGCACAGACCTTCTCTCCTGCTAAGCAATTAGAATGGTCCTGAGCTTTTCAAAGTAATGATAAAGATCGTTTTACCTTTATGTCCTGATTGCACGAGGCTCAAAGGGAAATGCTTCTAAAGAGGTTAAAATGCAGCCATCTCCTACAAAGTCATGGTGCAGCCTGAAACTCAGTCTCCTGCAGCGAAGACAAAGGGAAGAAAGCAGGAAAGACAATTTGACAAAATGATATAATCGATTGGACAAGTATTTCTGCCCTCTCCTACTTAATGTAGCTAGGTCTATTTTCAGCATTGCTATCTGTGCTTTCCCTAAATTATCTCATTGAATCTCTATAATGAACCAGTGAGGAAGAGATTTGTTGGCTTCTAAGGAAAGGCACGCAAGACTCCTCTCTGCTCCTTTCTCAATCCTCTCTTCAGTCATTCCCTAAAAATGAGTAGGTGTTAAGGTCAAGTTACCCCATCACAATTAAGAAGTGTCCAAATTTGGACCCAATTGCGTGTTTCATGCTGGAACTCTATCCTAATGCGTGAGGATCTGCACACAGCACCCAGATAGAAACAGCTTCCTCTCTGCCCGCTCTCATTCAGTGACCAGGCCTTTGTCAGTGGCCTGAGCTGGCTCCATTCCAGACTTCGGGACCAATGGTCTTACCTTTCTCATTCCTTTCCCCTCGTCACTAGGAGGTATAGTTTTATTATTTATATGTTTGTTTATTTTTACCATTGAAATCTTGAATTGAAATGAAATTTAGACTTTCAGGTAGATATAAATGGAACAGGCCTGACCTGCTTTTGTTTGAGGTCAAAAAAGGAAAAACTCCATACTTTTCCAGGCTTAGTCCCCAGGTTCCCCTGGTGTTTGGGCTCAGAATCTCAGCTGGCTTTGTGCTAGCTTCAAGGACTTTGTAGGCAAAGGTAACTTCCTTAAGGGTGGATTTGAGCTTGCAGTTCTGGTCAAATATTATGATGCCATTTTAATTGCACCACAGCTCATACCACCTCAGTACTATTACTATTACAATTTTACACATGAGGGAACTCAACAGCAGGGAGTTTAAATAATTTGCCTAAGCTCACAGAATGCTAATATGTGGCCAAGGCAGGCTTCGAACCCAGGGTCATCTGATTCCAAAGCCTTTACTCTTTTTTTTTTTAAAGTCATGTTTATTCAGGTATAATTTATATATAATAAAATTCACACCTTTGAGGTATGCAATGCTATGAGGTTTTTTTTTTCTTTTTTTCAAAAAAATTAATTATTTTCCATGAGGTGAAATTCATATAACATAAAATTAACCAATTCAAAGTGAACAGTTCAGTGCATTTAGTGCATTCAGAATGCTGTGCAATCACCTCCTCTATCTAGTCCCAAATTATTTTCAATACCGTGAATTTTGGCAGACGCATACAAAAAGAAAGAAATTCTGTAACATGCAACAACACAGATGAACTTTGAGGACATTAGGCTAAGTGAAATAAGTCAGTCATAGAAAGACAAATAGTACACGATTCCACTTACATGAAGTATCTAAAAGAGTTAAATTCATAGAATCAAAGCATGGAATAGCAGTTGCCAGGGGCTGTGGGGAAGGGGAAACAGAAGTTAAAAATGAACAGGCATAAAGTTTCAGTTAAGCAAAATAAGTAAGCTCTAGAGATCTGCTATACAATGTTGTACCCATAGTCAAGAATAATGTATGCAAAGCCTTGACTCTTAATTATTACCCTAAACTAAAATAATTTTTAAAAATATTAGCAGTACAGACCATGTACAAACACCAAATGAATGGGACAGTGGACAGTACTAGAGGAATTAAGATGAAGCAGCTGTTAACAGTGGACAGTGAGTCTTCATTAAGGACCACCTGATCCATATGAAGCTTAAACACCGAAAAGTAGGAAAAATGAAGCAAGACACAGAAACAAGAAAGGAGAAAGCCATCCCAATTCAATATAGAACACTCTCAGTGGGCCACAGCAGCTGGACACATTGGCATTGGTACCCAGGGAGGGCTCCCAACAAAATAAACTAGCAGGTAAACAGAAGGTGACCAGAAGTTGGGAGTCATACCCCATGTCCAATATGAGTGTCCTTTCTTTCTCTTTTCCCCCACTACTGACCCCATCC
The DNA here is from genome assembly GCF_949987535.1 of Balaenoptera acutorostrata. Lineage (NCBI taxonomy): Eukaryota > Metazoa > Chordata > Mammalia > Artiodactyla > Balaenopteridae > Balaenoptera > Balaenoptera acutorostrata. Next base: position 17,491,093 of record NC_080070.1, on the reverse strand, counting down.
AGACCTTAAGCTATTTAGAGAACTCAGTGTTTATTTTCATTCTTTTCAACCCCCAAAATGAAAACACATGACCTGTCATGTTCAAATATACCTAAGAAAAGCCTTCAGTGGAATATCAAAATTTGGAAAATTCTGGCATTGTATTTGATACACCAAAATAACCACCCCAGTTATAATGAATGGTCCCCAAATCAAGATTCTGTCTTCTTAGTTTGGGTAACACAGTGAGTGCTCTCTCTGAATATTTGAATTTTAAATTATGGTGTTATTAAACCAAATGAAGAAAAACTTAAATGATGTGATTATACAGAAGTTATAAGGCCATATATGAATTTGAAGATATATAATAGAAGATAATATATTTTTAGATTTGATATCAATTTCCTAGAACTCTATAAATAGTATTATCTTAAGATAATGATAACCATGATAACATGACTTGTTTATTTTTAGGTAAATATGTACTATCTGAAATGGTCTCTGGCAGGCATTTGTTTGAAATTTACAAAGCTCTTCTACTTAACATGTCTTTGTTATGTTTCTCATATAGTGTAAGTTATCTTTGTATTCCAAGTACTAAACATCATTAGGAAATAAGTTCAAAGACAGAGATTCTTGTCTGAGAATGGAGAATAAAATACGTAGACTGTATTTTCAAAGCTGGAGGATTTTTTCTATGAAGAATTTATTGGCCAATTTTTTTTCACTAAAAAAAAAAAGTTTCTTTAAGAGCCAATTTTCTACTTCAGGGAATTTCCCATAGTGTTTCACTCTCACATACAAAATTTTTCTTGCTAGGCGTATTCTATTTGTCTTGGTGGAAAAGAACCTGGTGGTGATGATAATGGTGATAATAATGATAATAAAAAAGTTATATTTTAGAAACAAATGGGATTTAGCTTTTGGTTTGCCATCGGGTTTAAGAAGTATATGTGTCTTTGTGGTGGGTAGAGAGTTCTGAACTAGAAATACAGCTGATTTGTGCTGTTGTGTGACTACCCTGGAGAAAAGTGTAGAACACTCATTCTACCTCCTCTAAGGCTGTATTTAACATGTTTATATCAGTTCGTAGGGAGAGAGTGAGGAGAGTATATCCATTTTTAAGCTGGTGAATTTGAGAGTTTGAATTTCTTTTTAAGGAGAAAGTGCTTCTTTTTCCAAATAAAGCCTCCAAAGAACCGAATTGTATATGAAACATATCAAAAAGAATCTATTTTGAGTAAAACGGGGCTGAGGTCCAGATTCCTGCCCACTCAGAGCCTCCCGAGGGGGCTGGAACATGAAGCAGCACGTGGGGCTCTAAGGCTTGCCTGAAAGCAGGTTGAAGATCCTTGCTTTTTACTACATACAAGGCTTATGTGAAACTGTAACATTTCAAAAATGTCTTCTTAAAGCGGAGGAAGTGAAAGGAGTAATATTCAAGGCAGGAAAGGAGCACAATATGTTTGTCTTTTAGAAAAACATATTTTGAAAATCTAATTGGAATTCATTGTATTTGATGACATTAAAATGATGTACAGGTTCCTAGCCTGATCCTCCTGATAACTCAAATGCCTATAGAAACAATAATGTGGCTTAAACGAACCTATTAAGACCTTTAAGTCCTTTGGAGACTTTAAGACTAAACTACTGATTCTACCTTAGTTTTCTCATCTTTTTGTTTCATTATGATCCTCAAATCTTTCAGTCCTTGAGTCAAAAAATCCTCTTTGACATCATCTGCTAAAAAATAACCTGGTAGAGAACATGAAGAGAGTTAAAGTTCAACAATGATGTGTTCCTGATTTGGAGAGGCAGTGCCAATTTAAACTAGGTGGTCCTGTGGTCAGACCCCTTGTCCCAGTTTTTGGTTCAGAAAATATTTATCCATAAATATCTATATAGATAGATCTATCTATCTATATCTCTCTGTATATTTGGGGGAAACCAAAGGTTGTAGGTGGGAGTTTCAATTTACCAGTAGTTCACAATTTTGGTATAATATGGCTCTCTAAGACCAGTGTTCTTTTTATAAATTTTAACAAGGAAGGGTAAGACAAATGAACCTAAATATATAAGAAATTATTAGCATAAACATACTGGATAACTATGTCAAGCTATTTTAAAATGACTATTTTAACCATATATCCCAAAGCATATGTATCCTAATGAAAAATATATATATAACCACAAATAAATCTTTGGCTGATCTCAGTCTTTCTTTTTTTTTTTTTTGTAATATTTATCTTGGGATAGATAAAATAAGAAGTAATTGTTAATGTCTGGGAAACCATTTTTTTTTTGGTAAATAAACAGAGATACAGATATAAAGTCAAAGAGATTAAATATGAACCCTGTTATTTTAAATGTGAATATGAAATAATGTTTTTACTTTTTTTCTCTTTCTAAAATTATATATATCCTTGTTCTATACATTAAAAAGCTTAAAACCAACAACAGTCCAGTAGAAATGAGCATCCCTAGGGCTCAGATTGTGTCTATAAACATGATTTCTAACTAAAATGAATCAGGACTCCTTGAAGAAAAAGCTGATTTCAGTTCAGGGTGATAAATATGCAAGATAAACCTGGAATATTTTGTCATATCAGAAAGCAAGAAAACTATTTTAAAAACTTATCATAGTTGTCTCAAGTGGACAAAAGAGTCTATCTGAAGGTAACACCAGCAGGTCAGACATGGTACAGTTTGAACATGACAAAGAATAATAATTACATTATTTGAAATAGCTCAAATATATAAAAAATTGTAATAAAACAAAAATAAACTTATTTTTTCATCTTTGCAGGTTTCTATAGTATCAACTCTTTTTTTTAATGAATTTATTTATTTATTTATTTTTGGCTGTGTTGGGTCTTCGTTGCTGCACACGGGCTTTCTCTAGTTGCAGCGCGCGGGCTTCTGATTGTGGTGACTTCTCTTGTTGTGGAGCACAGGCTCTAGGCACGCGGGCTTCAGTAGTTGTGGCACATGGGCTCAGTAGTTGTGGCTCACAGGCTCTAGAGTGCAGGCTCAGTAGTTGTGGCTCATGGGCTTAGCCGCTCTGCAGCATATGGGATCTTCCCGCACCAGGGATCGAATCCTTGCCCCTGCATTGGCAGGTGGATTCTTAACCACTGTGCCACAAGGGAAGTCCCACTTTTTTTTCCAAAGGAGTAAATAAAGGAGGGGGGAAAAAAGCATTTGCCTGCTTTTCCTAAACAGACTGTACCTCAAGATAACTAAATAGTTGATGAGTAAAAGTTCTTTACAGAAGAATTCAAGGGTTAAATAGAGTATCATGCAGTTAGTAAATTATTGTTTCCAGACTGTAATAAAATAATGGATCTAAGCAACCATTGGTTCTGAAACGAATAAGTGAAATATTGATGAGAACTTTATAATGAATGGATTAAGTTGGCACCACTCAAACCTATTGATAAGTCTTAATATCAGTAAACATGGAACAATCAGACATTTCATGCTTCCTGATGTGATACAATAAGAAATACAGAACACCATCTATGGTGTATTCTTGCCACTGCATCTAAATTTAAATAATCCTCTAGTTTTAAAGACAAATGGCAGATGGAGGAACATGTTAAAAGCACAACATGGATACAATCTGCCAAATCTGTAAAGTGGGACACTCTACAGAACAAGTGATTTGGTTTATTTGACAAATAGATAACATAAAAAATGGGGAGAAGTAGCATATATCCTAACGGTTGCTTAAGAGACATATAAATCTAGTACAATGCAGGATATTGTGTTTTTCCTGCTTCAAAAATCCTGTTCATGAAATAATATTTTTGAGATAAATGGGAAATTTGATCATGGAGTAGGCATTGAAAGATATAAGGGAAATAATAGGCTGTTAGGTATGCTAAAGCTTTTGTGGTTATATATTTTTAAACTCCTTATTTGATAGACATATATGCTGAAATATTTACAAACAAAATGTTTGGTATTTCCTTTGGTTCAATTTATGAAACAAATAAATAGACAGGGGAACTAATAATAAAGATTAAGTAGCATATATAAAGTATCGTACTTTACAAAGGCATCTGTTCTATTTAGTTGTTCAGAGAGGCTTTTAAAAAATTAATTCCATTGACAACCTTAATTCCTTAAAGATTAGATTCTAAAAATTTATTTTTTGCATATAAGCACAATGAATCAGAAATTAATAATAATGGCAATAATAATAGAAAACTCTCCTAAATAATGCCTGGGTCAAGGGAAAAAATGAAACTGAAAAATAGCGCATTAAATTACAATATACAATATGTTGAATTAACACCTTTAATAAAAGAAGACAATTTCAGCTCTTAGAAAAACAATATTAATGTCAGTACTTGTCATGAATAACTCATCCTATTTACATATTATTGATTTTTAAAAATTTTAATCAAAATTTGGAATGGAGAAGAAATTATACAATTAATAGTGGAAGGCCATTTTCAATTAAGAGGATTCAGAGGAAAAAAGTGCCTTTGAAATGTGTGTTTGGAAAAATACTTTACTTTTGTCCCCTGGAATTTTATTCAGCTAGGGAAAATTTTCCTTTGCCACTGAATTAAATTTGGCAGTCCTGTCACTTTGCTCTTTTACTCTCAGGTAATGCAAGGACTCACAAACACAGTGTTTTATAGGGGAGAGTCAGTAGTATTGAAAGAGAATGTGGTTACCTTTTCTGACTACCTCTTTCCCCACTTGTCAGGGTAATGGTGGAAGCAGGAAGTTTGTATTGGACTGATACTGTTGTAAAATATCTTCATGCTCTCTAGGACTGGCAGGTATATTACGCTTGTTTTGCTTTCATGCAAATTCCCTTGCTGGACTCTTCTGAATGCAACTCCTGTGAAATAATGTCTTGTATGCCTCCAGCAGTTGTATCTCCTTAGTCCATGACTTTTTCAGCTGTCCACTGCAAAGAGATACTCTGTTGGCCCCTATTATTTCCCAGTGGTTCTCTTGGACAAGGGCTGAGTGGCTCCAGTCCAGCAATATCTACTGCATTGGTTCCCACATCTAGTCCCCAAGATTCTCACTATTTTTTGGCTGACATTGGGGCATACAACTCTCACTCTTGGGGTGGGTCCCAATCATAGTACAGCTTTTTTTCAAAGCAAATACTTATCAGAAAATCCACTTTCTGTCGAATCACCCTTGTCATAGGTTAATTTTGAAACCAGTCTTGACCTTTTTTGTGAAACATTTTCATATGTTTGTCAAATGCTGGAGTTTTTATTCAAATCTAGGAATTCTGGCTTAAGAGTCAGGGCTTCTAATCACTAATCTACACCATTTAAATCATTATACAATGCTGTCTAATAATATTTTTTCCTTTTATATTCTATGAGTATGTGTCTGAAATCTTCAATTAGACTTCAAGCATCTAGAAAGTGGAGATTATATTTTTAGTCAGATTTAGTCAGATTATATTTTTATATTTAAATATTTTCAAATATTTTTGTTATTTCCAAAGGAAAAAATATCTTATACAGAAATGGTGTTTAGGTACTTCCAGTTAATATGACAGGCTGTCATAACATGACAGAGCTATTCTACTCCCTCTCCTATAAACACTTAGAAATTCTGAATAAAATAAGATAAAATTTATTTTAAATGAATACACATGCTCAAAATTTTGAATGAGGAAGTATCAGTTCCCTGAAATAAAGAGGAAAAGAAAGTCATAGAAATGAGAGAGCTTAGATTCAAATGCTCAATAAAGCATCAAAACCACATAAGGCTTAGTGGCTTGGAACAGGTTTCAAACACCTTCTACCAAGAAAAACACATTTGAACCAGAAGCATGAGATGAACCTGATTAATCACCATAAAGTCAGACTTCCTGAAGGGCTGCCTTGTCCTAGAAATAGAAACTGGATAAGTTCTATCAACCAGCTAAGGGAAAGTTTAAATAGACTAGAGTCATAGTTGGAAAGAGAGCCACCCACAAAATGTAAATTCTCAGAGAATCAAAAAAGGACCTTGACTTCCAAGCAGCATAAGTAAAATTAGATCATATTTTAAACACATTTAGTGAAATCATGCAACATGAAATAATATATTGAAAGTAAACAAAGGAAAAAAAAGGTAGTTAACCTTCAAAGGAATTACTGTTTGATGATAGCATTCTATCAGATCCTTATCTTTAAATTATGAGAGGAACTAGCTTTCATCCTAGAATTCTATACCCAGCTAAAATATCAATCAGTACTTAGGGTAAAATAAAGATAATTTTGGAGAACCAAAGACTGAGAGTTCAGTGTTCTCAAACTCTTGCTAAAGGAATATTACTAAATGATATACTTGAGAATTAAACTCAAAAGAAAGAAGGGAGTTTAAGAAGCAAAGTTAAGAAAAGAAAAAAATTAAACATTTTTGGTCCTATGATTTTAATACTATGTACATAGGTATTCATAAAATAGTTCTTTTTCTCCTTTTAAATTTATATACATTTAGGCATACTGTATTTGTCAACATGAAATTTATTTCTTTTCACTCAACATTCATTTTTAATCAGTTTGTCTCTACAAGGCAAGAAAATGAAATAGTGTAGTAACATATAAGGAATATAAACTCCATAGGTTAATATTTTTCTTGTTATTAAAAATATGTGGAGCAAAAATGACTAAATTTTAAACCTTATTGAAATCTCAGTGGTAGCTGTACAAATGTTGTTGTCTGTGACTTATTCATTTAAAAATAGAAACATAAAAGAGCTACACTTCCAAAGAAAGTAGGGAAAGGGAAAAATGATAACTCTACAGTGAAGAAACCGGACACACAACATCTTCTCAAAGTGATGAAGTTTAACATCATCAGTGATGCCTTGTGGATATCATGCTCCCCCCGATTTGATGTGACAAGGTCACATGTATCATATTCTTTCCCCAAGCCCATAACTTCAATCTAATCATAAGAAAACTGTTAGCTAGACCCAAATTGGGGACATTTTATAGGGTACCTGGCCAGTACTCTTCAAGACTGCCAAGATCATGAGAACAAGACTGAGAAACTGTCAGAGACCAGAGATTGGGGAGATATAATTCAGTCCTGCAACAGAAAGAGGACATTCACAGTAAACCTAATGAAATTCAAATAGTCTGGGGTTTACTTAATAATAATGTACCAATGTCAGTTTCTTAGTTTTCATAAATGTAACAAAATAATTTAAAATGTTAATAATAGAACTGGATACAGAGTATACAGGAACTCTCCACATTGTGTTTGCAGCTATTCTACAAATCTGAAATTATTCCCCAAAAGTTTGTTCAGAAAAATTTTTTCAAAATAAATCATTTTAAACTTAGGTAAACAACATGTCATTATTGTAAGTTGAATGGATAGTATTTTATATCTGAAGCAAACATGATACACTGCGGGGAAAAAAGGGCATGCTGTCCTATTTTGCCAGAGAATTTGTTAGCTAGTTAGTCTGAAATATTTAAATAATTAATCCTCAGAAAACTGCAGTCACTTGGATGTTTAATAGAATAACACAGATTCCATGATTTTGCTCTACGTGGAATATCTTTTAAGCTTGGATTCAGTTAAGAAATTACTTTTTCTTCCAAGTTAGAAGCTATTAAACTATTCCCATTGCCACAGTGTTGGGCAGATCCCAGAATATTCAGACAAGTAAAAGGCCCGTGGATGCTGATCATAGAGCAGAACACCACCCATTACAACAGCAGATGCCTTTTCTAGATTAAAGCAGGCAGCTGGCATTTCACAGAGTACGTTGGGGAGGAACAATCTTCTTAGTCTTGTAGAAAACTGTATTTAAAATCTAAACAGTGAATAACTGTATACAGAGACTAAGAATTCTGATAAAGGGAAATGCTAACTCATCACAAACTTGCCAGGTTTATGGCTGTGTGAGGCATAAAGAAGAAAATTTGCAAAGCCTGGGTGATGAAGCAGAAGATAAGAAACAATGACATTAGTAATCCCCATCTAAGGTTTTTGCCAATTTCTTAGAAAACAATTAGATTTAAAATGAAGATCTGAACTTTAATCTGGGTATAAATATTTGTGTTTAAGCTTATCATGATAATCTTTAAATTATTCTTTTTCATTTGCCTTTTAAAAATTCTTAATTGAATAATAACTTCAAGTATAATTATCAATAAATATTTTGTTATCAGTTTTTTCCACTGACATATCCCAGCACTTAGAACAGTGCATGGCACAAAATAACTGTTAAGTAAATATTTGCTGAATGACTAAATGAATACCCTTTGGGTGCCCTCAGCCACTGATGTCTCTCAGTGGTGGCAGGGAGTATCAGAATCAACAGGGAAGGACTGGCCAATTATTGTTAGTTGAGCTCCTGATCAATTCCTTGCTGGTGCCACATCTCTCCTGGTGTTGAAGTCCTGTTCCGTCAGGGGAAGCATAATCTACTCGGGCCACTGTCTTAGTCAGCTGGAGCTACTATAGCAGAATACCAAAGATTGATGGCTGAAACAACCGACATTTATTTTCTCTCAGTTCTGAAGGCTGGAAGGTCTGAGACCAGGGTTTGGCTTGGTGACCAGGGTTTGGCTAGCATGGTGGGCTTTGGTGAGAGCCCTCTTATACATGGCTGCCCTCTCTCTGTGTGCTCTCATACCCTTTTCTTCCTTCATGTATATGGAGAAAAGTACAAATCTCACTTTCCTCTTCTTATAAGGGCACTAATCGCACCATGAGGATCCCACCACTTTGATCTTATCTAAACCTAATTATTTCCCAAAGGTCCCACTTCCAAATACCACCATATTGGGTGTCTTGTCTTCCACGTATGGATTTTGGTAGAACACAAACATTTAGTCCATAACAGTCGCTCTTCTGTTGCCAGCTTTGGGGTCTGGAGATGGGGAGTCTGGGCCACCTTCTTTGGTTGGGTGGGAGGTCCTAAGAACTCTTGATACTACATTGTTCCTCAATCCTGGAATCCTCAATTAGTTTGCCATCCTATTTTCATTTTTCTGTGTTCTCCTGTGATTTCCTCTTACATTTTCCCCCCCAGGTTTTTGTTACATTTAGTGAAAAGGGGCAAGGAGAAATGAGTGTGTGGTATCTTGTTCCCAGCAGAAGTCACATTTAATTTTGAAGTCCACAGAAAGTTCAGCTAAATCCCACCTCCTTATTGTCATGAGCTTCCCACAAATACGTGAGAACTACAAGTCCAGAGATTTTCCTGCTGTGAACCAGATCATGCCAAAACCAAATACCCTCATCTAGAGAGTCCCTGAGTTGAATAGTTTATGTTATAAAACCTACAAGCTTTGCTTTTAAGCTATTTGATTACTATGAGAGTGGACTCACTATATCAGAGAACAAAAAGTGGAAAATTGCTTTCAGAGGTCAATTTTGGTCATTTCTGTCTCACCCATAGGCATAGAAACTGAGTTGCCTTATTATGGAATTTTCTTTGTCTCTTGTTGGCATGATTGAGTCTCTTAATTTTGATTCCTTTTAATTTTATTCAGTGAATTAAGTCATCATTTGTGTATGTATGGAAATGTTCTAACTGAGCTTATTATGCTTGAAAAGGAGAGACGGTAACTATTTTGACTTATTACTTTCTGTTTGGGTAGGTTAATCAGACATTCAGCAAGGAAGAAGAAAAGCACCGTAGGTGGTATAAATGAGCGTGAAAAAGAGCTTCCAAAATCTCTTCCAAATAGAGAACGTTTCCTGCTCCCTCCCCTCCCTTCTTCCCACTCCAACCACATCCTTTTCCTACTTTTAGATTGTTCTTAAACCAGGAAGTAAAAGTTGTGAGTGGGAAGGTGAGGAGAGTGTGTATGTGTAACCAACAAGGGAATTTATTGTCTTGATGAATCATAATGATTGTACTATAATCACACATTTTCATATACAGTCCTGAATTCCTGTGCCAGCATTCAACTCCCTTTGCAAGTGGGCTAGCTGGCTTTTTCTGTTTCCTTCTCCAGCTTTTCAAAACAAACTAATATAATCAGAAAATTCAGGGTATAAGGAGACTTGAGACCATCAAATTCCAGCCTTTAGCTTACAGGAGAGAAATTGAAGGTCTAGAACATGATAAGAACCATTCAAGTTCATGTACTGTTAGAAATGGAGCTAGGGTTAGAACCCGTGGCTTTCAGGCCAGCCCTCTTTTTATGATACCATGTTGTCTCATTTTAGGTGTAGCTAAAGCTGTCATGCTTTAAAACATAATATTAGGTAAGGCCTGTAATAGATGAGAGGCTATCTCACTGTAGCTTAGAACTATAAAAATGTCAAAAAAACTAACAAACAAAAAATCATAGTGACAATTTATAGCTTAAAATGTAACCCAGTGCTTATGATTCTGAAACTGGCATTCTCAGTATTCCTTCATATATTTTGTCATCTTTTCTTTCCTTTGCTTGTAAAAGAATAAAGACATTATAGGAGTTACGGGTATATTTTTGTCTTAATATTGCAACTCCTTCTGCTGGAATAGGACAGAGTATAAGCCCAGGTACTTAAGGAAAGAGAAGGGCCCAACAGTCAGACCAAGGAACAGGTCCTCACTCCCCTCTGTGTGCTCAGATCCAACAGAGATCCTAGCATGTAGGAGATAATAAATATTTTTAATAAATCCTTGCAATGAACACTCCTATAACAATACATGTTTTGTTCCAGGCTTTGTATATTAGAACAAAGCCATTGATGCTGATACTATTTGGAAACTGGTTCCGAAGACTGTTAGAGTCAGAACCTGTTATGTGATGAAGTGGGAAATCCCGCCTGTCAAATCCTGATTGGTACCTGAGCCTGGCACAATATTGATTATGGATCAATTATTGGGAGAAAATATATCCGCTTTTAAAAAGCTAGGGTGAAATTTAAAAGTACAAGACCAAACACTTCTCCCCCATTTCAACATGGACCTGGATATAATCCTGTCTGGATGCATAGAGTGTGATTATAGTCAAGTGTAGATAAATTTATGTCAAATTAGGCAAAATTTGATTTCCAGCTGTCTGTGTGTCTGCAGACTGATGGCTGTAATATGGAGGTGAATGAGTAGCTTGTGCAGAAACACAGAAAGTTTTTCCAAAGCATGTCCGAGAAGACGGTGGGGTGATGCAATTTGGGAAACTACAGAGGTAAGACTGTGCAAAAGTGTTGCAAATGAACAAGTTATAATTAATGGAATCTTCTCAGGGAGACAGAGAAGAGTTGGGGAAATAGAAATAAATTAATTTTAGGTGCTGTCTGATCATAAAACTAGGGAGGAGTTTGGCAAGCTGTTGAAAAATTAGTGGAAAAGAGGAAATTCCGTAAGATCATAATAACTATATTCAGGTATCTGAAAGGTGATCATGTGGTCTGAAAGATGAGATGAGACATATTGAGAATGACACTGAAGGGTAAAACTGGGACCAGTGGGGGAAGTAACAAGGAGAAATATTTCTATGAACAGGAGGGAAAAGTGTCTGATGGCTAAAACTGATCAAAACTGTAATGGCCTGCTTTAGGAGCTAGTTTATTCTTATCACTGGTGGTGTTCAAATGAACACTTAACAAAATCAACATAAAGGAATTCAAGAATATAAGAGATTCATAACTCAATGAACTCTCATACACTAAAATCCAGCGCTATGATTTTATGGTTCTCTTAAAATCATTGTGGTGAGTAAACACTGGGACTAGAACAAGTACCTGGCTGGCCTTCTTGACATCCATCCCAGAAACAGCAGCTCAGTGCCTCTTGGAAACATGTATGCATTTCTATAGCAATGTTCCGTATCAACTGGACTTTCTTAATATCTGAATGAATCAATCTGTATTTCCTTAGGTAAGCTACAGTGAAGTGTTTGTGTTTATATACACACACATGCAACTATATTTGTGTATTTATTGTTGACAATGGAAAACACGAATTGTACCCTTCCTAATGGATATAACAAATACCCGTTGTATCAGTAACGTTCCTGGTAGGAAACAAAACTTACCACAGATGGTTCAAAGTAAGAGACTTTAATGAAGGGTCTACTTACAGAATTGTGGTAAGGAGTAAAATTCTGAGACTAGCAATAGCCAGGAGCTATTATTGCTACTGAAGTTGATGGGACCGGTAAGGAATGAATACTCTAAGAGCCAGTGAGAGCTGAACTGTGGCAGAGGAGCTGCTCAGGTGGACCTGTAGTCATGGAGGGTCACAGCTACTGCCCGGCTGATGCAGGGAAGGAAGAAAACTATAGCCCTCTCCTCCCACACTGTCATCTTCCAATGCCAGTTTTTTAGCCGATTCCAGCTGGAAGTTGGACAGAAAAGGGAGCCCAGCTAGTGCATGGCAGGGAATGAATCTAGACAGTCAACTGGAGAGCATCCAGCAAACCTACAATATACATTTGTTGAGGTGCTGTCCTTAGTCATAACATATATTGCTAGATATTGATTACATGTGTGCTTTATTCTGGTTATTTTTTGTATAATTTTATTTTTTAATTTGTTGTTGTTTTTGTAAGAACTTCAAAGGCAGGTTTTTGATTGCGACTTCTTTTATACTGAAGAGACTGCTCATTTCATAGAGGCTTAAAGTTTATTTTACTTCTCATTTTCTTCTCCACTGTCTTCCCTTTTGATTTTTCTAACATTTTATTTCCCAGTGTTTCTCCTTACACTTGCTACAAAATCTGGTGACATTTCCTTTATCAAAAGCTTGTATTGTTTATATTATTAATTTAATGATTGGCAAAGATGACTGCTGGACAAATGATATAAAACAACTATAGATGGTAGCTACACTCTACAGTACCAGCTGTTTAAATCAATGGTGCCATTACTAGGACATTGGGTAGACATTAGTGGACAAGGGAAAACCATAGTAATTTCAAGAAGTGAACATTTATTTGATAACATATCAAATGTTACATCTTAGGCCTTTCATGGTTGTTTTTACAAAACTGCATATTTGAAAGAAATATAAATACATATTCACATCTTTAGAAGTTTCTCTGACACCAATTTCCACAGATGCTTTATGTTTTGACCTACAAATGTCTTTGGTTTCCTCTCTTACTGTTTCTCTTTATTCATTGCCCTCGCATTTTTCTCTCCTGTCTTCAGTCCTATATTCATCACCTAAACAATATCTCCTAGTATTTAGACTTAGAGAGTTTTCTGAAATTTCATGGCCGGTATGGAAGAGGGTTGTATGAAACAAGGTTAGGGAAGGAAGTCTCTTTTAATGTGGGCTCCTACTGGCCTCTGTTCCGTTCTTATTTCCTCTCCAGCCCTCTCTGCTCTGCTCAAAATAAAACAAACAAAAAAGTCAGTTCCTCATTCCAAGGCAGGAAGAGGCTCTTCCTCAGAGAGCATATAACTGGGACACTAAATCTTTGCTCATTTGGACTATGCCCTGGAAATTTAACACTCATATGAAGTTGCTCTGTGATCTTTCTCTAAACAATGTTTTATCAGTTTGAAGATTGATACTTCACATTTTCACCCTTAAGAAATGAGGATGCAACTTATAATTGAGGTTATTTTAAAACATCTGTAGGTCAGACATTGATACAGTTGTCATTTCCTTACAAGTTTAAACTTGGTTGTTTTTTCTGGTGGCATGACTGTATCTAGTCAATATCCCAGTCAATAAATTGATTGTGGCCCATGTGAGTATAGAATAAGTCTTGTTTGTTGTCTGAAAATCATTTATTGATACCTTCTGGGAAGATCAAAAAAGAGCCAACACAAAAATGTACATGTGGAGCCAACAGCTTGATGGAAAATTCCATAAATGATGTGGAGCACTCTTTTAGGTTTTGCATTGTTAAAGCTCTGGGTAGTGCATAGGTTGATATTGTGTGGAAAAAATAAAGATATTTATGATACCAATGCTGTGATGAAGAAAGTAGTAGGTCTTGTCTTTCTACCATAAACAACTAAAAGACTGGACTATTTTTTTTTTGGACTATTTTTGATATTTGACAACTGGCAACATAGGTCTGTGATCCTCAAGAGAGGAGAGACACAGAGGTAGTCTATGCTTGAACCAGATTTCTGCATAGAGTCACTTTTGTGTCTGGTGGTGCAGAGAGGGGGAACCCAAGCAGAGCCCTAGATACTTGCTGAGTTGAGGAAACAAAGATCTGATTTTAGGAAAGTAAGTCAGTGAGAATTTTCAAAGCTGATTACTGCAAAACAGACAGCTATGCAGAAGAAGAGTTCCAAAAATCTGCACGGGGTCCCCTCGAGTCTGTTGCAAAAGAATAATTGTGCCTCGGGTGAAATCTAGGAAGCCAGGCAAAGAATGTCAGAGAAGCTAAAAGCTTAACAATTCCTGAAGCTCACACAGGGCTGGGATACATTCAAGTTTATCCAGAGTAGAAAATTCCACTGGAACACCACGGCATTTAGTAGAACTTGCAAGAGTACAGCCTTAGAAGTATGGTTTATAGCTATGGATTAAAAGCTCCTAGAGATCATTCCAAACAAACCTTGAAAATATTAAGCTAATTTGCAAGTAACATAATTGCCAGCCAAAACAAAATTCCACTTACTATAAAGAAAAAAATAAAATCCAGATACTCAACAACATAACAAGTCAGGCATCAAATAAAAAATAACCAGACATAAAGAGGAAAATGTGATGCATAGTTAGGAGAAAATACAGTCAATAGAAATAGACTCAAAAAGGAGAGGAAAAGAACTTAGCAGACAAAAACTTTTAAAATGTTATATAAATACCATTAGGAATTAAAGGAAGACATGAACATAACAAGTAGAGAAATAGAAGATATAAAAAAGAGGCAAGGAGAGGACCTTCAAGATGGCAGAGGAGTAAGACGTGGAGATCACCTTCCTCCCCACAAATAGGTCAAAAATACATCTACATGTGGAACAACTCCTACAGAACACCTACTGAATGCCGGCAGAAGACCTCAGACTTCCCAAAAGTCAAGAAACTCCCCACGTACCTGGGTAGGGCAAAAGAAAAAACAGAGACAAAAGAATAGGGACGGGACCTGCACCTCTGGGAGGGAGCTGTGAAGGAGGAAAAGCTTCCACACACTAGGAAGTCCCTTCACTGGCAGAGACTCAGAGCGGGGGTGGGGGTGGTGGTGAGGAGCTTCAGAGCCACGGAGGAGCACACAGCAACAGGTGCGGAGGGCAAAGCAGAGATTTTCCTGCACAGAGGATCAGTGCCGACCAGCACTCACCAGCCCGAGAGGCTTGTCTGCTCACCCGCCAGGGCGGGTGGGGGCTGGGAGCTGAGGCTCGGGCTTCAGAGGTCAGAACCCAGGGAGAGGACTGGGGTTGGCTGCATGAACACAGCCTGAAGGGGGCTAGTGCGCCACAGCTAGCTGGGAGGGAGTCTGGGAAAAAGTCTGGACCTGCCTAAGAGACAAGAGACCATTGTTTCGGGGTGTGCAAGGAGAGGGGATTGAGAGCACCACCTAAACGAGCTCCAGAGACGGAAACAAATGACAGTGAAATCACGATGGCCCAAAACCTGTTGGATGCAGCAAAGCAGTTCTAAGAGGGAAGTTTATAGCAATACAATCCTACCTCAAGAAACAAGAAAAATCTCAAACAACCTAACCTTACACCTAAAGCAATTAGAGAAAGAAGAACAAAAAAAACCCAAAATTAGCAGAAGGAAAGAAATCATAAAGATCAGTTAGGAAATAAATGAAAAAGAAATGAAGGAAACAATAGCAAAGATCAGTAAAACTAAAAGCTGGTTCTTTGAGAAGATAAACAGAATTGATAAACCCATTAGCCAGACTCATCAAGAAAAAAAGGGAGAAGACTCAAATCAGCAGAATTAGAAATGAAAAAGGGGAAGTAACAACTGACCCTACAGAAATACAAAGGATCATGAGAGATTACTACAAGCAACTATATGCCAATGAAATGGACAACCTGGAAGAAATGGACAAATTCTTAGAAAACCACAACCTCCCAAGACTAAACCAGGAAGAAATAGAAAATATAAACAGACCAATCACAAGCACTGAAATTGAAACTGTGATTAAAAACCTTCCAGCAGACAAAAGCCCAGGACCAGATGGATTCACAGGTAGATTCTATCAAACATTTAGAGAAGAGCTAACACCTATCCTTCTCAAACTCTTCCAAAATATAGCAGAGGGAGTAACACTCCCAAACTCATTCTATGAGGCCACCATCACCCTGATACTAAAACCAGACAAAGATGTTACAAAAAAAGAAAACTGCAGGCCAATATCACTGATGAACATAGATGCAAAAATCCTCAACAAAATACTAGCAAACAGACTCCAACGGCACATTAAAAGGATCATACACCATGATCAAGTGGGGTTTATCCCAGGAATGCAAGGATTCTTCAAAATATGCAAATCAATGTGATTCACCATATTAACAAATTGAAGGATAAAACCATGTGATAATCTCAATAGATGCAGAAAAAGCTTTTGACAAACTTCAACAACCATTTATGATAAAAACTCTCCAGAAGGTAGGCATAGAGGGACCTTACCTCAACATAATAAAGGCCATATATGACAAACCCACAGCCAACATCATTCTCAATGGTGAAAAACTGAAACCATTTCCACTAAAATCAGGAACAAGGCAAGGTTGCCCACTCTCATCACGATTATTCAATATAGTTTTGGAAGTTTTAGCCACAGCCATCAGAGACGAAAAAGAAATAGAAGGAATCCAAATCAGAAATGAAGAAGTAAAATTGTCACTGTTTGCAGATGACACGTTACTATACATAGGGAATCCTAAAGATGCTACCAGAAAACTACTGGAACTAATCAATGAATTGGGTAAAGTAGCAGGATACAAAATTAATGCACAGAAATCTCTTGCATTCCTATACACTAATGATGAAAAATTTGAAAGAGAAATTAAGGAAACACTCCAATTTACCATTGCAACAAAAAGAATAAATTACCTAGGAATACCTACCTAAGGAGACAAGAGACCTGTATGCAGAAAACTGTAAGACGCTGATGAAAGAAATTAAAGATGATACAAACAGATGGAGAGATACACCATGTTCTCGGATTGGAAGAATCAACATTGTGAAAATGACTATACTACCCAAAGCAATCTACAGATTCAGTGCAATCCTTATCAAACTACCAATGGCATTTTTCACAGAACTAGAACAAAAAATTTCACAATTTGTATGGAAACACAAAAGACCCCGAATAGCCAAAGAAATCTTGAGAAAAAAACAGAGTTGGAGGAGTCAGGCTTCTGGACTTCAGACTATACTACAGAGCTACAGTAATCAAGACAGTATGTTACTGGCACAAAAACAGAAATATAAGTCAATGGAACAGGATACAAAGCCCAGAGATAAACCCACACAAATACAGTCACCTTATCTTTGATAAAGGAGGCAAGAATATACAATGGAGAAAAGACAGCCTCTTCAATAAGTGGTGCTGGGAAAACTGGACAGCTACATGTTAAAGAATGATATTAGAACACTCCCTAACACCATGCACAAAAATAAACTCAAAATGGATTAAAGACCTAAATGTAAGCCCAGACACTAGAAAACTCTTAGAGGAAAACATAGGCCAAACACTCTATGACATACATTACAGCAAGATCCTTTTTGACCCACCTCCTAGATAAATGGAAATAAAAACAAAAATAAACAAATGGGACCTAATGAAACTTAAAAGCTCTTGCACAACAAGGAAACCATAAACAAGAGCAAAAGACAACCCTTAGAATGGGAGAAAATATTTGCCAATGAAGCAGCTGACAGAGGATTAATCTCCAAAATATACAAGCAGCTCATGCAGCTCAATATCAAAAAAACAAACAATCCAATCCAAAAATGGGCAGAAGACCTACATAGACATTTCTCCAAAGAAGATATACAGATTGCCAACAAACACATGAAAGTATGCTTTACATCACTAATCATTAGAGAAATGCAAATCAAAACTGCAATGAGGTATCACCTCCTACCAGTCAATCCAAAAATGGGCAGAAGACCTACATAGACATTTCTCCAAAGAAGATATACAGATTGCCAACAAACACATGAAAGGATGCTTTACATCACTAATCATTAGAGAAATGCAAATCAAAGCTGCAATGAGGTATCACCTCCTACCAGTCAGAATGGCCATCATCAAAAAGTCTACAAACAATAAATGCTGGAGAGGGTGTGGAGAAAGGGGAACCCTCTTGCACTGTTGGTGGGAATGTAAATTGACACAGCCACTATAGAGAACCATATGGAGGTTCCTTAAAAAACTAAAAATAGAACTACCATATGACCCAGCAATCCCACTACTGGGCGTATATCCTGGGAAAACCAAAAAAGGGTCAGGTACCACAATGTTCATTGCAGCACTATTTACAATAGCCAGGACATGGAAGCAGCCTAAGTGTCCATCGACAGATGAATGGATAAAGAAGATGTGGCACATATATACAATGGAATATTACTCAGCCATAAAAAGAAACGAAACTGAGTCGTTTGTAGTGAGGTGGATGGACCTAGAGTCTGTCATACAGAGTGAAGTAAGTCAGAAAAACAAATACCATATGCTAACACATATTATGGAATCTGACAAAAAATGGTTCTGATGAACCTAGGAGCAGGACAGGAATAAAGACACATACGTAGAGAATGGACTTGAGGACACAGGGAGGGGGAAGGGTAAGCTGGGACGAAGTGAGAGAGTAGCATTGACATATATACACTACCAAATGTAAAATAGATAGCTAGTGGGAAGCAGCTGCATAGCACAGGGAGATCAGCTCGGTGCTTTGTGACCATCTAGTGGCGTGGGATAGGGAGGATGGGAGGGAGACGCAAGGGGGAGGAGATATGGGGATATATATACGTGTATAGCTGATTCACTTTGTTATACAGCAGAAACTAAGACAACATTGTAAAGCAGTTATACTCCAATAAAGATGTTAAAAAAAAAAAAGAGGCAAGTACTTCTGGTGATCGAACAAACAGTATTTAAAGCAAAAAAAAAAAAAATCACTGGTTGAGCTTTATAGCAGACAGTGCAGAGAACAAAATCAATAAGCTCAAAGATAAATCTACCAAAACGAAGTAGTGAAAGAAAAAAGCTGAACAAAGACTCAGTAATCTGTGGGAAAACATCAGTCTAACAAATAAGTTGGAATTAGGAGGGTCATGGAAAATGTATAAAGAATTTATTGATAAACTTTTCCAAATTTGATAGAAACTCTAAACACACAAATGCAGGATCTTCAAAGAAACAAAATTCAAGTAGAATGTCCAAATATTCAAACATAATAGACACAAAATTACAACATGGTAAACCATAGTACAATTTCTGAAAATCAATGATGAAGAAAAAGCTATTGAAGACTGCCAGAGGAAAAAAGAAAACAGAGTCATTACAAATTTTCTGTCAGAAATGCAAGTCATAAGACAATGGAACAACATTGTTAAAGTGATGAAAGAAAAAGAAAAGAAAAGAAAAAAAACACTGTCAACTGAAAGTACTATGTCCAGAGAAAATATCCTTCAAAAATAAAGACAAAATACTTTGTCAGACACATAAAATCTGAGAAAATTTGTTTCTGGCAAACCACATGGCCTACTTATAAATCAGTCCAGAGATATGAAAGCACCCCAGTTTTTTTTGTTGTTTTGCTTTGTTTTGTCTTTGCTTTTGTTTTTGTTTTAAGAAAGAAAATGTGGATCCTAGAAATGATATGAAAACTTCATGTTCATCACTGAAAAAAAAAGTCTTAGAATGGATTTTTAGCCAAATAGACTGTAGTACTTAGAAGAGTAAGTGGCATCTTCAGTAGCAAGTATAAACTTAGAAAGAACAAAGACATGGCAAACTAGCCTCATTATTTTCCCTATTGATTTACTTGAGAGGCAGAATAAGAGTATGTGACAAGCACAGCATATCTTGATTTTCAAACTCACCTTAACAAATTCTCTCATGACCCCCTGTGGGCAAAATGGAAAAGTTTATTTATGATGACAGTACATTTGAGTGTTTTCTTAGCTGACAAAAGATTATAATCTAAATAGTTGATAACAGAAGAAGAAAAAATTTAACGATGAAAGGTTTTTTGATAAGTAAGAAATTTCAATTATTGAGAGGAAATAGAAAGTCCTATTAAATGTTAAATATCTTTTTATAATAGAAAAATATTTTGCGACTAATTAAATATTCATGCAGAATACAATTATGGAAAAACCATTGATTAGAGAGTAAAGTGTACAAACTCTGTCCTTCAGTAACTTACGACTTTCCTTATGTCACTATATTTCCCTGTGGTTTTATGTCTTCACATTTTGAAAAAAAAAGTATAGTTTTTGGACTTGAAACTCTCTAGAACTTTTTATGGTTTCAGTATCTCTTTTTCTAAATTTCTATAAATGGTCACAAATCTATTTTGGAAAGTCAGATACTATAAAGTGGAGAAGTAAAACTACAGATAATCCTGGAACTGCTTTAACACAGTAATAAATATAACTCCAGATACCTTGTTTAAATTTGAAACTCAATTTAGCATTTTATAATAACTTGTTTTTGCAAGATTTTTCTGAAGTGGTTAAAAAAACCTATTATCAACTCTAGGTAAAGGCAAATCCTTTAATTAAACATGCTACATCTGCCTAGGTACACAGTGGATGGAAAATTAGAAGGCTTTTAAATATTTAAGAGGGAGGAATATAAATTGGTAAGGAATATTATTAGAGAAGACAGGAT
This sequence comes from Balaenoptera acutorostrata, assembly GCF_949987535.1. Lineage (NCBI taxonomy): Eukaryota > Metazoa > Chordata > Mammalia > Artiodactyla > Balaenopteridae > Balaenoptera > Balaenoptera acutorostrata. The sequence goes on along the minus strand of NC_080070.1, from coordinate 17,470,409 downwards.
GCATAAAGAATAGTCAAACAGAGATTAATTATTTCTCTCATCCCTCAAAATAGTAGACATAATTACCAAAGATAATGAAGTTCAGAGCATGAGTATTGCTCCATCTTTATCTTTGATTTACCCCTCTTTCTCCAAGAACTTCTTTCATTGATTTATAGAATATTTATTGGTGAAATATAAAAGATGTGAGGTCTGATGATACACACACACACACACACACACCCCACACCATGAGTACTGATGTTTCCCAGAGAGGCCTATATGCCTGAGTATATAGCCAAGAAGTAAAACCTAGCAAAGTAAAAATATTTGAATGGAGACTTCTAAAGACGGTGAGAGTTAAATTGCTTCAAAGAAGGACATATTGAGACAAATATTTGAGGGACATAAATCCCCTTATTAGTATCAGTATATTAAATAGCAGTTTTTAAATAGCAGTTTTATTAAACAAGCCACATTTATAATAATTATATCCTTGTTTATTCTCTGTATTACTTGAACAAATATTTTTAAAAATATTCTACAAATAAAAAACTTATCCTGGAAATTTTCTTAATTGGGCACTCAGATAACACTTTCTCTTGTTATCTGATTTCACCTAAGACTCCACTGTCATCTCAGTGTAATAACATTTCAGCTTCCCACCTATCATTTATGCAAAAGAAATAAAGAATTGTAAGTTTTATGACCTGGAATATAAAACTAAGAGTGTTCCTTTAAGAGGGAACTTTCTGAAGCTACTATGAGGCCCCAAGAGAAACGGTAACACTCAAAGTCTGGCTGAGGGGAAAGAAATAAGAATATTAACTTACATTGTTCAATTACTGGTGATGCTTAATTATACATATTTCTAACCAAGATTTCTCCCCTGAGATTCAAGCCCACATGCCTTGTTGCCTATTCACATTTCTACTCGGATACTTCATAGGCAGCTAGCATTCAACTTTGCAGAAACTGAATTTGTTTCTTCCCTGAAACCTTCTCTGCCTCTCGTGTTCTCTGTCTCTATGAATGGCCCCAAAGGCATAATATGACTGAAATGGGTTGGGCAGTGCTGGGATAGGTTGGTTTTGGGTGGGGATTAGGGGAATAATGTAATCTTACATGGTATTCGATCTTTCCATGAAATGGCACTTGTCATTTACTTTAAGAAATTTTACAGCTGTGAAAATATATGCTGTGAAATGTTTCAAAATGTTTCTAGCTAGTTTTTTGTATTATCAAGTATGATGGCTATCACAATTCTAAAAGTCATAAATATTTCTCCCATGTTGGGATTTGTGATGTAATGTGACAGTGTCTGGGGGTGTATTATAACATGAGGCACGGAATTTGAAGAGGTCCCTTGGGGTCATGGGTCACCATGTCCCTTGATTCTATGCATAACCTGGCACCACCACCTCCTGGATTCTCCAAGACAGAAATCTAAGAATTTTCTTGCATTACTCCTCCTCTATACCTTCTACCTCATAATCAGTTACTAACTACATTGATTATACCTCTCAAGTTTTGAAAGGGGTCCAGGGTGGGATTTTGTTCACAAAACCTACTCTTCTCTTTTTAGATACTCCAAGTTTCTCAATCATGGGAGCATAGACAAAACATGCAACAACCAAATGGGACACAAGATATCACATGGCACTTATTAGAGATGTTCAACAAGTATTTACAGCTTTCCACCTTCCAGGTTCAAGGTTGAACTGCAGTTCCACACCATATTTTGAAATTGAGTCTTTCTTTGAACAATGAAGTTGGAGGGGAAGTGACAGGTATATTCTCCCAGTGGATCCTTTAAAAGCCAATGACGGATTAGCCATATTCCCTCTTACTCCTGTTGAATACAATGATCTGGGAAGCGTAGGCTGACATAAAGCTTTAATATCCCAGCTCCCTGAGCAACTGTGGTGAGCAGACTCCCTGTCAGCCCACACTGGACATAGACCAGGAGCAAGATATATACTTTTGATGTGTTAAGCTACCAGCGTTTAGAGCTTATTTATTTTTGACAGTATAAACCAGTCCATCCTGACTGATATTTATCATTTAACTGACAGTCAAGAAATGCCTAATATGTGTCTCCCTGCCATGCTCCATGGAGAGCTTCAAAGATGAAAGTAGACTGAAGAATAGTAGCTTAAGTGAAGTCTCTCATTTATTTGACCATTTAGTGTAAAACATCTGGGACTGCAGAGGAAACTATGTTACCATCAGCCACTTGACAAAAAAATGACAGGGCCAAACCTATGTCATCAGTAATCTTCATCCAAACCATAAAACAGGACTCTCCTATAAAAATTTCATCAGAGCGTTTGTTGTTAATTGATGCCTTTTACCTTGTCACACATCTCATTGTTGGGGCTTATGTATTCAGGCGTGTCTGTGAAGAAATGGAATAATGGCTGGACCTTAAAAGGGGCCCTAAATTCCATTACTTGGAAAAGATTTGCTGGCTTGCCCCTAGAGACTGGGCTCCTATTAAGGCAGAAAGTGAAAGATGAAGACACATCATGGCTCTTGTTCATTAAGCATAAGAACTTTAAATAAACTAAATAAATGTGTTTTATTTAATATCTTAGATTTTGACAGATAATGTTAGCCATCTCTTCTTTCTTAGTAAGAAGTTAGAAGATTGTGAGAGGAGACATGGTAAATGGGGGTGGAAAGTTTCTTCTTTCCTATAGGAAAGATAGATTGATTCTTAAAGAGAAGGTTAATGCTTCCTTCTCAGATCTCTCTCTCTAATTTATTAACATTTCTCTACCCTTACTCCCACTAAAGGAATTCAGACCATCATATTCCCACATTTGAATTATACCAGTAGAACTCTATAAGGCTCCCTGACTCCTTCTACAGTCTTCTTCAGTCAGTTTTTATATTACAATTCAAGTGATGTTCTTCTAAAAATACAAACCAAACCCTTCAGGATCTTGCTTAAAATCCTCCAATGCTTTCTCATTGCTCTAAGGATAAGGTCCCAAAATCCCTATTATGACCCATAGGAGTTTACAATATCTTGTTCTCCCTCTTCTCATTTGCCTCATGATACACCACTAATCTTATAATTTATTACAACCACACCAAACATCTACTTATTCAAGACTACTATGTTCCCTCTGGGAAGTTGCATTTACCATTCCACTTTCTGGAACAATCCTGCCTTCCTTCATCGACTGTCTACTAATTCTTCAGGTTTCAAATTTAAATGCCTTTTCTTCTGGAAAACCTTGGTTAACTGCTCTATGTAGAAATTATGACAAAAATGATCCTGGTGCAATCTCATACTTGAAAGCTTTTATTTCTTCTATCCTGACTACTGTCCTGTGAAGACCTAGAGGTGACTGACATAGGCAAGGAATAGAATATAGGGAGAAACTTGAATTCGTCTTTCCTAATATTATATAGTGGTAGGATGATGGATGATACCTGAGAGTACTGACTCGTAGAGATAAAGGTCATGAAGGTCCACTTCAGTTATATAAATGTAGGCCTCGGCCTAATGGGGTTTACAGGACCATGCCCAGGGTTCCACATGGAGGATTATGGCAAAAGTCCTGTAATAATAAACAGACATTTTTCTAGTCTTAAAAATTCTTCACTTTCCTAATCTAATCCATTCTCCCAACTACATTTAATTTATGCCTCCAAATTTTCTCTCTCCATTGACTTTTTCCCCTTGATCCACAAATATACTCATGTTATCATAAATAAATCATTTTCATCAATTTGTTACTGTTGAAAGCATTGTCTCTCCTATCTTTCTCCTTCCTCTTGTCACCACACCCTTTGATAGAATAAATTACACCAATTCCCTTCCTCACTCGACATTCACTCAGTTCTCAGCCAAGAATGATTTGACTCCACCCTTAGCTTGTGATTCACACTGACTCTCTGTGGTCAGGAAACTTCCTGTTCACAGAGAGAGTGGCACACGCCCTGCCACTATCTTACCTGATCTCACCACAGTATATAATGGGTTAATATTTTTCTCTTTGAAAAAAAATTTTTAAACTCCTAAGATCAGTACTATTTTGATTCTACTTTCTTTCAGGCTATTTCTCCTGGGAAAGTAATTTTCCATTACTTGAAAAAAAATTAATACTTTGGCTCTAATTTTTTTTAGCTGCCTCTTAAATAAGTTCTTAAATTACCTTCACAGTTATGTTTCAAGCCACAATTCAGTTAATTAAAAAAAAATACTGTATGATGAACACTGGGCTAGAATTAATGTGAAGATGAATTAGATATAGTCCCTGATTTTTGGAAACTCCCTTGGAGGTTCTGATTCAGTAGGTCTCCAGTGACACATGAGAATTGTCTTTTGAACAAGAGTCTTGGGTGATAGATTCAAGAAACACTGATCTGGGATAGTAGTTCTCGAACTTCAGTGTCCCTAAGCATCACTTGAGAAGCCTGTTAAAATAGAAGATTTCTGGGTTCCATCTTTCTATAGTCAGATATAGTAGAATTCAGGTAAGGTTCAGACATTGGAATTTTTAATAAGCCCCCCCACCCCAAATTATGGTTATATAAGGGATATGAAGACAACTCTGTAAGAAACATTGGTCTAATAAAACATCAGGTAGAAAAACAGATGGCAAAAATACCTAATAAGTGAGGCTAGACAAATATATTGTCTCCTATGGTCCTATTGGGTTCTCTGCCTTTTCCCTCCTAGAAGCTTAACAATGAACTCTTTCAGCCGGATTGAGTTAGTTTATGGGTACCCAAGGTCCTTAGCTGATACCAAGAGCATTAGTATGCAAGCTCATCTAGCTAAACTCAGGCATGAAAAGGTCTTATTCCCAGCCAGGAAGCTCCCACTGATATACAGTCAACTAGGGACTGCCTTACTCCTCCCATCTACCTTATAAATATGTACAGTGGTGAAAGCAGAGTCCATCTCCTGGAGCACACTCCAGGTGAGTCCAGCTGTGCCTGGGTCAACCACTCCTTCCTGTGGGATGGTGAAGGCTTGGAGGATAACGTATGTTCAGCTACTTTACCTGCCTATAAATTTCCTTAATAAGTGTATTGCTAGCAGTGTGTGTTCCTTGCCCCTGGTAAAGCCACTGCTGACCACAATGGACATACCACATTTTATAGACATATGGTGTTAAGGAATGGATGAAAGAATTTTAATAGGTCATCCTACTGGTAGAACATCCTTCTGGCGATAAGGGCAGATCAACAAGATGGCTGGTAACCAGGTGATCATATTGGCTGTCAGCCACAACAGCCTCAGAGTGACCAGGTCACTGGTCACACTGAAATGCCTCCTACCTGGGTAGTTGGGGTATTCATGAGCTGTCATATCTGTAGGTTCCCGAGTCCACTAAAGCCCAGAGGTAAAAGGATCACCTGGCTATTCCAAAAGAGTGGATTCACCTCAGGGTAAAAACAAACCAAAAAATGAGCAAGCAGACAACTATAGTAAGGCTACTAGCAGACAGTTTCAGCAAAGCCTGGGAAGATCCAGAAGAAGAGCTTGCACACAGGGTCAACACATACAGTCTAAGAAACTTATTCTATGGCAGCTACTCCTGTAGGTCTGGGAGGTAGATGGGAATACAGAGACCCAGAACAGACTTAAGAGAAATATAGGGACACACTCAGTAAGAAATCAGTTAGAGCTAGGGCTAGGTTCTCACCCCAGGCTCCATTTCCCACTATACATCTCAGGCTGCATTTTCTACTCCCCACCATGTGGAGAGGCCTTTTATAGGTCTTCAGTGTTGGAGCTTATAAAGCTGTAGCCAGTTATTTTATCTAGACTGCCTTGCTGTTCTTTTGTTAGACTGCATAATTGATTTAGACTTTCTGAGTTCCTTAAATCCAGCACTAGTGAGAGGACAGGTTTGTTGGATGAGATCACTTGACCCCTGCTGCTGGGCTTTATTACATTTGGCCAGGGGCATTGCTGAGAAATGACTGTAATTCTAAAACTTGCCACAGTCATGCAGTTGAAGCAGTACCGCTTTCCAAGAGTAGGAAAATCAATCAGTCTCCATATAGAAGACTTGATGCAGGAAGGGATGTTATACAACACTGTCTCTCAGTTCAACAACCTGGTCTGACTACTTTTTTAAAAAGTCACTAATACTTAGTACTTCCTGTGGTTTGTCAGGTCTATACAGAGAAGTGTCTGCTGTATAGACCAACAGTGACTTTTATCATAATGGTGACTTAACAAATCACATCCGTTACTGGTACCTGGTATGCATCCTTGGACCAGCTTTTTTCCATGTTCTTCCACAGAGAAGAGTCAACTAAGTTTGCCTTCTTTTAGCAAGGCACACTGAGTGTACAATAACTGTCCAGAACTTTGCAGCTAGTGACATATCATCAGTGAATTGAGGAAACAATAGCATAATGTAAATTGCTTGTTAAAGTCCAACATTCCATTATATTGCTTTTTTAAAATTAATTCTTGGGACTACCCTGGTGGTCCAGTGGGTAAGACTGCACGCTCCCAATGCAGGGGGCCTGAGTTTGATCCCTGGTCGTGGAACTAGATCCCACATGCATGTCGCAACTAAACATGTTGCAACGAAGATCCCGTGTGCCACAACTAAGACCTGGTGCAGCCAAAATAAATAAATAAATATTAAAATATATATATATAAATAAAATTAATTCTTAGTTTTAAAAATTTACATATACACAAAAAGAAAGTATATTAAACCACCATATGCACATCTTATAATATCAACATATACATTCTTAATATCAACTTTTACCAACACTCTGACATTCCTGTTTCATTTATACTGCCATGTTTTTTTTCCCTGACAGTATTTTAAGCAAATTTCAGATGAATATTCATAATATTTTAAGATTGGCCCCACCAAGGAAACTGCTTGCATTTGCATGCTATTCAAGCACAGTCAACTAAAAATGGATGGACCTTTTATAAGGACAAAATTCCAAGGTCCTCTTGAGACTATATGGGCATCAGCCCCAAATGATATTCCCCAGTTTATTAAAAGCAAACTACTGGCCATGCAGCCACCACCTAAAACAAAAGTGATGCAACACCTGATTGGCCTCCTTAGAGATCAGAGACAGCATATCCCAGGCTTGGGAGTTTTATTATAGCCAAGTCACCATAAAAGTGGCCAAGATCAAATGGGATCCCTGAAGCAAGAGATCTTGGAAGTATTCCAGGTATCAGTAACACAAGCCATACCATGTCCTTTACTTTCACTATCCCTTTCAGAGTGTATGTTATCATTGTTGTCTGTGAACAGTCTTAACGATGTTTGGTGTGCTTGCCTGTGAGACAGCCAATACTCACTGGCCCTTATTTTTTGAATTGGAAGATTTCCTCCCACTGCTGAACAGTACTCACCTTCTGGACTCTAACTGCCAACCTATCCTGAAGTCATATAGTCTCCCTGATGGAAACTTCCTGACTTCCTGACTTGACATATCCATCTTTCAGTGGGTGGTCTCCGAACCTAAGTCTGTAAATTGAAAGAGCTCCCCCAAAACTCCATACAAAAATAAGTGTCTATTAAGAGCAAAGCCTGGTCCTACTTCTGTCTTATATTTGCCATTCTTATAATAATGTAAAGACTAGTGTGTTTTCACAGCTATAGGGATGAATTCATACCTGAATGTGTCTGTGGTTATAGATGAGCAAAATCCTGGACTTGATATACAAAGTTCTCCAGAGTTGGATTCTAACCTCTCTTTTCAAGCTTGTCCCTTGAGCTTCCTATACCTGCTATGTCTCAAAGCTCCAGTGAAATGTTTGCTTTTGGTCACACTAATTCCTCTACATGGAATACCTCCCTCACTCCATTTCTACATATCCAAATTTTACTCATTCTTCCAGGCCCGGGTCAAATATTACCACATTCTCTGACCTCTTATAGAACTTTATTTATAGTTCTTCACTGTATTATAGTCATTTATATTCATGACAAATTTTCAACAGTCTTTTTATTTTTTTGAGATATAATTGACATATAATATTTTATTAGTTTCAGGTGTACAACATAATGATTCAATATTTGTATATATTATGGAAAGATCACCACAATAAGTCTAGTTAACACCCAATCTTATATTGGGAGCTTAATTATATGAGGTTGGACTCTGGGGAAAGAAACATCAATAAGAAAATTCCTGCCCCCATGGGGACCATGTTTAACAGGGTGGCTGGACAATTAACAATTGCTGTTGTAGGACATGGCAAGGCTTCTAATAGAAATATGTCAGGGGTACAGTGGGAGGGCAAAAGAGGGGGTGGCTCCCACTGTTGGCCTTATTATTAAAGGCCCCAGAAAGAACTGATGCCTGAACGCAGACTGGAAGGATGTATAGGAGTTCCAGCACAGCTAAGAGAGAGGAAGATGTGCCAATCTGTTACCGAATGCAAGTTCATGTGCCAGGTGCACAGTGAGGCCAAACAAGCTAAAAAGTCAGAGCTTGGAGCAGAGAAAGTTTTATTGCAGGGGTGAGCAAGGAGAATGGGTGGCTAGTGCTCAAAATACCCCGAAATCCCTGAAGAGCTTCAGCAAAGCATTTTTAAAAGCCAGGTGAGGGAGTGGGGGCCACAGGGTATGTAATCAGTTTGTACACAATTCTCTGATTGGTTGATGTTGAGGTAATAGAGCAGTGAACATTATCATTCCTTAGGTGCTCATAGGTCTGGGGGCTCATGATCATCACGGAGTTAATTTCTTCTATTTGGTGGTGGTTTTAGCAACTGTAAAACAACTCAAGAAGTGTGCATCAAGTACTGTTATCTAGGTACTTCAGAGAGGAGCTACAGCAGAGGATATGGGGGAGGGATCTGTCCTGGGAAGGCCCTGTAGGGTCCTGCTTGGTTACAAATTCAAGTGTACTACAATTCTCCTCTCTGTTACTAAATTGTGAGCTCCTGAAGGCAGGGGTGGTTCCAACCCTTAAGGTCTCAGAGCACTTTTATGCCTAGCATAAAAGACCGGTTTACTAAATAAGTATCATCTGAAGGAGACTTTTAGGGTGAGTGTGGTCAAACAGCACATGGAATTGGGCAACAAATGATAAGAGGGTACCAATGAATACTTTACACTATTACTTAGACGGGTCCTGCCACTACGAAAACGAGAGCAGAAAGGAGGTTACTGCTGTTCAAGTTCGGGTTAGAAACCTAGGAATACAGCACAGCACTTGTCTTTACAGAATCTGAAGACTCACACTGTTTCTACCATCATTCAGAGCCCTATCCTTTTATGCAAAGTGGATACTACTGATCTGTGACCTAGTTTGCGCAGGACAATAACAATGTTTCTGAGACTCCCACTGCTCTGCATTTTCTCTGTTTAGTCAAAAGGTACACATTTACAAGGCCATCAGCTAGGGTCAAGAGTGCAAGCTAGGGTATAGGGAGAACTTTCACCTCATTAGCATCAAGTTCTCACCAGCTAAACTAATCTTCTCAGAAGAAAACTATCTGAATAGGTTATAAAAAATCATGATTTAAAAAAAAAAAACACAGAGGTAGTAGAACACAGAAATTTGGAGTTAGAATACTTGGGTTCATGATTTAGCCCTATATTTTCATTTTGTACTGGTCAATTTCATCCCTTCTTTCACATCCAAGTTTCCAGGAAGTGGTCTATGCTAGTGGTCTTCGTTTTCTCACCTGTGGCCCACACAAATCAATCTTGATACACAATTCCATCTGTGCCGTCTTACTAAATGTGCTTTCCCTAGCATCACTGTTGTACCCTTTATCAAGAGTGACTTAACTTCACCATAGTACTTGGTGCCTTTGACCTTTCCAACCTACTCAAAACTGTCTGGGTTTTTTGTTTTCCAGTTTTTTCCACAAAATCCCTCTCTCTCTCTCTCTCCTCCTCTCTCTCAGGTTTCTTTCCATATTTTTCTTTCCCAGAGATTTCTCTTCAAATATTTTCTGTTTTTACTTTTAATACTCTGATGAATTTAATCCTCTTTCCTCATTATGTAAACACTGACGGAACTAAAATATAATTTTAGTCCGGGCTTCTGGCCTCTAGATTTCTATATCCAACTCTACTTGAATGTCCCTTTTGAACATTCAAATTTAGTCTGTCCAAAATTGAACTCTATCAACATTTTATATCTTTAGTATCCACCTAGTGGCTCAAGTCTGAAAACTTGGCGTTGTCCTACGTTCTGAATTTGCCTTCATATCCTTTGTGCCCTTTTTCTTCTCAGCATCTCCACTGCCCTCAGTGGAGACCCTGGACTGCTTCAGTCTCCAATTTTACCTCTCCTTAAACTCTTTTCCCAACTGTTGCCAGTGTGTAAGTGTGTGTATTTTTTAAAAAACAAATCTAAGAATGTTATATACCTACTAAAATACCTTCATGACTTCCCATTGCTTCAGGCTGCCTTCCAATCTCCTCAGCTTTACATGAAAATTTTCTGTCATCTGGCTGCTCACATCTATAATCTCATTAGTTGCCACTCCCCTCTTGTACCCTATGCTCCAGCCATCCTGCACCACTTGTGGATTCCATGGTTCCATGATTGTGCAGAAGTCTGTTCGTTATTCTGTACTGATGCTGCTGCCTTGATTACCCAGTGCAGTCATTGACCTATCTAACTTCATCGGCCCTTAAAATTTTAATTATCTACCTTTTAATAGTCCCTCCTAACACACATACCCAGAGCTAAACTGGATGAGCGGCCTTGTTTTGTTTTCATGTAATTTCATAGCATTCTGGATTTACTTTCTTGCAATCAACAATACTGTATTTTAATTACTTGTTGTCTATCTCCTCAATATTCTGTTTCTCCCTAATATTGGCACTCTGTGTTAGATTTCTTTCTTCTCTACCACCCAGCACCGTATATGGCACAAAATAGCTATTCACAGCCCTCACAGCAAATGAATCTATGGTTAATAACCAGATATACCCTTTGTTAACATGTGACAGAATAACTAACTATTGCAGGTTCTCCATTTATTAAGTAAGAATTATAGCAATATCTACCTCACAGGATGGTGAAGGTTAGATGAAATGTTGCAGTAGAACAGATTTTGATGCTATAAAGCAATTAAAAAATTTTTTCAAATCAGAGCTCAATCCTTGGTTATAGTCCTTAGTCAATAAAAATGTGTTTACATTTCTCAAATATGTTTGGATTTCATAAAATTTTCATGCCCTAGAAGAAGATAGACCCAGTAATCACTTTCATAGTCTGAAAACATGAGTAAAAACAGAAGGCACGTAGCTGGAGCCATTACATTTGAGAATAGAAATGCAAACAAAAGCAAGCATGATACATTAATCTGCTGATATTAATGCCCAAATATGGGCATTTTATATATATACATATGCACACATATATATACATGCACATACATATACACACGTACATACACACACACACATATATATATATATATATAATTTAGATGTCTTCCTCTTACAAATAAGTTGTGAAAATAACAGCATAAAAGAACAGCTTTATATAACTTTTTTCTTTACATTCATCTTTTTTTTCTCCAGACAACACAGCTCTTAAAGTGGAAAATAAGACGAATACACTGCATTTGAAGGCTTTCTTTGCAGGATGACTCAGTCTTCTGGCTATTGTTCATTCTATTTATTTTGCTTATAGAGCCACTAGGAGGTTAATTTAAAGTTTTCAAGAAGTCAGTGTATTCACCTCTCAATTTACTTCTTAAATAAAAAACAAAAGAGTTAAATGGTCATCCTCCAAGTGCTGTTACATTCAGAAAATGACCAAGCAAAACACACTGTCACCTTTAGCACCACATTGTTGTGGAGCTGGTATTTTCAAGGTAAAATCTACTTTCATTAATGATTATAGCAGGTTCCTGTATTTCTGTAGTCAGAATCAGAGTTGAAGCTGGGAACATTAGATTCTTCTTTACCTCCTGTGTCACAGGGTATTTGGTCAGGCCTGTCAGACAGCAGTTTAGTCTCATTTCTAAGGGTCAGACAACTCTGAGGTCCCTGCAGTGTTCTGGAAAAAATTGTCTTTGACCAACTATGTTTTTTTTTAAATTCTGGAGAAATAGAAAATAAATTTTACAGTAATAAATTGAATGGCAGTTCAAGAGCTTGGCAAGTTAGATTTTATGAAAAGTTTATGAGGGTGTAGGGGAGAAAAAAGTTTTTCTTCACACTCTTAAGTTCTGTGTCTGGGATCTACAAATTAAACTGACAAAAGACAGATTAACAGGAGAAACAGTTTATTATTATGCATATGGAGTTCTTCATAGAAAAATAGTGAAGATCCAAAGAAGTGGTTAGACCCAAAGAGTAATAAACTTGTGGAGAGGTGACAAGACAAAGGAAAAGGAGTTTGGGCTTTTAGCAGCAATAAATTATGGGAAGGTAACTCTATGGAAGGAAACAAATGAAAGATAAGTGTTGTTTAGTAAGGTTCTGTTTATGCAGACTCCTGTGGGTGCTATCTCTTGTGGTAAGATTCACTCTCTCCTTCCTGGTACTGGGGAGGGAGACACCTTCTCAAAAGGAAGTGACAACTTGGCCAGTTCTTGGTATTTTTTTCCATATTTGGTATATATATTCTTTTTTTTCAATTTTTTTTTCACTATTGAAGTATAGTTGATTTACAATGTTATGTTAGTTTCAGGCGTACAGCAAAGTGATTCGGATATACACATATATATCGTTTTTCAGATCCTTTTCCATTATAGGTTATTATAAGATATTGAATATAGTTCCCTGTGCTATACAGAAGGTCATTGTTTATCTATTTTATGTATAATGGTATTTATATTCTTTAAATAAATTGCAGAAAGAGTTTAACTCCTATATGATTCCCTTCTCCATCCTATTTCCATCTCTCTATTCCAAGACATATTCTCATCCATATTTTCTCTTTTTCATTACAGAACTAATTTATTCTTTGGCTGCATGTTTATATTGATAAACAATTTATAGTTAGTTTGTATTTATATTAATATATTTTAAATAAGTCAAGAAAATAGAGAACTTTAACATTATTACTTCTTCATTAAAAATATGCATTTAATTGGAGGACACCATCCCCTCCTCAGGAGGCAGACATAGACTAGTGATGGAGATTTGGACTTGGAATCCAAAGGCTTAGTTTTAGGTTGTAGCTAAAGCTGTGTGTTTTGGACAAGTTCCATTAACTCTCTGAATTGCAGAATTACAGAAAAAAAAGAGAAAATATGTACTTTTTTGAGTTTGGTGAAGATTATATAAAATATGGTATACAGAAGTATTTGGGAAGCTATAAAATGTTTTTAATATAAAATATTATTATGTTATTTCTTCTCATCTCCTGATTCTTAAATACAACTATCATTCTCTCAGTGTATCAAGAGGATAAATAGTTCTTAACTGTTCTGTAAAATTGCCTGAGCTCATAAAATATTTGCTTAAAGACTTTCTAGGCCAATGGGAACCCTACCTATTTTGGGCTGGTAAATAGTCATAGAGAAGTACAATGAGTTATATATATACAATTAAATGTTAAACCATTAAGCTCAGTGTTACAGTATTATGGAGAATGAAAGGGGCCTTAGAAATTATCTGATTCAGTAGTCTAATTTAACACCTAAGAATAAAATACAGTCAGAGCCAACTTGTTTTAGTCACACATGGAGACTTTTAAGCAGAAAATAAACATTGATTGAATTGTGATGATACCCCTTCCATTTAAAGTAATATGTTTTTTAAAATTTGTGTTTCCAGTGTTAAAAAGAGAGCTAAGACTTTCTTTATTGAAAATGATTAATGTTGAAACTGGCACTGTTGGAGCAAAGTCCTGATGGGAGATTTTCTCCTCTCCTGAAGATGAGCCAGGCACTTATTCACACAGTTATAATGTAAATATGTACTTTTCTGTCAACTGTGTGTCTCTTTTTCATTGTCATAAACTGCTATTGCATGTACATCAGTGGCAGAGTTTCTAGTGATGATGCTGTTGTTTTTCCTCGTCTCAGATCAGGGCCCAGACTATTTGCTCATTCTGGAGGAGTGAAGATACTGACAGATCAGATGCTGCCAGCAGCTGTCTGTCAGCCTGGAGACAGAGGGGGTGCTCAGTGACAGGGCTGGGGCTCAAGCAGCTGTTTCAGCTGCTATTCACTCTGGAGTTCAGGGCATGTGTCTCACACTACCTGTCTTTCAAAGAAGTTAGCTTCCTATGTGGAAAGATATGTAAATCCCAAAGAATCCAAGGGTGAAAGAGAGCAGTGCACATTATAATTATGCTTTATTCTTCAATCTGTGCCCAAATATGAGGCTCACTCTTATTTATTCTGCCCTTTTCCCTGGGCACGTCCAAATTGCTTGAGTTTCAGCTACGTACACTTATGCCAGACAGAACCATCACACATCTGCTGTAAAACCACTCACAGTGTATCAGTATATCTTGCAGCACTGAAGTTGGTGTGTTTTAGGGGAAAGAACACCAGACCAGAATCTAAATGGTCTGGGTTACAGTCCTGGCTCTGTGATGGATTGGCTGTGTGACCCGGGGAAACACTTTATGTCTAGACCTCAGTTTTTCCGACTGCCAAATCAGGTGGTTGTTTAGGTAATTGCTGAAGTTCCTTTTAGCTCTGATTCTATGATTTCTAAACAGATGATTATAATAACAGCTACAGTGTATTGAACACACACTTCTGGCTGGACACTGGTCCAAATCATTTACATGGATTAAATTATTTACTCCTCAAAACAGCCCTTTGGTGAAGTAGGTGCTGCCATTGATTTGTAAAGGAGGGAAGCAATGCTAAATTTCTTCAAGTTCCTGTTAGTAAGGACAGAACTGATATTCAAACCTATTTATATCTGTTATCGGAGTTAGAGGATGAAGGTGCCTTGAAGAGAATTCTAATGGCCCTGTAGACCTGGACCTCAAAAAACCCAAGTTGTCCTAGAATTAACTCCTTGTGTCTGGAATTTCCATAGTATTTCTGAAATTTCTACTATTAGGTTCCCTCTCCCACAACAACATAGTGTTGAGTTTGGACTCCTTGGAGTTTTAGAGCACTTTTATGATTTCCTTAGAAGTTTTGTATTAAAAAAAAAAAAATTGCTTCCCTCCCACTCTCTGTCCTGTGAACATCTCAGTTTGGAATACTATTTATAAACTAACAAAGAAAGTAGAAATTAAAATTAATCTTATTGTTACATATACTTGCATATTTTTAATCTGTGATATAAGGTTAATCCCTGTTGATGTTTTAATTATTGAAAGCGTAAAATGCATGAGATACTAGAATGAATATTTCAAAATAATAATTGTCAGCTTTTTTGAGGAATAATTGACCAATAAATATTATTTATTCCTTATGTTTTTGCTTTCTGCTAAGAAGAAAAAGAGGACAAAGTTTTTGGAAAGAAACGACAGGGTTTAGAAGCAGATTTACTTCAACTCACCGTTGGTTTTTCCATTTGCAAAAATGCTAAATGATATCTCCCTCACCAGCACAAAGATACAACAATATACAGAGACATTAAGTACCCTAAAGCTATACCTCTCTCCTTGATTGTATTAATAGCCTTCTCATGAGACTCCATATCACCAGTATCTCTTCTTCTATTTTATTTATTTATTGATATCAAAATGATCACTGTGATTACATTACTATTTTTTCAGCTTAAAACATTCAATTATTCCTCTTTTCCAAGAGGAGCAAACTCAAGTTCTTCCATTTGGCACACAAGACTTGTCCCAATTGAACTGGAGTGTCTCTTTCCTGTCTTGCGTGTCCTCATGTGAGAACCTGGCTCTCCCCTTCTTTCCTGCATCGCTACGTGCCCTAGGTAGTCAAATGAACTTTCAATGTGGCCACCTCAAGCTAGAGTCTATGATCTCTCTGTTTTCGCATAATGTGTTCTAACTGCCTGGAATTCTCCTCTTTTCTTTCCAACTGACAGGCTCTCATCTTTCAAGGTCTTACTGAATTATCACCTCCCCTAAGAGCCTTCCCAAGCACTGCCTTTCCCCAGCTAGTCCTTTTTTACTTCCCACTCTTAAGGCACATAGTGTTGACTCACCTACTATACTGAATCCCAGTTGTTAGTTTACTCCATCAGATTATGGAAGCAAGAGCTAGATCTTCTTGTTCACACATTGTCTCTTGTTCTCTGATGGAGTGGTGATAAATTGCAACAAACAAACCATCAATATATGAATGTTCATTTTTTCCTGACTCTCCAGACACTACAGTAAAGATCTTTCCAGAGTTTAGATAGCTTTCATTCAAAATAGCAGTATGTTTTTAAAAAAAGGGAACCTGTAAAATATGAAGAATAAATGAGTTTTTCAGAGCATATATCTTGGAAAGCACTTATATGCAATGAATGTATCACGTGAATGCAGTTGAAGAACATAGTACATATTTGTCATGACTTCATATTAATAAAAACAACTGAAGTTACATAAGAATAGAAAAATATTACATAAAACTCCAAGTTTATAGTGACTTAAACATGACACATACATTTTCCTCATAACCCTCACACTGAAAACCAGAATTTTCAGTGCACTTTTTAATATTTATTTATTTATTTATTTATGGCTGTGTTGGGTCTTCGTTTCTGTGCGAGGGCTTTCTCTAGTTGTGGCAAGCGGGGGCCACTCTTCATCGCGGTGCGCGGGCCTCTCACTATCGCGGGCTCTCTCGTTGCGGAGCACAGGCTCCAGATGCGCAGGCTCAGTAATTGTGGCTCACGGGCCCAGTTGCTCCGCGGCATGTGGGATCCTCCCAGACCAGGGCTCGAACCCGTGTCCCCTGCATTGGCAGGCGGATTCTCAACCACTGCGCCACCAGGGAAGCCCAGTGCACTTTTTTAAAATGCCAAAAATGTGTCATTATAATTTGGTAGAATGTAATTGACCAGAAGCCCATGTTGAGTTTCAACTAGGCATGTGAATTTTTGCACCACTGGAAAACCTGAAGGTAAAAATGATACAGCAGCTCTTCTGAAGTAATTTCTTACTGTCTTCTGCTTGCTCTTGTTATACCTAACTATGGCTAAAAGCCTATACATATTGAGCATTTCCTACGCTATAGCAAGTGATCTTTATTCCATAAAAGTTATGATATTTTCCTAACACAATCTAGACTCTAACAGAATAATTTTCCATCTTCAGTCACAATGATTTGCCTTGCGCATGTTGCACAGACTGGACTGTTGCAACATCACCAACTAGTCATTTGCAGCCTGGCATGTGCCACCATCACCAAGAGCTTAGTATCATGGCAAATTGTTCTTCAGCATTTTTCATGGAGTGCTTTTAAAAGAACATGATCATTTAAAAAATTTTAGAACAGTTCTACATTTTGGACACCTTTGTTTAGCTTTCTGTATAAACAAGCTTTATCTATACATTGTATTGCCTGGCGCCATTGTTTTTTTCTATCATTAATGCTCATCATATTAGCAGGAATTAGAAATAGGATAGATGTTAATATCCCTGTTTGGAAATTGGAGAAAATAATTCTGATAGAAGACACTGGATGACCTGTGATCCCTGAAGGCACCTTTGTGTAATATAACTAGAACCAAATGCCTGACTCCTAAATCCCTAGTGCTATTGTCTAAACTTAGTGACTCTGATTCTTCTATATAACTTCATTAGCCCTAGACCTTTCTCCCTTCTCAGCCAAGCATGGGTGTCCATCACAAAATATTTATTTATATTCTATAGGTCTTTACATTTCTCCCCTCATGTCTTTCCTCATTGCTTTTGGTTCTTTTCTGGCCCTGCCTCAATATCTATCACCTCGTAATACTTTAAGTATCTTCTTACCAGGCTCTCTGCTTCCAAACTACTAACCCTCCTGTACAACACTCCATTTTCCTGCCTGGGTAATCTTTCTATATCATAAATCTGACTGTGATGCTTTACTTACCAGGCAATTTCCTATCACCCCAAGAGGCCGTACTCTTTAGAAGAGAACAATGAATCATCTTGATTAGCCCTGTTTACCTCTCCAGCTTCCGGTCTAACTATTCCCTACCCCTTGCAAACCTCAATCCAGCAGTGCTGCCCCCTTTTAGTTATCTTAATGAATGTATGAGCGTGTTTTAAAGGCTGTTCACTGGCGTATTTTGGTCTCTGAAATAACTTCTTCACTGTCTCCCTGATTCATTCTTAAAGGGCTGACTTATGAATATTAAATTTTTGTTTTATGTCTCCACCTCCACACATTCCTGCCACAGAAATGGTGTTACTTTAAGCATACCTCTGTTCATATATTTATACCACACAATAATTCTTGTGTGACTGTAAGAATCACTGAGGTCAAGAAATTTTTCCTGTGAATATAAAGGAGGAAATTGCACTTTGATATGTTTAACAAATGAATCCAGTCTTGCATAGACAATTTTTACATTGGATAGAAAATCATGTTTTTAAGTTTGTGTTTTATTTCTAAGTTATTAAAGTATCTAAATAAGGTTTATTCAGTTAGCTTAAATTCAACAACAAAATCACATAGAATATCCAATTTAGAAAGTATTCTCTCCATCATACAAGTTTCTTTTCAAAATTAGCTATTCGGAAAATAAAATAAAAATCAGTTATTCGGGTGACTATATTTAAAATGTCTTCTTTACTTTGAAGAGGTGGATTGTATGATTAGTTTTCTAATATCTGCCAGGTAGCACACTACCAGCAGTAAATATTGTTGTCTCTACAGTTGCTGACAGAGATGTTCACAGATACACTGAAATAGAAGTGTCAGTTCAGACCTTTTCTTGTTTATTTATTCTAGTTGTATTGCCTTATGGTCAAACCACAGTTTCCTTAAAGGAACTTTCTTAGGGCTCTTTGCATTTTACAAGGGCTAATTAAGGTACATTAGATGGTATGATGCATAAATCCCACTTAATCAGACATTCACAAACTTTAAATGTCTCAATCCACTGCTAGTGAATAAATATGGATACTGCCTCAATCTTTCCTCATTGTTGCATCCCAGCTTCCATGAAGACACTTCACTTTCTGTAGTGACAATGCAACTATTTGGCCCACGTTCCTAGTGATGACACCAGTCTCTCTCTGTCTCTGTTTCTTTCTGACTCTCTCTCTGTCTGCCTCTCTCCCTCTCTGTACACACACACACAAACACACATCCATATGTGTATATACACACAAACATATATGTACATGGACACCTTAATAGGTCCTATCACGTATGCCTGACCACTTACCTGGAAGTTAGAGCAGGTAACATAGAGCCTAGGGAGGAGGAAGAAAGGATGTTGATGCTTAGAGCTTAATGGAAACTTCAGACTTAAGAAAGATAGGTAAAGGGGATCTTCAGCGCTTTTTAAGGGTAGGATATAAAGAAATGCTCAGAGAGGAAGCCCTATATAGAAATTAAGAGAGTCAAAAATGAACTGGGGGAGAACTCTAATAAATGGTTCATTTTTGATCAAAGCAAAATCAGTTTTTTACTTGATCGTCCTCTTTTACTAACCTCTTTAAGACGTAGTGTACATACTTGAAGAGCCCCAAGAGAGCATGATGGAATTGCTCATATATGAGAGTTGAAGGAATGGGAGGCGGTCATTAAACAGCACACACATGATTTTTAAGGGCAAACATGCATGAAATTATAAAAACACTGCTTTGAACAAGAACGTTGATCACATCTAACATGTATCGGGGTATCGTTTTTGGCTCTTCTGTTGATGGCCTTTTTTTCCCCTTGAGTATATCAGTTTAGTAATACTCATGCTGACGCATTCCTGATAGACAGATGGAAGAACCACAGAGGAGCTGGGGTTATTTGCTGCTTCTTTGTCTGTGTCTTTGTGTCTCTGGCCAAGTTGGGACACTGTGATTAATATGAGATACAGATGTCAGCTGTGCAATCAGTGTCTGGCTGGCTGACAGGGTGACTTGGCTGTGCAGGTGACAGTTTTCATTTGCTTGGGCTTGTGTAAGTACCTCCCTCCTCCCCAGGAAGGAGAGGGTCTCTCTGTGGCAATTCAAGGATGACATTCATTCCCCAGACTCTAAGGATGTAGAGACCAGAGATCAAGCTACTGCTTATGGGATTTTTTGTAGTTTCCAGCAACTAAAGTGGAGGTTTAATGAAGACTTGTTAAGTCAATATAGACACATATGAACCTTCTACTTTCACTCCAAATAACTAATTTCCAAATGAGAGGAATAATTCATGTGATTTATTTAAAATGGAAACATATTTGGTTTCTAGTCATGTACCTGCCACTTATAAGCTGTGAGACTTTATGGCAAGTTAAATATAGCATTCTGAACCTCACATCCAAATAGGAATGACAGTACCTACCTGAGACACTGTTGAGATTACTAAAATGAGATTATGCACAAAAATTCATAGGGCTCACAGTGGGTACTTAATAAATGTCAATTATCCTGTCTCTTTTCTCTACTCCTTTCTTAGATTGTGTAAAAAATCCCACAGATATGTGTTCAAATAAAAAATAATAATAACAACAACAATAATAAGATCGTTTATTATGAGCCCATACTGAGCTAGTGCTTTGTATGTATTATATTTAATTTCCCCAATACACTATGAGGTAGAAAATATTATTATTATCCCCATATTATAGGTAAGGAAAATTAAACATAAAGTGGTAGATTAAAATCAAACTTTAACTGTTTGCTCTTTATAGCTCTAAAGCAGATGCCGGTTATGCTGCCCTATGTTAAGGCCATATTTTTTTTTTTTTTTTAAATGGGATTTATTTATTTATTTATTTATGGCTGTGTTGGGTCTTCGTTTCTGTGCGAGGGCTTTCTCTAGTTGCGGCAAGCGGGGGCCACTCTTCATCGCGGTGCGCGGGCCTCTCACTATCGCGGCCTCTCTTGTTGTGGAGCACAGGCTCCAGACGCGCAGGCTCAGTAACTGTGGCTCACGGGCCTAGTTGCTCCGCGGCATGTGGGATCTTCCCAGACCAGGGCTCGAACCCGTGTCCCCTGCAACGGCAGGCAGATTCTCAACCACTGCGCCACCGGGGAAGCCCAAGGCCATATTTTTAGTGTTAAATAACAAATTAAAAACTGTTTATAATTTACCTGTTACTCTCAAACACCTGAGCATGAATGAAAGTGCAAAGACCCCCATGAAAATAAACACAAGTACACATAGCTGTTGAGTAACCCTACAGTTACAAACTATAAGCATCAAGCATCAATATTATTTCTGTTTTCAATAGAAAACCTGAGAGCTTCTTAAAGGTGGGACTCGGTCACTGATTTGCCAGACAGTAATCCAGCTTGTTCACAGACATAAAATACTTCGCTTTTAGCTCTGTCATCTAATCCGGTAGAAAACTGGATGATTGCCCATAAAACTAGGCCCTGGTGCTACACTCACTTAACTATACTACATGGTCATCTCAAAAGAGCTTTTAGTTTCAGGTAAGTCTAAAAAATTGGAGGCTGGCTAAAAAACAATTAAAATAATCTTCTGCAGTCCTTAGCTACCTCAGTTGTATTTATTCCTTCCTGCTGACCTCTCTCACTAAACAGCAGGATTCTTCTCCTCCAGAGTCAACCACTCCCACTGTTCGTCCTTCTAAGACTTCTATCAGTTTGCTGCATATCCTTGTCCTTGAGTTGCCACCCCCTTTCAGGTAACTGCATAGCAAATCTGTGCTAAAACAAATTTAATTCCAGTCCTTGTTCTATCACTGACTGTCTCCGCTTTTTCTCTTTGTCTCTGTTCTCAGTGTCTTCAGATATAGTTTAAAGGTCTTTAACGAAATGATTCCTAAGACTAAGTCTAATGTATTTTATTATTCAAGCCCTAACCCTTCTACACAGCTTCCTCCAAGTCGTCTGACAGCTCCCTCTTCAATCATCTGACACCATCTCTGTCATTTCTTTGCCCCCATCTCAGTTAACAACGCCCACTTTTCTTGCTAATAAAGACTATTGCCTTTCCTTCTCTGTAAAAGTTTCCTTTTTTTTTTTTTTATCTCTGTGACATTCTATTCTTGGTTTCTCCACATAACTCTAATTTGTCTATGGTGTTTACTTTAAGCTCCTATGATATTCTGAAAATTCTAGAGACTAAATGTTCAGGTATTGGCTATGAGGTGATACAAGAAAGCTCAGTGGTCAAAAGAATTTTGACTCATCCTGCCTAACCATGGTTTTGCCTAAAATCCCGTGAGCAGAGAGCTCATCAGTAATGATAATACCTGTAAGGGCATGGTGCTTTAACAATTCCTACACACCTTATCATTAGATCATTAGTACAATATATGTGGCAATTTATAATACGAAGGAGTAGTTTAGGATATGCTGAAGTTCAGGAAGCAGAAATGAAAGCACCATTATCAAAAGATATCTTTGGAGATTTTATAATCTGCATAGCATTCAATATATAGGTATACTTTTTTTCTTTTAGTTATGACTGTATAGTGTAATGAGAAAACCACAATACTAGTTATCAAAAAATCAGGCTCCATCCAGCCTCTGCTTGTCTTGTTCTAACCATGTGACTTAAGGCAATTTAATACAATAAATTCTATAAGTGTTTTTAATGCTGATCATGTACAAGAAACATGCTAGGTACTGCCAAAGATATGAAGAGAAGCTAACAAAAATCTTTTCCCTCAGAGCTTTTACATTAAATTGGAAGGAAGGAAAGAAGTCCCATTCCCTTCCTGTGATGGTTAGAATGTATTATTTCAAAGATACCTTCTAGCATCTTCAATCTATTCTTTGATCTAAGAAATGAAACGTAGAGAAAAATGTTCTCTTTTTTGCTTTTTTATTTATTTTTTATCATTTTTTGAAATGTTTTTTTTTTCCTTCTGTGTATTTTTGTCTGTGGTTTTCTTGCTATATTATCGGAGAACTCAAGGATTCTGTAAGAGCCAGATAATTTTATACTGGAAATATGCCCTGAGAGCCCTCCTAATCCTACCCAACTATCTTTCTTCTGTGTTATTATTGATTACAGGGAGGTTTCATGTGAAGAAATGTGTGGTGTGCCTAACACCCTTCCTTGTGCCTAGGAAAAGCTTGTGTATCTAGTCACCAATCCTATCCTTATTTGTAGAAGCAGGACATGAGCCATGGTGCTCAGGGTAGGTGGGAGCCCAGACTGTGCTTCACATCTAATTCTGGAGACAAGGACTTAATTAAGCAAGCATTCCACACACTGGGGCTGAAATCAACAGAGCTGAAGATTTTGAAAACATAGTTAAAAGTAGCAGCTAATCCCTCCCTTCTCAGTTATTTCCTGACACCCTATTTTAAAAATATTGGAACTTTGAAACAGTGTTAATTCTGAAAGTGCCACTTGACTTCCAAAATTATGTACTTGCTCTCTTCTTAAATTATACGACTTAGAAGAAATATGTGTTAAACAGACACACTGGGGATTGTGGCGGCAGGAGTGTGGTTGTAGAGAAAAACCGCCTCGCCTCCAAGCCAGGAAGTTGGCCGTCAGTCCTCCTGAGAAAATAAATGAGACAACATTCTTCTCACCTTCATCTCCAGCCTCTGGGACTGTACTTGGTGGGAAGTGAGATTTGCCAGAACACAGACACCTCCACAGATTGTTCCGTGACTTTTCCTGCCTGGTGAAGATCTGCATCCCTCCCAGCACAGTTACACCCTTGGAAGGAAGGTTCACAAAGGCAGCCATCTGTCGGGGAGACAGATGCCCTGTGTTTACTCTGAAACTGCCTCCTTCCAGACTTGCCCTTGAGATGTTTCCCAGTCTGGAATGTACTGCAGTTTGCTGCTGTGTGGGTGCGCTCAGACTGCATTTCACATGAACTCGTATGTCAAGGCCCGTCATGATAAATGCCTGTGATTTTATGGTCATCTTGACAGGATTTGAATGCTGGTCCTGCACTTGCTATCAAGATGGACTTCGTTATTTAGCCTTTCTGAGCCTCAGTTTGCTCATAT